>NC_134213.1:76822500-77189375 GCF_965140235.1 Caretta caretta
TTTCACAACATTGTAAAAAAATTTTGTTTTAAAGAATTTAATAAGCTTTACAATTTAAAAGCTTCAAAACAGAGTTTTAGCAAGGTCATCCTTGGAAGAGAGAAACTGTACTTTTAATAGGCTTTACACCAGGTTAAGGAAATAAAAATAATTGAACAATAAATAATTTGTAGCAAGGAGTTTTTTCCTGTTCACTTGCTTTTTTTTTTTTTTTTTTTTTTTGGCTATTGCTATTTAGCCTTAATAATAGGTCCAAAGTCTGTTCTCAGGGCGATTTTGATTTTATAAAAACTGATCATCACCTCTTCTTTTTTAACTGCATTAGCTGCTGTGGAAATAAGGGTGGGGGTGGGGGTTATGCCCATTACAGCTGCAAAAGTTATCATACATAAATGGCACTTTTATAAAGGGAAGGTTGTAATAAGTCATGTGATTTAAAGTAAAGGCAGCACAGCGTGCAATGGGAGCAATTTTCTGCCCCTCAAACAGCACTTCAGGTGATGTTGTTCATCTTTCTGTGACTTGCTGTGTCAAAGCATGCCCAGAGCTGAGGTGTTCAGGGACCCTACGTGCAGTAAGTGTCCAGTTGAAAAACCTGGGAGATATCCCAGGGCTCAAAGAGTTCACTTTTTCAGTTGCTCTGATTTACTTCAGAATGCACCTCCAGGGAATTTATGTCTTCCATTGCTTTAGTTTCCCATTGCCTTTCTTGTCATCTTTAAAATTCCATTAAAGATCACGGAGACAGTTACTACCGGCTTCCATTTCTCAGGGTTTGTGTAGCTTAATAAAATGTGCCATTTCAGAGGTGAACTGACTGCTTCAGTCGTTGCACCTTGATGTTGTTAGGACGACATTTTAATTAGAGGTGGTGGTCAGAGCTCGAGAAAACAGGCTGAAGCCAGCAGGGAAATAAACAATTTTCGCTGGCAAGAATTTAATAATTATTGGCTTGCAGGAAAAGAGAGCAATGGAATATTACAATGCAAAGGTAATCAAAATAAAATGTGTTTTTAATTTTTCCAGGTGTTGTGTCTGGCAGATATAAAATTATCATTTTATTGTAAGAAATTAGGTTTCTTATTTATTATTTAAAAACAAAAGATATCGCTTATCCCTTAATAGGCCAAAGATAATTGTCTTCTATATTCCAGTCCACATTTTGTTTTTTCTGTATCAAGTATTTTGCCTACCACATATGCTTCACAGGCATCATCTATTGTACAGTATTCATATAACTTTCCCTATAGTACAGTTAGCTTATAGTAAAATGCCACATCACCTATCATAGCATATTAATTCAGATTTGTCTATCATTTTGTATGGTTGCTGCCTTGCCTTAGGTTATTATAGTAATACCTTACCTGTCAGACCCTGCTAACATTGCATCACCTATAAAACTGCTGTAATGCTACTGCAGTTCTCCCAGTTTTTACCATCACCGTACCTATTACAGCATTATAAATGAACATTTATTGGGTGCATCCACATAAATTTTTATTACATTTCAAATATATTGAGACAATAGTTCCATTTTTGCATTAAAAACAGTGAACCATTCAATCTCTGCTTGATTTATTCATGTATGGAATATCTCCTTCCCCTTCCCAGCTATGCTCAATCTATTTATGCAACATTTGGAAGATAATGCTTCCAAAGACAGGCATAATTATTCTGAGAAATTAAATAAATAAATAAATAAATGCTTCATTTTTTCCCTTCAAGTAGCTCATATTTCCTTCTGTAGAAAATCTAGTTTAGTCTTTGACAATAATTATTTGCTAACTTTAAACAAAATAAAATCAAAGGTCTGTGTTCTTTTCGAAGTTGACTGGATGTTTAAAATACAACTGACAGACCAGTTAGCACTGGCGTGGGCAAATGTTAATGCAGTGCTGCTTTTTCTACTTTAAAAGGAGACTCTATTTAAGCCAAAGGTTGTCCATTGCTTTCCCTTGCACTATTTATTCTGAGTGGAGCAAAATTAGTCACCTTGAAATGGCCTCTTCAAGGCTGCAACCCTGGATAATATGTTGAACATGAATGCTGCATGTTTTTGGGGCGCCAGGTATGTGCACAGCAAAGCGGGTGCCTGGATTTGGCCCATAGTATTTAGACAATCCTCACAATTATTTTGAAACTTTTTCTGTTTTTACTATCACTACTGGCATTGGAGATACTGCAAATAAAAGGCAATTTTTCTCATGCTGAAAAATGTCTTTTTCCTAACAATGGTGCACTTTGCAATGTGCTCCTGCAAGGTGTTGAACAACCTGCCCGTGATCAGGACAGAAGCCCCATCTTGTGGGTGTGGTACAGGCACATAGGAAGAGCCAGTCTGGCCCAGCTCCTCAAAGGTATTTAGGCACTTAATTCCTATTGATTTTAATGGTAGTTTAGCTGCTTAAATAGCTTTGCGGATATGGGCCTCCCTGCCCTGAAGATCATGCAATCTAATTTAAAACAAGATGCAACACATGAGTATAACAAACCATAGAAGGGGCGGGATGAGGAAGATAACAATGAAAAGAACATGTGTTAACCTACGAGCATAACTTGATGGTTCCAAATTAGAGCATTAAACCTTGTAAAACAAATGGCGTATGGCAATGCTATTACAGCCTTGTAATACATACCATGTTACCCAGGGTAGAATGAGTTTCTCACAGGAAATAGCATCTCATTGGATACCAAGTCTCTAACACTGTGTTTTCACATAATTAAACTGGACACGGTTTAGAAAAAGGAAAAGGCTAGGATACAGCGTTAAGCTGCAAATAATATTAAATGGCATTATCAAGAACAGAGATCCCAGGATTTGCATATTAATTGTAAGAAGGTGCTAATTTGAGTGTTTTAAGCTTGCATTCACAAGCTTGTTTACATGCTTTGTTCCACCTGGACCTGTTTGGAGGTTTGTCAAAAACCTAACAAGCAGAAAAAGATTGCATTTGAAAACACACATGCATGTTTAATTAAGCTAGGGCCACTGAAGATTCCTCAATATATTTAGCTGTTGAGATTTAAGCACCACCAGAGCATCAGGCATTATCACCTTTTGAAGTATTGCAGAATCTTAAATATTTAAAGCACAAAGCAGACTTTAATATAAAATTCTAGCAGACCATAGAAGATTAAAGACGCATTATAAATGTGACAGTTTGTAAATGGAACACCAGTATTAACGGGAACCCCCTGATATTTTACAGCATATTTTTCAGGTGTATGCTAAATTATGAATACAATTAAATAGCTGTAATTATTCTCTCGGAGTGGACAGCAATTTAACTGTTCACAAAAATAGTGATTACCTGTAATGTAGGGAAGTAGTAATGTGTGTCTTACCAGACTGTTCAAACATTCCAAACTTCATGTGGCAGTGGAATCTTAAGTTAATTTAAAACCACCCAGGGCCTTCTACCACAGAAATAGGCTGCTCCCTTCTACCAGGCAGCAACCAGAGATGGTTAGCTTCCCCACTAGTTAGCTTCAAGCTCGGCTTAAAGTATAGTGTTTTCCATTATTAAAGGTACCTCTTACAGAAAATTTGAAGAGGGAGTCCATATGGAAATTAGATTTCTGCCTCCTGAAGAATTTTAATTCTGAATTAGGATGGCCCAAGACCAGCTTGTCATAGTCACATAAGGAATTTTGAAAGGCAGAGAGTTAACTCAACTTTATAGCTTGAAAAGCCAGAAGGAACCATTGTGATCATCTAGTCTGACAGCCTGTATAACAGAGGCTATAGAACTTCCCCAAAATAATTCCTAGATCAGATTTTTTAGAAAAACATCTAATCTTGATTTTAAAATTGTCAGTGATGGAGAACCCACCATGACCCTTGCTAAATTGTTCCCATGTTTAATGACCCTAGCCAATAAAAATGAATGCCTTATTTCCAGTCTGAATTTGTCTAGCTTCAATTTCCAGCCATTGGATCATGTTATATCTTTCTCTGCTAGACTGAAGAGCCCATTATCAAATATTTGTTCTCCATGCAGGTAATTATAGACTGTAATCAAGTCAACCATTAACCTTCTCTTTGTTAAGCAAAATAAATTGGGTTTTTTGAGTCTACCATTATAAAGCATGTTTTCTAATCCTTTAAACATTCTCATGGCTCCTCTCTGAACTGTCTCCAATTAATCAACAGACTTCTTGAAGTGTGGAAATCAGAACTGGACAGTTTTCCACCAGCAGTCACACCCAGTGCCAAACTTAGAGGTAAAATAACCTCTCTACTCCTACTTGTTTATGCATTCCAGGGCCTTATTATATCTATTGTCCACAGTGACCTATCCTCTTCATTATACCACTCCCCCAATTTTGGTGTCACCTGTTATAATGGATTAACTTTGCTATGTATACACTTTCAGATCAGCGTAGACTCATGTATAGTAGGTTTTGCCTGTCCTTCAAGATTGGACAGAGAATACTCTGGCACCAGCACAACCCAGTTTCAGTAGAGAGAGATTTTGTGTAAGGGGACATGGTCATTGAGATAGAGGAACAGTCCTCACGGAGGCAGTTTGGAGGGAAAACCCAGGCTGCTCTCTCTGGTTAGGCTCTGAGATTAGTTTACCAAGGGCTGGAACTTCCCTCTCCACTCAGTGACACTGTGCTGGTGCTGTGTATGCTTCTAACTAGCCTGGCTCTCCCTGGGCCTGAGAATCAGGGCAGGCTACAAGCTATTCTCTCCAGAGCATCCGGATTTTAGTGCAAGGTTCTGGTAAGGCCTGCTGAGTAGGGGGCTGAGTCTGTAAAGTGTTCCCTTCTCTCAGAATCAGGGGGTAGCCGTGTTAATCTGTATCCACAAAAACAACAAGGAGTCCAGTGGCACCTTTAAGGTTTGTTGTTTCTCTAAGAATGAAGACCTGGAGGAAGCCAGATTGTGCTCAGGATCTCCCCTGGAAAGCAGTGCAAGTAAGGAGTGTCCTCTGTGTTGTGTTATTTTTTCCCCTTTACAAACATTTTGTTAGTTTGGCATTTTGCTTTCAAGCTTCAAACAAACCTTAATCAGGGACACACACACACACACACACACACACTATGGACATGGCTCTTTTTTATTTTGGACTTCCACACCATGCAAACTTCCTTTTTTTTTATATTAAGCTTTAGCACTAAATAATGTTTAGCACAATAGGTTTCATCTTCAGAGCCCTTTGCAAACATTCACTAACATTCTGGCCAGGTAGATAAGTAGTAATATCTCCACTTGCAAAACCATAGAGTGATTGAGAGACTTGAGAGAGCCAACTGTAATAGCTGGGATTAGAACTCAGCAGTTCCTGGCGCTCATTCCGCTGTTCAGGCCATTAGATGAAGTCTCTTTTTCTCTCTCTCCCTGCACTTTTTTGCCTTTGATTGAGGACTATATGCACTTGACCAATTATTTCTATTGTTTACAGTGGTAATGCCTTTTAAGGCAGTTGGCCTGCAACATTCAGCCCACTGTCATGTACAGATGTCAGCTAACTCATTAAGCGTAATTATCAAGGTCCATCTGATGGCAGCAGTGACAGCAAGATAGAAACAGAGTCTATAAAGGATCTACCTAAAGAGGAGAGAAGAGAGGAAGTTTAATCCGGTGATTAAAAGCACAACGAGTCAAACAGCTTAGTCTCCGGAATGACTATTAAGCTCTTTGAGTGCTAGGCCATAGGGCTTCTGTGTCTCGCCACTTGCATAGCTGAAATTGTGCTTGAGGCTCTTGAGCATCGAGCACACCAGTGTATTAAGTAGGACCTTCCCAATATGTATTCTACTACAAAAGTCTAGCAAATTCTTACCGCTTTTATGATCAGAAAAGACAAAAAAATCTAACTATATTCAACAGAACTCTTTAAAACAGAATTTTCAAATGAAAAATAAAACAACAACCAGTTCTCAGTTATATTATTCATTGCAGAAATAAAAAATAAATTATACAGAGTCTCCTAATAGAGAGATTAAAATGCATAAATAATGAAAAGATTACAATGGCTATATTTCTCACAATTTATTCAGGGTCTAGTTTATATTGTTAACCTAGGTACTGTAGACTAGAAATAATTAGCACACTACTCATATTAAAATTCAGTGCCTTTTCTATGCATAAAAACAATACTCCGATCAGACTTTGTATGAGTTGAATTGCACATGTTCTGCATGTTACCATAGACATGCACCTGAATATACCTGGGGTTTACATTAAATACTGTTTACAAATGGAAGTCAAACCTATGTGAAAGAGGAACACAGTTGAGTGAAAAATGGACACGGGCAATAAGGAGAGATTTAGGCTGATTCTCCTGCCCTCAATGGAGGACTTTTCAGGGATTTTCTTTTTCACAGTCCTCAACAGAGAACGTCACACTCTCATTCTCTCAGGTCCCGCATCCAGGACTGGCCTGAAGGAATATGATGCCTCATGAAACCATCAGATTATTACAACTTAGCCTTCATACAATGCTTTTCTTCAGCAGATCTGAAAGCACTTTACAAAGCTGGTCAGTATCATTTCCCTTCTTTACAGATGGGGAAACTAAGACACAGGGAGTGAAATGACTTGCCTAAGGTCAGTGGCCAAGCTGAGCATAGAACTCAGGGCTCCGAAGTCCCTGGGCAGTGCACTAGCCACTTGGCCACACTGCCTCCTTCAAAACAAGGACTGCTTCACCCTCATAAAACTGGGAAAACAACATGCACTTTGAACAGTATTGGTTGAGAAATCTTTGGCAACTAAGGGTCATCCACAGGCAGTGGACCAGCCCTTTCTAGCTCTAGAGATCCTGATATAGAGATCCCTGCCCCAAATCAACATAACATGTGAGAGCCTCACAACACCTTTGGGAGGTACAGAAACATTATATCAATTGTGCAGACGGGGAACTGAAGCATGGGGAAGACTAACCTTCCAAAGGTCACACTAGAAAGCCATAGCTGAGCTGGGAAAGGAACCCAGGTACCATGAGTTCCAGTCAAGTGCTCTATTCACTAGACAATCTTTCCCACCCTTACCCTGCCGATGTCTCTCAATACCAGCCTTCCACACAACACAGCCACCAACTTGGTTGAATTCCACAAGTAGTAGTAGCATGAAACAGAACAACCAAGTCTTTCACATTTTAGTTTTTTTAAAGATAGAAGGCTCCTCTTAGTAGTTCTAATGTTCACTCCCATTTATCTCAGTGGTGCAGTCACAGCAAGAGATGGTGACAGTAACTCATCAGACATTATATCCCCCTGCCCAAAAATGGGACAAGACAAAAAGAATAAAAACAACTGTTTCTGATGAAATCCCAAATACACTAAACCAAAAACTTGGAGGAATGTGATGTTCTCTGGCAAAGCATGATTTGATTTAAAGTAGGATTTGAGGTTCAAGGCTGAGTCAGATTTAATGGGTCCAAAGTCTTGCAAACTTGTCTAATGAGTTTTTGCCAAAATGGCAGAAATCATACAAGAACAGCTGATCACACAATACTTCCACCATTCAAGGTCAGGTGATTTCAGTGCATGTAACTCCTGTGACCTTTTCATAGGTATAATTAATAGATTTTAAGGACAGTAGAAACCATAAGATTATCTAGTATGATTTCTTGTTTATATCACAGGCCAGTTTACAATTCACTCATTAGCTCCTGTATCCAGCCCAGTGACTTGTATTCGACTAAAGGATAACACTTCTTTTACAGACTTTCTTTTCTCTGTGCTGCACCTTTATATTTCTAAGGAATCTGCCTGCATGTAGGGACACTCAGTAGCTCCTGTATCCAGCCCAGTGACTTGTACTGGACTAAAGGATAACACTTCTTTTACAGACTTTCTTTTCTCTGTGCTACACCTTTATATTTCTAAGGAATCTGCCTGCACGTAGGGACAGATGCAATTTTGAAAGGCAGAGCTCATGAATACACGCACAATTCTCCTACATAGACTTCACTTTTCTTAGTCTTATTTTGTTTTTCTCTTAATCTAAACTAAAAAAAAAGGTTGTTCTTTCTGTATATAAGGTTGTTCTTTCTGTATATAAGGTTGTTCTTTCTGTATGAAAAGGCATTACAACCAGAGCCCCACCATTTCAGTCTGATTTCTCACAAGATCAGAGCATGAAATTTCAGTAGCACCAAATCAGAACTGTATCATGATCAGTGGAACTGGTGTCAGATGGCTCAGGTTCCCTGGAGGGATTGCAACAGGGAGCACGGAGCCTTGTGGACAGAGCAGTGCATAGGGTTTAATAAAGTTTCACTAGTTCAGCTTAACCTGCATTCAGTTTTACCCTTTATGAATGAAACAAGAATGCACTAATTCAGTCTCCAAACTCTAGCCTAGATCACATGCAGATCCCAACATTATCTCTTCAGTCCATCTCTAACAAAAATCTAGGGTGAAATCCTTGAGTTGCTGAAGTCAACAGGAGTTTCTATTCTATTCTACACAGGTTCTTATGCTTTGCTCATTGCTGTAGTATCTGAGTTTTGCCATGGACTTCAGTAGGTCATGATTTCAACCTTTGTGTCTCAGTTCTTCCCTTTCCTTAGTCAGGAGCAAAGGGTGAATAGCAGAACTTTTCCGTTTGTTGTTTAAGCTTTCAGGTCAATCTGAGAGGCTAAATTCAATGCAACATATAAGGCTGCTTGATGTGCAGTATTGGCCCAAATTGGGAAGACTCCCACTGACAGCAAAGGGGGCAGAATCAGGCTCTGAGTGAAATACAGTCCTCCACGCTGTACTGGTAACATTGTTCCTCCATTTCCTGCACTCTTACAAAGTAGTTCTTAGGAGCTAGGCATGTTCTGTATGGTCATATCGTGAGGGAGAACTTCACTGGGGCTTATGGGTGCTGAGCACCCTGCAGTGTTTTGCCCATAGTCAGCATTAAGAACAATCTGCACTTGAATTTAGAACCTAACATAGATACTGTACTGTACATACGTGCCTATGAGAAATCTAGGATATTTTAGTTTATTGATTATGATTAAGCAATCTAGCTTGACTTTAAACATTCATTTTAAGAAGCAGTTTTAATAGTGATTTAAATAACAACAGTGGGGTATTTGAAACATCTTTGACATCTCTGTATGTCACTTTGAAACTTTGTGTCTAGTTTTCCTCCCTTTTACTAGGTGAGCAGACAATGCAGTGGCTGAAATCCTTTTTAACTCAAATGTAGTATCTTTAGCAGTACATTCGACACAGAATGACTCTGGGTCTCTTCCCCTCCCCCCTCTCTGTATCTTGGGTGAGCATATACTTAGATCCCCCAAGCATAGTGATAATTTCTCCTTACTAGCAGAGCCAGTCATTATTTATTATATCACTCTCTCACTTCTTCAGTATCTCCTAGTGGGAACATTGCAGTGGCTGCTGGCTAGAAAATTAGCCAAGGGAACTTCTTCTGTGGGTCTCTTTCCTCATTACACTAGCAAAAAAAATTTAACTGTGACATTCTTGCTCTCTCTGTATATATATATATCAACACAGGTTGGAAGCACACTGTAGGGGCTAATAGAGAGTAATTTAACTGTGGCTCTCTCACATGTTTTACTCTCATTCTTTCTCCAGAGTAGCAGTAGAAGACCTGTATGTTCATGTATTGTTACTCCACATTATAAGCAGAGCTTACAAGTTTATGTGTAATCTCACTCTTCCTACTGGGTTGTTTTCCATGTGGATGTGATATCATTTCTTCCACTGTCAAGGGGCTGCCATAGGATATTCAAGTAATTCTTAACTAGAAGTTTTCTCCAAAGTTTTTTAACAGGAGAATCTGTCAGTGGAATCCAGTTCTGCACGCAATTGAGGAGCAGACAACTTAATGTCATTATACATCCATGAATTTAGCTAATGAAAACTCATAATTAGGCAATAGATTCATTTATGGAGAGATCACTGAGAGTAACAGAACTCAAGTTATCAGCTACCCAGATGAGGGAACTGTAATATTTAAATTAAAGGAAAAAGTTTCATAATTAAACTCAGAAGGGACTACCACATAGCTCAAACCAGAGATTAGTCTTGGTATAATTTCAGGAAAATAAGTAAAGGGCCCAGTCCTGTGAAGACAGTAAGTGCTCAGCCATTAAAAGAAGCACCTTACAAAATCAGGCCTTTGTGACGCTGGCAGACCAGGTGCCAGCTCATGCCAAGGTCCCTACATCTCCACCGAGTCCTGACAAATGCATAGCTGGAACCAGTCTGGCTCACCTGTGTGTTAATATTGTTAAAATAGGTATTAACCTTATAAGAATGTGTTTAGTGTTTCGCCTTCATGGAATGCTTTTGAGTAGCAACAATAACAGCTTATAACATCTGTATCCCATATTGTACGATAATGTTTGAGTATTTGCATTGTGAGCCTCTATAACTGTGTAAATCAACAGTCAGGAGAGAGACATTTACTAGTGTGAAATGCTGGTCTACAACAGAAGGTGTTATGTCCTGCCTATCAAGGAAGGCCCATTGACAGCAGACGAACTAGCCTGGAACATTAAAGAGGACAACAGACTTTGTTGTGTACTTTCCTCCCACCTCCTATGAAGATGAGTCATGCAAGTGAATTCTTCCCATCAGCTGAGTTTGCAGCTCAGAGCAAAAGTGGGGAAGGGAATAAAAAAACCCAACAAAAAGGAACTGCATCTTTTCTTGCTTGGACTCTGGGGAGCAAGGAATACTAGGCATAAGCAAAAGATCCCCAGTGTTTAGTTTGGGTTAGCCCTAAGAATGTACAGAGCTTGCTTATTATAGAAGCTGCTATTACTTTCTTAAACTTAGGATTGGAACTCATTTGTGTGTATATATGTTTATTTACTTTAACCTTGTAAATAACCTTGTTGTTTCCTTTTCCAGTATAATAATTTTTTAGATACTTTATTATAGGCTTGGCTACAGTTTTGTCTTTGATGTGCCATCTAAAGTGCAACTGACCTGGGGTAAGTGACTTGTTCTTCGGGACTGGAAGTAGCCTGGAAGTAGTAGAAATCTACTGGAAGTAGTAGAAATCATTGCTGTGATTTGTGGTGTAAGGGACCATGTATCACAAAGGTAGGCTCACCTGGGTGACAAGACAGATTGATGTACCCAAGGGTATCTGTGACTCCATGTTAAGGCCACTATAGTGCGTGAGGAGTTTACACTTGATAATTGGTTGGTGAAATCTAAGTACAGAACTCACAATCAATTTGGGGTTTGTGCCCTGGTTCTTAACAGTCTGCCCTGAGGTTGGTACTCCTGCTCTTGAGCCTTTAAATCAGGGCAACTTTAAAAATATCTATACCAAGTGCACGCAGTTGTGTTCAGTGGCATTTAGAGAGGCAGGAGCAGCCTATCATCCTTGGTACTCATGGAAAAATGCGAATGCTGATTCAATATCTGGTATAGTGGCACCTCGTCTTGTCATGTCACACCAAATTGTGTGGTGCTCCATCTAGTCATTTATGGACACAACATGAAGTGTCATGGGGATATAGGGCTGTAGTGAGGAAACTAGGGGTTGAGCTACAATGTTTGGAGCCTGAACCAAATTTCCCCAAAGTTTTTGGTGCTTACACCTTGGGGGGGGGGGTGGTTTGGACTCATCTTTACATACTATAAACACACATCCTGATATGAGCTCGACAATATTATGATAGTCTGTATTGTGTTTAAGATTGTAAATAGTGAAGTCTGCTTAAATATTGTGAAAGAAGTACAAGATTAAGAGATTTAAAAGAAATGGAAATTAGAAAGATTGAGCTCAATTCTCCTCTCACTTACATCTGTTTTACAACATCAGGATAATTCCTGATTTATACAAGTGTAAGAGAGAGGAGAGCCAGGCCCTTAATTTTTAAATTAGTTTTTACAACAAATGACTCTCCATCAAAAACATTGACTTATCAGTAGGAAGCTGTCACTCTTGCCTGTATCTCCCAATATTGTAAGAGAATGTGACTACATGTTCACAGGCAGAATTTCTTCTAGGAGTGCAAGAAGGCAAAAGTCACTAAAGAACCCCACCACCACCTTGCCTATCTTTCTGTCCAGCCTGCCTCTTGATGTTCATCCTGTGTATTTAGCTGGCGTGCATGATATAGCAGTGCATAATTGGCTGGGTAACTTCATGTACCTAGCAACACAGATGTCAGATGCTGGCTGTTGCCCAAAGGGAAGGGGGAAGAAGGACAAAGACCTCGGTGTCCTCCATTTTGGAATGCCTGCTGTAAGTTTTACTCTGTTCTCTTTGAATTATAGTGGCAGTGCTCTGAGCAATTAAAGAAACTGGAGTGCTCCAGCAGCATCACGCTCTTGTTCCACCACCACTCTGATGACCACCAGTGTAATTCAAAGAGAAAGAGTAAAAACTCACCTCTAGGTATAGAAAACACAGGAATTTTCTAGAAGAGAATAGCAGTTTCTATCCCTAATGCTTTCTGTTAGCCAGTGTACAAAACTAGACCATAGTAGCTTGACTCTTCAAGAAAAGAAAACTGCTGTTAACACTTCAAATATTGCCTTTATATTTTGCATAAGAAGCTACTGATTAATTATGTCTGAAAATAGTATGAAGAAGAAAGAAAGAGATGAAAAATGTCTCTGGCTTCCTATGGAAGAGGAGGGAGAAAATAGATCAGACTGCAGAATCTTTTATATTTGCATTGATAATTTGTGTAAAGCACACAGATATTACGGTGATGAGCATTGCACAACAATGCAAATAGCCAGCTGGACAAATAACATGCTTGATTCTACTGTATCTTTTGTCAAGATGATAGTCCGTCAAGCTTGTTTAACAGCGGTAACATAAATAACATGGTAAAAATTCGTCATGGAGGTTGTGTGGAGGTGGCTGGCGGGTATGATATATAGATATAGATATAGATATATGATGGAAAGTGCAACTCAGAAGCAGAACTTGCTTTTCAATGACAGCCTGGTGTTTCTATCCCCCCTACACATTTACCAGCTGGTCTGAGTGAGGAAAAGGAATTTAAGAGACTTGTCCAAGGTCACACTAAGGAACATGCAAGTCAAGCCATTTACTCAAGGGCAGTCATTGATTCAGTGGCTCAACCCAGCCCTTTCTAGCTTCCAGTCCTTTGCTCCAACCTCTAAAGCCCCAAGCCGCCAGTTTCCTTTACAGCTGCAGCAAAGTGTAAAGTTCACAGAAATGCCAACAAAGTTCGTTGTATCACACACATCTAGCGCATGAGATAAGAATCGTACTTTAAACCCTTGTTCTCTGCAGATGTTTTGCTGGTCAGATTTAATTTTTAAAATGTCATTCTCTATCCATGAATTGTTTCTTGATGTACATTTCAGAATTTGGATTTAGGTAAAAATCTTTACATGAACTCAGCTTGGGAAACTGGCTCCCAAACCTGAAGGGGAGATGTAAGAGGATGGGCTGGCACAGAATATGACACAACTCTAAAATAAACTACGTCTCAGTTGGAAGAGGTCATTTAATTACAAGAATATTATAATTGTTGAAAAATTCTAAACAGAGATTGGGCTTGATTCACCTCAATAGGCACCAAGGGGCAATCTGAGGATGCTAACTGAGGAAGCAGCCTTAACCTCTCCCAGAGCTCTGCTTAACATCCCCCTGCATCTGCCCCCCAACCCACATACCTCACACTCGAAGCTTCCAGGAAGATGCGCTCAGTCATCAATACACTTCCTGGCTGTCATGCGTATGCCAGCTGCCAGGCCCACACACTTTCTGGCTTGCACCAGCAGAGCGGTGGGTGAGGGGTGGTTTGCACTGTAGTGCCCTACTTGGGATCAACTTTCAGCCACCAGGGGCTCACAGCCTCAGTTCCCGGAGCCTTAATTGGGCAGATAACTCATGCCATGGGGCATGCTCTAGGGGCACACAATATTTCAGGAATACAGGCACACAGGACTCTTGAAATGATACTCGATGTATATTGAAAAGGAGTACTTGTGGCACCTTAGAGACTAACAAATTTATTTGAGCATAAGCTTTCGTGAGCTATAGCTCACTTCATCGGATGCATTCAGAGGAAAATACAGTGAGGAGATTTATATACACAGAGAACATGAAACAATGGGTGTTACCATACACACTGTAACGAGAGTGATCAGGTAAGGTGAGCTATTACCCACTCTCCTGCCAGGAATAGCTCACCTTACCTGATCACTCTCATTACAGTGTGAATGGTAACACCCATTGTTTCCATGTTCTCTGTGTATATAAATCTCCCCACTGTATTTTCCACTGAATGCATCCGATGAAGTGAGCTGTAGCTCACGAAAGCTTATGCTCAAATAAATTTGTAAGTCTCTAAGGTACCACGAGTACTCCTTTTCTTTTTGCGGATACAGACTAACACGGCTACTACCCTGAAACCTGTTGATGTATATTGTACTCCTGAGGACCTATCTATAAAAGAGTTGCATTTTATCAAACAACCAACATGTCAATTGAAGGGTGAAGTTGGACTTTTCTGCTTGAGTCCCTTCCCCCAATATGTACAAATTCACATGCACAACAGGCCTTCATACATTGATGCTACATTTTAAGATATGAACCTGAAAAAAAAGAGTCTGGAAAAATTCAGATCCAGGTGTAAACTCTGTATCTCAGATCCATCTTGAATATATTCCTATTGCATTGACTATATTAAATATAGTCAATTATAACTTTCTACCACAAGATGCAATGTTCCCTTTATGTATGCACACAGGGATGACCTTCTACAGTTGTATGCAGAAGAAGTGCATTTCACATCACTATCCTTGCCTCCCTTGAACCCCACCAGTGCCCTCTGTGCAGGCTGTAAGCAGAAAGGGCTATGTTGAGGTTGGACGAAGGAGTGATGGAGCACAGAACTGGCGTCATGACACTATCCCCTTCTGAGCAGACAGATATCACAGTAGATATCTGAGCAGGTGCTTAGAGAAGTATTCATTACTGTGAAGTCCCCTTAGTGGCTGCTAAAGAGTAGCCAGAGTAGCATTGAGTCAATGATGCCATCGGTAATGCAGGAGCTGTGCTGCCAGGTTGTGCACGTATGTGTGAAGAGAGAAACAGTGGAACCAAATTTCACACAGGATCAGCCTCCTGTGAGAGGTGACTCCTGTCTCCATGAACTGGGAGGGGAAACGCCTTCCCTGGATGTGAGGGATTGGGGAGCTTTACCCTCAGTGAACGTCTTGGCCTGCCCCAGTGTCCATCCCCTATCCCCAAGGGAAGGCTGGTTAGGAAACTCCAGAAAGTCACACTTGTGGAGTTGTCCTGCCTCTCTGGCCCCTTCCACAACTTAGATTTTATAGATTAGGCCTGAAACCCTACAATTTGCCTCTACACCGAATTTTAGGAATTTTAAACAACAAAAACACTGTTTCTGAACTAAGCTGGTTCTGCCATTGATCTGTTAAGCTGTACATCAGATACCTGCAAAGTAATGAGGAGATTACATTCGCATTTCTGTATTGGCTGTTTGTTATCCAGGTGGAGAAGTGCTGACTACCTGGGACTTTTCCCAGCATCTCTCCATCATACTTCAAGTCACATGGTAGAACGTTATAGTTTAGGTAAAACTATTTTCCATCCATAGTACATGTATTCACATATGATGAGGTCACAGTGTCTTCCTTTAGACTAAAAGAAAAGGAGTACTTGTGGCACCTTAGAGACTAACCAATTGATTTGAGCATAAGCTTTTGTGAGCTACAGCTCACTTCATCGGATGCATACCGTGGAAAGTGTAGAAGATCTTTTTATACATACAAAGCATGAAAAAATGGGTGTTTACCACTACAAAAGGTTTTCTCTTTGGTAAACACCCATTTTTTCATGCTTTGTGTGTATAAAAAGATCTTCTACACTTTTTCTTTTTGCGAATACAGACTAACATGGCTGTTACTCTGAAACCTGTCCTTTAGACTCTCGCCATCCTATCCGCTGGCTTTGCCTATCATCATGCCTAGAGCTAAACTTGTAACAAAAAAAGATCCCATTCCCCTTCCATCTGCTCCCTATATTCATGACCTAATATCTTTGGGCTAAATCCTTCAGCCCTTATTCATGCCAAAACTTCCATTGATTTCAGGGAAATTGGCTACATAGAATTTAGCCCTTAGCAAAGGAGATGATGTCCCATCCTCCTCACTCCCATGCTTCAAGTCATGCTTATGTCAACAGGGCCTCTTTTAAACTCTTGGCTCTGCCATTGAATTGGACAAATATCACCGGCACACTTGGGGGGAAATATTGTCTGTGTTTCTTCTATTATATTAGCAATTATAATATGAATTAATCCAATTAGCCTCTACTGTGTATACTGTCTTCTTGCAACCACCTGGATAAAGAGCAAAGTTAGGACGAAGTTACCTTCACCAATGTAAAGATAGTAACTGAGCTTTTTCCAAGTGAAATGCACAGCAGCAAAATCCACCCCACACACCCTGGACCCATTTTGCCCATGGCCTGAATGCCAGCCTAAGGGTTGCAATAGCAGCCATAAGTTCTCCACTGACTTGTGTGGGTGCTAGATACACACAATTACAGATCTGGTGGTCAGCTTCAGCTGGCTCCCAAACCTACCATTACATCCCACACCAGTTTATACTGGGCCCACGCTACATGCATAGACATGCCCCTTTTCCACCATGTAGCCACTCCACTAGTGGTCCTCACCAGTGGCATAGCTAGGAATGGAAATTTAGGTGGGTCCCAATTTATGGTGGCTGGGCAGTGACCAGAGAGCTTGGCTGGGCAACTTTGTGGTTCTGGTGCCCTGGGGCCCATTTCCTATTCCAGCTACTCAGACCCCATCACCTCTTGTGTAATGTGCTGTTCCCCACACCAGAGGAGGTTCTCTGTCTCCTTCCCAAACTCCTGGAGCAATCTACCGCTGCTGCTGTTGTTACAGAGGAGGGTTCATACAGGCTCACATTTGGGTGGGCCTGGTTGCTAATTGGGTGGGCCATGGTCACATAGGACCACGTATGGCTATGCCCTTGATCCCTACTGCACAACCCTCCTCCCGCCCTCCACCCTCAGGCTTAGGTGGGGTGGAAGGTTTTTCATGACGTCTCCGTGCTGAGGTTATTTTCATCACAATCACCTGTTTAATGCACATATCGGGGGGGGGAGGGGAACACTCAGCTGTTGTCCTAATCCATGTGTGCAAAGGCATTTTCAATGTCTCTCTGACTATTGCAGTCTCTTACTTTCATTAGGGAGCCATAGTCATGGGAATGTTTCCATTGATGATAATGGGAATTGGCCTAGGGCCTCAGGCTGTGAGAGTCATTCCAGGTTAAAAGTAGTCACAAACAAAAATCTTTGTTAAAAGAGAGGGAAGGAGAAAAGTGTGCTTCAGGGGAGCCCAGCTACCTCCTCAGACGAATAGTGCGCTTTCTTTACAAAAAGTATAAACCATTAGAAACACCACACATTAGAAATAAACAGTCTGGACATTAACTTGTTGTATTGTAAACCTCTGAGCAACTTCAAACAATCTAGACTAGTGTTTAGTCACAAAGGTGCCTTGCAAAGACCTTATATAGACAGACATAGTGCTGTACCTTGTATATAATAATAACAGTATTGCCAACCCCAAATATTCCAGTGTCACGAGTCAGGCCCCAAGAAATCATGAGTTTAGCTTAAAAATCATGAGATTTTAACACAATAATTTTTGGTTTCTTTTTCTTTACCCCCTGGTTTCTGAGCCTTTGGGGGAGCACTCAAGTCACACTTTCAGGCTTTTCCCCTTAGCCAAGAGGGTTAGAAGCTTAATGGTTATAGAATCCCAGGAGGTGGGGGTCTAAGAAATTCACAAAGTATCATGAGACTCACAATAATATCTAGAGCGTTACCAAAATTATATAAATCTACTCCCTGGAGATGAATACAGCCAACATCTTGCCACACCTTACGCAGCTGTATGCTGCTAGAATCACATTAGTACCTGCATCTCGTGCACTGCTATAATTGCCCTCCCAGTAGAGTTTCTGCCTCAGAGGGTACGTCTACACTGCAATTAAATAACCCCTAGCACCATCTCAGAGCCTGAGTCAGCTGACTCACACTCATGGGGCTTGGGCTGCGGGCCAAAAAATTGCAGTGTAGACATTTGGGCTCAGCTGGAGCCCAGGCTTTGAGACCCTTCCCACTTCCAGGGTCCCAGAGTCCAGGCTCCATCCCGAGCCTGGACATCTACATTGCAATTTTACAGCCTCACAGCCTAAGCATCACAAGCCTGAATCAGCTGACCCAGGCCAGCCATGGCCATGTCATGAGTCTTTTATTGCAGTATAGACATACCCAGAGTGTATATCTACACAGCAATTTAAGCCTACGGTTCAAACTCAAGCTTAAACCTAACCCTCCTTCTGTCTACACACAAATCGCACTAACCTAGGCCTTGGACACAATGTCCCAGGACTCCATGGGGGAGGAGGGTCCAAGCCTGAGTCAAGTGGGAACACAGGTTCAAGCCCTATTGCTTTGCACTGTAGATTCAGCCCCACTGTACTCATGCTCTGGGAGTATGCCAAAAGTATCCCACAATCCCATGGGCTGACTTTCTTTGTCCTCTGGACAGTCAAGTTTGGTCGACTATGAAGTTCTCCCACACTGCACCACAAATGAAGCATGGCCAAATTTTTGAAGGGTTTGGGATATGAGTGGTTGGATTTGGGCCCACATACCGCAATGTAGATACTGGATCCCCAGGTTGGAACCCAGGGTTCAACAATTCCAAACCCGGAGTTACAAATGAGTATAGATGCTCAAGCCCTACCTTAACAAACCCTGGGTCTGCTAATGCAAGTTCTACTAATGCTGGGCTTATGTTGCTGTGTAGAAATAACCAGGGGTACCTATACAGAAGCCAATGTAAACCAGATGTGAATGTCCCTCATATCCTTCATTAGGTTTTCTTGGTTGTTTTATACTAAAATATACACAAGTAACATAAAAAGAAAAGGAGTACTTGTGGCACCTTAGAGACTAACCAATTTATTTGAGCATGAGCTTTCGTGAGCTACAGCTCACTTCATCAGATGTTTACCGTGGAAACTAAAGTCTGCAGTTTCCACGGTAAACATCTGATGAAGTGAGCTGTAGCTCACGAAAGCTCATGCTCAAATAAATTGGTTAGTCTCTAAGGTGCCACAAGTACTCCTTTTCTTTTTGCGAATACAGACTAACAGGGCTGTTCCTCTGAAACAAGTAACATAGTAACTCTCCTGCTTGCTTTTGATTGTTATGAAACAAACTTTAGAAGGATGACAAAAATTTAAAGCTATCATCCTCATAATCAACACCATTTTTCAAATAGAAATATCTTACATTGCTCCCTATTACAATCTATGGGTCTCTTCTCACATGGAGTAAATCAAAACTCTTACCAGGCTTTCCCATCTTACCATATAGCACAAGCTAAAACAGATCCCAAAAATATTTAAGACCATAGCTTCATTCTTCAGTTTTAGCAAAGCGGCTAGTCTGACCAGCCCTTATCCAGAAGCTACTGTTTAGCTTACATGATTTGAACTTGTACTTCAGCCGCAAACTATGTAACTCTAAACACCAACAACTGAAACAGCAATACTACCCGAAGTAGCTATATATGTACTAAACAATTTTAACAATACACAAATTGAATCAGATGTATTAACAATACCCATAATACCATTGGTCAAATATACAAATACATATCAAGATTGGTCTGGTATGGCTTTTATACCAGGTATGTCAAAGTCCCTGCTGATGGGCTGGATCCAAACTGGGGAATTTTTTTTCCCTTTCCAGAAGTAAGTTGTGAAGATAACCTTTCAAATGCAAACCAATGCAATGCTAGCTTTGTTGAAACAATAGCTCTAGGAGAGGAAAGAGCTGCCTCCAATCATCTCAGTGGAGTACTGCGTAACGGTGGCCATTTATGAGCCAAAATTTCAAATAACTTCATTGTACAATTGTTTGCACAAAATGCATCCCCTCTGTGCAAGTCATGGAAATCTGTTCCATGGGGGCCACTGCACAATGGAATCAAACCAATGGCTGCTGCTTATCAATCCTGTCACACCAGTAAAGGAGGTTGGTTTGTGGGGAGATGAAAATGAGTGGGGAGGATGAATTTTTTCCTGTAAAATGGGGTTGTGCCTTAAGTTAGACACTGGGTTTTTCCTGGGGTAACAGAACACAATATCACCCAGCTAAAGAGCCTCTTTCTTAGGTACAAACCTGTCCCCTGTTGCTATAGTATCTGAGCACCTCATAATCTTTTATTTTAATTGGTGTATTTATCTTGGCAACACCCCATCCGCTAAGCCACCCACTGCAATTCACAGATGAGGACCTGAGGCAAAGGCATTTAGGCACATAACTGTCATTGAAATGAAGGTATTTAGGCTCCTAAATATGTTCTGAGGAGCTGAATAACTTGCCCAATATCACAAAGGAGCTGTAGCAGAGCAGGATCTGAAGGTAGGTCTCTCAAGTCCCAGACTAGTGGCCTAACCACTGGCTCACCTTCCTTTCTAAATATCTCTCTCAAACATTGTAAATCAGACTCACTTTGTTTCTTTCTGTTTTAACTCTTGCAGAACAGTAAGTGAGGGAAAAGACTGAGGAGCCACACAGGCTTAGCTAAAGTTCTTCCCTTCCAAATTACCTGCATTCACTAATGCCAGTGGTGCAAACACCAGCAGTCCTCAATGAAAGCAACTAATATATATTTAAACTCTAGGACCTTTCCTTGATTTAAAAGTAAATGACTTATATTAAATAAGTGGTAAAACATGCACTCTCCTTTTTTAACTTCCTCACTAAATGTTTCTGG
Source organism: Caretta caretta (assembly GCF_965140235.1). Lineage (NCBI taxonomy): Eukaryota > Metazoa > Chordata > Testudines > Cheloniidae > Caretta > Caretta caretta. The sequence continues at coordinate 76,843,290 of NC_134213.1, forward strand.
AAAAGTGACAGCTAAAGCATAATACAGTGTGGCAATATGGCTTTTACATGGTGAAACGACTTCTCAGTGTCACACTACAGAACCTATTAGTATGACAGGGGACTCTATTCTGAATTATTTGCACATATTGAGTAACAGTGGGAAATTGGAGAAGAGTTTAGTGAAAACTGCATAGGCTTTTGTCATTCTGGTGTGGAAAACTGTGGCTTGAAATTATATACTGTAGAGCTTGGCTTTAACCACAACTCTTTCTGGCTTCCGCGTGATAGAAACTACCTTGTGATGGTGGTGGTGGGATTAATTATGCAGCCTTGAACATTCTTCTGTGGCACAGAATTTTTCAGATCACTAAGTAAAGTTGGTCACCCACTTTTTAACCTTAAGGTGCTCAAACACCTTGGCGATAAACATCGTATAACTGCTTGGATAGCGTGATTACATAGAATAATAGACAGACAGGACATATTTTGCATGGGCCTTGTGTATGTGTAAAGCTGTGCACTTGCCTTAACCCAGAGATAATCAGACCATGGCAATTATTCCTTAATGAAATATTTACGTAATTCATCAAATGAATCGGAGGTGCTGAAGACAGAACCTAACTCAACTATGACCAAGTGCAAATGAAAAAAAAAAGGGGGGCTCTTTGCCACCTCTCCTGCATGGCCAACCAGAAAAAAATGGTCAAATGATCAAACAAGAGCCACAGTGGACATACCTGTGTCACAAACGATGGGCAAACTCACCCAATGACAGGCGGTGAAATAACCTCTGCCATTTATCTCAGTTGCATCCCCTAACCTACAAGTATCACCACAGTCTTTTCTTGGTTGAATCTCAGCCAAGTAGCCCTCACCCATCCTCCAATATAAATGACTGGGCAAGGGAAGGTCCAGCCCAATGAGTATACATTGAAGATGGGCTTGGCAGAAGGACAGTGTTTTTTATAAATACCTTGTCACCAGTAGAATTTATATTCCCCAGACACTTGTTTAATAATGTTAGCATAGTCATGACCCTGCTAGAATTTGGTTGAATGGGACAGGCATTCACATCTTTGCCGAGGACAGATGCTTGCATGTTAGATTAACTAGAGTAGACTGACATACAAGAACTATTTTTGCAAGAAAATGGGTTGGAAACTTCATTTTTAAACTGAGGGCTAGGAGTATGTGCAAAATAGCTTCAGCTTCATAATAATGATGCCTGATTAAAAAATGAGAGGAGAATCCCTCTGTATTCATGGAAGTCAAATTAGATTGTAATTACTCCATAATGAGGTATCTGCTGGTGTCACTGCTTGGGAGTTGAGACAATACTCTGGATATTTATATTAAGATGTCTTAATAGTCCCTGCCCTGGAGGGAAAAAGTAACTACTGTTGAGGAAGAGCAATAAATACAATCAACTGCTTATTGTATTAGGTGCTTGAGGGAGGCTTCTTCCTCAAAAGTTAATGAAGGGTGGCTTATTTTTAACTTGCCAAGGCCATAGTAAACTGAGGGAAAAGTAAGTGGAAGGCTGAGACATAATATTTGATATTGAAGAAAAGTCTGTGTGTTTTCAACACACTGAAGAAATTGTTCAGCAACAGATCATTCATGTAAAAATATGACCCCTGTAATGCTTCCAAGTTCAGGGTGATTTGTTGAATAAATGCCAGTTGAGTTAGTTCAGACTGTATTGCTTCCTAAGGATATGCTTTGCATTTAAATCTAAATATGGATGCACCTCCAAATGCCTTCCCGTGGAACTTGTGAAATACCAAATATGAGACACAATTTTGATTCAGACTTTAATGAAGAGGCAAATTCTGGCCATCCAAAATGTTACACAAGACTCATGCCAGGTAGCCCTTGTAAGAAAATTACATCTGCCACTTCCGTCCATTCCAACTTTTTAAAAGCTTTCCATGGCAAAGCTTTATATCTCCTGCAGGATTTAGATTATGCTGGTGAGTTCAGAAATGCCTCCACCTTGAAGATCCCACATGCCTAAGTGTTTGTAGGAGCAGGATCTATGCTTGCACTTGTTTATGTTGATGTGTGCACTAATATTTCAAGAATTAAAGTGGTAAAGTTGAGATTGAATGGGCAGTAGACAGGGTGATAGTGAATAGTCCTTTCTGGCACTTGGCAGTGAGGAATTGGTTGGATACCTTATCTGTAGCTTTTCAGATTTTTTTAATGGTTAGGTTTTCAATGTGTGTGTAAAATGATGGTGTCACAACCTTTCTCCAGCAAAAGTCTACATCTAAGGTCAGAGCTTACTTCATTCTCGGAGTTTGGCTTTATTACCAAACCAGCTCAAACTGAAGATAACAAATACCAGTTTGCCCAATGTTGGCTGCCCTATGGCTTCTGTCTTAGGACCCTTTATATTCAGAGTAGAGTGTAATGAGCCTTGCCTCCATCACTGAGGGCTTATCTTCACTCCAGTGTTGCTCGAGCTATAACTTGAGTTTTACCCTGAACCTGACCTCGGTTGACATACAAGTGATGTGAACACAGTGCCAAAATGAGGACAGACACATGAATGGAATTAAGTGACAAGCTGCAACTCTTATTAAACTTCATGCTGGGGAGGGGCACTACCGCCCATCCTCACCCAGCACCCATACTCTCTTATACCAGGCATTTCATTGGTTCTAGTGTAGGGGTTACAGTGCTTCTTACCATATAACCTGGAACTGGTGTCAGGATTACAGGGCTCCTTACCATATAACCCATAACGCAGGGTAGGTTCTTCTCTGTCTATCTCCAGGATTCAGTTCTCTCTGAGTCCTAACACTCTCCCCTCAGCAAGGGGAACAGAGGGTGCAGCAGGATGGGGACCTGGGCCTATCACATGAGCCCAAGTCCCAACACCAAAATCCCAGGTCTTTTACTTCTGAGAACCATTCATTTTATTCTCTTAAGCACACTGGAAACTGTCTGCATGTTGCAACGAATACACAACTCCACCCTAGTACCTCAGTAAGGTACTAAGCATGCTCCTGCTTAACCCAATGTGGCTTGCAGGTGCCACAAGGAAGGCAAAATAACTCCCCGGTACTCTGCCAATTGACTCATGGGAGAAAAAAAATCTTTCCTGTCCCCCTAAAGAGACACTTGACTAGACCCACAGCATCTGTCAGGCTAGATTCCCATTCCTAGTGCAGGTGGGTAGAGTGGGCTGCTGGAATGGAGCCAAAAGAGGGTCCACATGGCTCCTGCACTGGACTAAAACCTGGGAGCTGGGGAATGCTGGCCAATCAGCAACTCTCTGCCCCAGCTGGCCAATGGGTGCCAGAGACTCCCCGGGGGAGGAGCTACCTATTGTTGCTTGGCGAATGTCCCTCTCCCTTGCTACTGGGATTGTCCCTCTTTCACCACTGGCCCCATTGATATGGCTGGGTGGCATTTCTAGCTCAAGTTAAGTGGTGCTTTATGCTCAAGCAAACTGGCCCTCCATATTCTAATCCAATCACCCTGCTAATCTTATCACTCCATGTATCTTGAGTGTTGTTTCACAGCATGACTGTTCTCACACAGGCTAGGAGAGCCCAAGTGGAGTAACTCAAGAGTACTAACTCCAGCTAAATGTTGCAATGAAGGCAAGTCCCCCATCAGCAGAAGACACTGCTGGGTTCTAAACCCAGCTGACAGGGTGGGGCAACAGGAGTATCCTGCCATGCTTTTATATGGTGTATGAGACCTGTTTTAAAATATTTAATTGGGGTAATAATTGTAATAAGGATTAATACTCTTTTCACCTGGATTATACATTAATAAAGTTATTTGTGTGGGACATACATCTATCTAATATACATAAAGTACTATACAATGGTTTGTGAAGATGCAAAGCCAAATTCTCCCCTCAGTTGCACACCAAGTTGCATTGCATTACATCTGTCATACTTGTGCATTTTTGTAAAGCGCTCAGATGAGACGTGTTTTATAAATGGAAAATGTAGCTAATATAGTTATGAATTAGTTATATTAAATAAGGTAGACTTCCATGACTATCACCATTCACTGGGATGTACCACAGTGCTTAGTTTTAAGTGTGAAATTTGAAAAAAGACTCTTAATTTCTCTAAAAATTTTTGTTTAAATAGGTAGCGTTACAAAGGAGAAAAACCAAGTATTTCAAAGGTGAGCGATTCCTATCATTAATCTGCTTTTGTACTTTATAAGTCTGAACCAATAATTATCTTCTAGAGACGCAATATAACACAAACTAACATAATGCGGTCCATCAGTCTGTATCGTCTGCCATTATTTATCTATCTTTGTGTAACAATTTCATCATTTGATCAAATAATAGCAGATTTCACAATATGTCATTCAGGTATCCCCAGTTTATCTATAATGATTTTCCTCTTGTCAGCTCATTTCTTGAACCTTTGCTGAATCTGGTTTCAATGGTACTATAAACAATCATCATTGCATTGTAAAACTGGAAACTCTCTACTAAAATAGTGTTTTGATCTGGGTTGCCATAGTAATAAGTCTGTGCTCCACTCTTTGGAGGCCTTGTTATATGAAGTATCTGTGATTTGCTCAGAATGGCCCCAGTTCATCTGTCAAAATGGGTTTTTCCTTTTTTAAAATAATGATCTAGAAAATCCCATAGTGGCAACAAATATTTTACAACCATAACGAGAAACACTGTATCACTCAAGCTTTGTAAATCTATGCCATTATTGCATTAGAATAAATCACTTTCCTTAGGTATATTACTTAGAAATATGCAATTCTAATTTTAGAGCATGAATTCAACAGGGGGTATTTATTTTTTTATGTAAAGAGAATTATTAACTTTGACTTCAAAAATACATCACGTCAGTTCATGTTTAGAGGCCTTGGAGCAAAAGGAAAAAAATTGAAATTCTTTCTTATTTCTATCAAAATACTGCAAATATCCAGTCAGTTTCAGATTTAGTTGCTCTATTCTAATCGGAAGTGCTGATTTTTATAATGAGATCAGATATTACAGTACGTTTTAGAACTGCCTGTTCAGATAAGTGATATTCAGATTACTTACTTGTAAAATATTAGAAGTCCTGCAAATTGATCAGGTTCACCATGACAACATATCACTGAACATTATTTTAAATAAAAATGTTCCAGTCAGTTACAGTAATTTGATACATGAACTATGATATTTCCTCCTGCAGGAACGAGAGTAAACAAACACTATATCAACAAGCTAGTGACAGATTCCACAGAAAGAAGTGAGGAATAAGATCATACTTCATCTAAGACAAATGGTTAAGTTGGTTACTTTATGTAAGTCACTACCAGCTACAGGGTTATTTTATGTAACTCACTGCCAGCTACAGCCTCATAATACCTGACATGGGAATATTAAAATCATCAGTGGGAGAAAGTATGGAGAGAATCCATCTGTATTCAATGAATTCTAATTAAAAAGTAATTACTGTACAATGAGGAATCTGCCAGCTCTATTCCCCTCCCTCTCCCCCTTCATGCACACAGCATTAATTGACTGCTTTTTGTATCTTGCAAAACAATCAAAAGGCAAGCAGCAAGCCATATGCACATTTCCTTACATTTTTCAGGTGGCTTAGTTCTAAGCTCCAGATCATGGGAAGTCTTCTTCATAAATAGTTTTATATCATTTTGCCAACTGTAGCCCCAGTAGATATTGTGGGGGCAGAGGTGCTACACATCTTCTGTTATAATTGACCTGGGCTTTGAGATTTCTCTGTCATGATGTATCCTAGAATGTTGCATGATGGGAAGAAACTTGTTATTCCTTCAGCAGTGCCAAATGGACAAGATCAAGTAGGCCTGGGACTAGAAAAAAGGAAGAAATATTGACAGATAAGTAAATGACAGATAGGCACAGGAAGCTCGGTTTCCTGAGGGTTCAGATATAATCTATTAACCTTAAAACATTTTTGTACAAGTTTTAAAAAATACAAAATTATAAGATGCTTAATTAAAGTCATTAGCCTGCATTGATTTTTCAACTTGTAAATTAACATTATATCCAACCTAAAATGTTTATTCAGTGGCTACTAATCCAAAATCATATCTGTAATGTAGATCAAGAACATTAAACCTGTCCTACAAACAACTGACATTTTTCCTGACATTGTGAGTGGCATAAAACCACTTTGTTTTGTGAGTCTTTGGATCGCAGTCTTATCAATAGTCAGGGAGGCACTGGGTCAAAAGGGGTTGTGCTGAAGTAATTAAGAGCAAAATTTGACATCCTAGCTCCAAGGTACATACAATACGCTAAATACTACAATGGATTATTCAATAATGATAATATATTTCTCTTATAGTAGAGCCCAGAAGCCCAAATCAGGATCAGGATTGTGCTAGGCACTGTATATAAACACATATAAAGATGTGGTCCCAATTGTAAAAAGCATACAGTCTAAGATGGTGAGTGACATTTGAAGCATGATGGGAGAGGGATACAATTAAATATATACAATACTCATTTATAGGGGTAACTGGACATGACACCTATATTTAAGTCGCTTTATAAAGGATTCTTGTGACTTTTACTTTGAAAAACTCTCTCATTTCCATTGGCTTCAGTAGGCCTTTTGATATTCAGTAGGGGGGAATCCCTTTGGGCTATGGAATTGCCTTTTCTTTGTCCCATGAAATTCCACCCAGCTTTTGCTGAGATTTAAACTGTTAAAAATCACTGTTTCCTTTCTCACACTTGCATTCTGCAATAAAATGTTGGCAGCCTCCTAAACTCACTGAACATTCGGCGGCCAGGTTCACGGCATCACCAAAGCAGCATCACACACAGTACTGGGCACACTAGAGAGCTGCCAGAACAGCTGTAGTGGAAAAAGGGTGAGGGGATGAGAGCTGGGCTAGGCTCCCATCAGCCTGTAAAACCCTAGACCCAGTGGCCCTTTAACCCTCTCACTACAGGGGCACTACATGAGATACAAACTCCCCCCAACAACCATGCAAAGAGAGAGGGATGGGATGGGTTTCCCCCAGTCATCCCCAGACTCAGCACATATGCATACAGTCAGTCTTCTCTTGGGGGCAATACATGGGACAAGAGCTCCCCTAACTCTGGGAGTGGAAGAAAGAGTGACCAGCAACTCCATCCCCTTCTCTGGGAAAAGAGACTTGTTCTGCTGCTAGATGACATGGTTAGTTCTCTAGCTCAAGAAACCATGATGTGTGCTGCTACTAACAGATCAGAGAGTTCAAACCCTCTGAAGGTGTATTATGGGGTGGATGACAAAGTTCCAGATAACAGAATTTGTTTTTACTCTTTTAATTAAAAAATAAATTAGCTAGGAAATTTCAGACAACAAACAGCTACATATTTTAAGGTTGCAAAGCCAAGCACTCAAAAGTTAGGAAATGCCAGATTCGTGGTTGCCTGTGCAACTTGAATTTGGCCCCCTTGTGCATATTCATTATGATACAGTCTTTAATTACATGATCACATCCTATTTTTTCCACAGAATTCCTGCCTCGTTTCATGCACAGGATGGACAGGGTCAGAACTGAGGCTGCATGGACAACTCTAAATCGGGCCCACCCAGTTAAATTAACGTCAAGCACGTAAGTCTGCTTTGGACTTAAATAATTTTGTATCGTCTGCAAACTTTGCCTTTTTATTATTCACCTCCTTTTCCAGATCATTTATCAATATGTTGAACAACACAGGTCCCAGTACAGATCCCTGGGGGGCTGAGAACTGACCATTTAGTCCTACTCTTTGTTTCCTATCTTTCAATAAGTTACTTATCCATAAGAGGACCACCTCACTGATCCCAGGATTACTTAATTTCCTTAAAAGCTTGTAAATTTAAAAAGGATCTCCTCTTGACCCCTTTTTAAAAATCAGTATTATATTAGATACCTTCCAGGCACCTAATATGGAGGCTGATTTCAGTGACAGTTTACATACCACAGTTAGTGGTTCTGCAATTTCATATCAGAGTTCCTTCAGAACTCTTGGATGAATATCATCTGGTCCTGGTGACTTATAACTATTTATTTTATCAATTCGTTCTAAAACATCTTCTACTGATACATCAATTTGGGACAATACTTCAGGTTTGTCACCCAAAAAGAATTCTTCCATCAACTCAGTGCTATTTATACTGGAAGTTAGGTCAACTAAATTACGCCGTTCGTTGGTGTGGATTTTGCACATGCCTGAGTGACATAGTTAAGCTGACTTAATTTTTGAACATAGACCAGGTCTAAGTCTCAACTCTCAATGAAACTAAAAATAAGCCAAGTTTCAGTTTATCTGGAATATATTTTATTATCTCTGATTATAATGTATTTGTCACATATTTTCAAAACATATTAAAACTGCTCCTTCAACACAGAATTGTGTTTGCTCCTGGGAATGTTGGGAATAGTTAGTGTCGTATTGATGGATTTAAAAATCTGTATTTGGGTGGGAGAGCTTTATTTCATTATCCATTAATTATTCTGGTGCCATTTTGACACGTTCTGTTTTTGGCCAGCCCTGCTCTCTCTTCACACTATATCCACTAATTTGTCACCTCATTTGGATGTGGAGTTAGGCTCATTTTGCACATAGAACACCAGATTCATAGAATAATAGGGTTGGAAGGGACCTCAGGAGGTCATCTAGTCCAAACCCCTGCTCAAAGCAGGACCAATCCCCAATTTTCGCCCCGATCCCTAAATGGCCCCCTCAAGGATTGAACTCACAACCCTGGGTTTAGCAGGCCAATGCTCAAACCACTGAGCTATCCCCCTTTGCCACTTACACCCATTTTCTGACAATCTACATGCTGACAACACTGTAGGGAATTTTAATCCATTGAGTACACTTAGGAACAAATTCTGCTCTGCCACAGTGATGTCAATGGACATGTATGTGCTGCAAGTCAGGAGAGAATCTGGCCTTTATGAAGCCCTTCACATTATTTACTTCTCTGAATTTCCTTTAAACGAGATTGTCAGCATGTGTCCTGCAACTGGAACAAAAGGTTACTCTGTTTCACTCTGAAAATGAAAAATGTTAGCATTTCTACCACAAGGCCTTCCTAAACGTAGAGCTGAGCTTTAAAAATTGAAATGCTGAAATTTTCCACTCAATGGAAATTCTAAATAATTTTGATTTGGAAATATTAAAATGTTTTTGTGATGGCTTGGGTCACAGAAACCCCCTTGGGAACTGCCACCTGATGTGCTGGGACTACTTCTGAGCCCATTTTCCTTGGCAGCTTGGGACTTCAGTGCCCTGCCTGGTTGTGCCAGACACGCTAGCCTGCTACAAACACAGGCCCAGGTCTGAACCATATCCCCCAAAAGCTGCAAGCTTAACTGAAAACAGCTGAAAACTGAAAAATGCTCCTGTCTCCAGCACCAGATACCCAGTTCCCAAGGGGATCAAACCCCCAAATAAATCCATTTTACTCTTTATAAAGCTTATACAGTGTAAACTCATAAATTGTTCGCCCTCTAGAACACTGACAGAGAGATATGCACAGTTGTTTGCTCCCCCAGGAATTAATTACTTGCTCTGGGTTAATTAATAAGTAAAAAGTGATTTTATTAAATATAAAAAGTAGGATTTAAGTGGTTCCAAGTAATAACAGACAGAACAAAGTGAATAACCAAGCAAAATAAAATAAAACATGCAAGAGTAAGCCTAATATGGTAAGAAACTAAATGCAGGTAAATCTCACTCTCAGAGATGTTCCAATAAACTTCTTTGACAGACTAGACTTCCTCCTAGTCTGGGTACAGCAATCACTCACACCCCTGTAGTTACTGTCTTTTGTTCCAGTTTCTTTCAGGCATCACTTTGGGGTGGAGAAGCTATCTCTTGAGCCAGCTGAAGACAAAATGAAGGGATTTCCAGGGGCTTATATAGTTTCTCTCTTGTGGGTAGAAACTCCTTTCTCCCCCTGTGTAGAATTATAGCTACAAGATGGAGTTTTGGAGTCATATGGGCAAGTCACATGTCCATGCATGACTTGGTTCTCTACAGGAACGTTCCCAGGAAAGCTCAGATGTGGACTGGCGTCTATCAAGGTTCACTTTTAGCTAAGTACTTCCATTTACTTGAATAACCCCTTCATACTACGTTGACCAAATCTGCCTTAGGTGCTTTCTACAGCAAACACTTTAAATACAAGCATAGAGCCAATGCTCATAACTTCAGATATAAAAATGATACACACATACAAATAGGATGAATACATGCAATAGAATATAACCTTTGCAAAGATATGGTACATGGCATATCTAGCATAAAACATATTCCAGTTATGTCATATTTACACTCATAAGCCTATTTCTATAAAGCATTATGGGGTACAATGTCACAGTTTTGTTTTTACATTTTCCATTAAAATGAATCATTTCAGCATTCCCAAAATAGAAATAATTCCTTTTGGTTTGCTGAGCCACATTTCACCATTAAACTATACTTTTCTTTTGCATTATGGGAGAGAACTACAACTCCCATAAGGCAATGCACCATAGGGCGATACAATTTAATGGAGTTTTTAACTGATGCAAAGATAAACATTTGGGTTACTTAAAAATCAAAATGTTCCGATTCAGGTTGAATGGACCTCAAGTAAAATATTTCATTTTGATTTTCCTGATGGAAAATTGAAAGTTTTGGGGGCAAAACTAAAATTTTTCACACAGAAAATTTTGATTTTGTAGAAACTGCATTTTCTGTTGGAAAATCTTCCAGTGGGAAATTCCTGACCAACTCTACTGTCATTACTGGTGCATAAGAAGTTGGTTTCCAAATTGCACAAGGATGAGGGGAAGATTACTTTTGTTTTTGCTATGGAATGAGCAGTGTGGTGGAACTTGTGTCCAACTACCAGGAATTTTACCTATCTTGCATCTATTTTTCTGCCCATATAATAAAGTCTTTTCCTAATAATAAAATGCAGAACATAATGGAAGAAACGTATTGACTTGCTTAATTCAAAACAATCTATCTTAAGTACCTCTACAATAACTATTGGTTTCAATAATTTATAACTATGATCCAATACCTGACAAAATCATTCAGATAACTAGAGTAATGTGCACTTTAAGTTTAAAGTCAAGGTCTTCCTTACTCATTTTAATGACTTCTCTTGTGCACAAGATATTAATATTCCTGTGAGCAAACACTGCACTGACTCATTAATCAATAAGAGCTGGCTCCTCTACATAATAACAATAGCTGTACCCAATAATTAACTTTTGTTCCATTGACTTTAGTTTGTACCGAAGCTCCAGTGGCTGACATAGGAATATATAAAGCTTTGCAACTGACAGGTTTCTTTAATTTTATTTAGAAAAAACCTCAACACCTACTGTTACAACGGAAAGATTTTTTGTGTGTGTCTGTCTGTCTGCCCATGGCCAGTTCAAGATGATGATAACTGGCAATAAATAAAAGATCTGATAAAAATTGTAACACTCCACTCAATCCATCCATTAAGTTGAAGTTTATGAGAGCATTTACATTATCTATTAGTTTAGCTACATGCAGATTGGTGATAAGTGTGCACTATTAATTAAATGTTAATTCTATATATTTGTGACAATTTCTGTCAGTGCAGAACTAGGGAGGAATACACACAGGTTGTGTCTATACTAGGGCTGTCAAGCGATTAAAAAAATTAATCGCAATTAATCGCGCTGTTAAACAACAATAGAATACCATTTATTTTAAATATTTTTGGATGTTTACTACATTTTCAAATATATTAATTTCAATTACAACACAGAATACAAAGTGTACAGTGCTCACTTTATATTTATTCTTTGTTACAAATATTTGCACTGTAAAAAACAAAATAATTGTATTTTTCAATTCACCTAATACAAGTACTGTAGTGCAATCTCTTTAACATGAAAGTTGAACTTACAAATGTAGAATTATGTAAAAAAACCCTGCATTCAAAAATAACACAATGTACAACTTTAGAGCCTACAAGTCCACTCAGTCCTATTTCTTGGTCAGCCAATCACACAGACAAACAAGGTTGGTTACAATTTGCAGGAGATAATGCTGCCTGCTTCTTGTTTACACTGTCACCTGAAAGTGAGAACAGGCATTCGCATGGCACTGTTGTAACTGGTGTTGCAGGACATTTACGTGCCAGATGCACTAAAGATTCAGGTCCCTTCATGCTTCAACCACCATTCCAGAGGACATGCTTCCATGCTGGTGATGGGTTCTGCTTGATAACCATCCAAAGCATGTGGACTGATGCAGGTTCATTTTCATCATCTGAGTCAGATGCCACCAGCAGAAGGTTGATTTTCTTTTTTGGTGGTTTGGGTTCTATAGTTTCCGCATCAGAATGTTGCTCTTTTAAGACTTCTGAAAGCATGTTCCTTATCTCGTCCTTCTCAATTTTTGGAAGGCACTTCAGATTCTTAAACCTTGGGTCCAGTGCTGTAGCTATTTTTAGAAATCTCACTTTGGTACCTTCTTTGTGTTTTGTCAAATCTGCTGTGAAAGCGTTCTTAAAATGAACATGTGCTGGGTCATCATCCGAGACTGCTATAACATGAAATATATGCAGAATGAGGGTAAAACAGAGCAGGAGACATACAATTCTTCCCCCCAAGGAGTACAGTCACAAATTTAATTGACACATTATTTAATTGAAACATCATCACCATGGAAGCATGTCCTCTGGAATGGTGGCCAAAGCATGGAAGGGGCATATGAATGTTTAGCATATCTGGCATGTAAATAACTTGCAATGCCGGCTACAAAAGTGCCATGCAAAAGCCTATTCTCACTTTCATGTGATATTGTAAATAAGAAGCAGGCAGCAGTACCTCCCGTCAATGTAAATAGACTTGTTTGTCTTAGCGATTGGCAGAATAGGAAGTAGGACTGAGTGGAATTGTAGGCTCTAAAGTTTTATACTGTTTTTGTTGTGAGTGCAGTTATGTAACTAAAAAAATCTTTCACAGTAAAGAGATTGTACTTCAGTACTTGTGTCAAGGTTCCTTCCCCACTCTGAACTCTAGGGTACAGATGAGGGGACCTGCATGAAAACCCCCCTAAGCTTATTTTTACCAGCTTAGGTTAAAACTTCCCCAAGGTACAAACTATTTTACCTTTTGTCCCTGGACTTTATTGCTACCACCACCAAGCGTCTAACAAAATATAACCGGGAAAGAGCTCACTTGGAAACGTCTTTTCCCCCAAAATTCCCCCAAGCCCTACACCCCCTTTCCTGGGGAAGGCTTGATAAAAATCCTCACCAATTTGCATAGGTGAACACAGACCTAAACCCTTGGATCTTAAGAACAAGGAAAAAGCAATCAGGTTCTTAAAAGAAGAATTTTAATTGAAGAAAAAGTAAAAGAATCACCTCTGTAAAATCAGGATGGTAACAGGGTAATCAGATGCAAAACATAGAGAATCCCTCTAGGCAAAACCTTAAGTTACAAAAAGACACAAAAACAGGAATATACATTCCATTCAGCACAACTTATTTTATCAGCCATTTAAACAAAACAGAATCTAACACATATCTAGCTAGATTGCTTATTAACCCTTTACAGGAGTTCTGACCTGTATTCCTGCTCTGGTCCCGGCAAAAAAAAAACAACAACAAAAAAACACACAGACAGAGAGAACCCTTTGTTCTGCCCCCCCCCCCTGCCCCCCCGCTTTGAAAGTATCTTGTCTCCTCATTGGTCATTTTGGTCAGGTGCCAGCGAGGTTACCTTTAGCTTCTTAACCCTTTACAGGTGAAAGGGTTTTTTCCTCTGGCCAGGAGGGATTTAAAGGTGGTTAGCCTTCCCTTTGAAAAATACTATTTCTTTTGTTTATCATTTTTACAGTGGAAATATTTGTAATAAAAATAATAAAATAAAGTGAGCACTGTGCACTTCCTATTCTGTGTTGTAATTTAAATCAATACTGAAATGTAGAAAAACATCCAAAAATATTTAATACATTTCAATTGGTATTCTATTGTTATAAGTGCGATTAATCGCGATAGAATTTTTTTAATTGCGATTAATTTTTATACTAGTCTTTTTTCCCTAAAATTTCCCAATGTTGTAGCTCCAGTGATGGTGGAGCTCTAGTGTAGACATTGGCAGTGAAAAGCAATGTATCATCTAATCCTGCTCAGAGCAGATCTGGACTAGTGTCTGGACTAGTGTTTCTATCACTAGTGAAGCTGCCTGAAGCGTGGGAAATTTTGGGGAATATTACATAATGTAGACAAAGTCATTTACTCCTTCCTTTGTTTTGATAAACAGGTGGTGGGCTGCAGCCAATTCAGTGTCATTAGGAGAATTGAGTGGAGAATCCTTCTTTCACTGAGGCATTTGAAATTTCGAAATTGGTTTTCACTGCATCTTGGAACAAAACCCCAAAATTTTAAAATCACCACAAAAGAAAATTCTGAAACAAATTCATTTCAGATCAGTGGGAATGTTTTGTTTTAATTTTGACTTTTAAAAATGTATATTACATTATAACATAGTACAATACAAAAGAAATGAAAATTCAAAATGAAAAATAATTTTAAAAGGAAAAGTCAAAACATTTTCATTCTGAACTTCCCCCTTTTTTTTCCTTCCAAAACAAAAATTTTTGATGGAAAACTGTTTCGCCAAACTTTTTCCAGCCATCTCTAGACATTAGGTTCCAGGATAGACCATAACAAAAATCCACTAGGGCCTCTGGGAGAATTAGGCAATTCATGCATGTTGCAGTTTTTAAAAATCTATTGTTTGGTATTTTTTTAAAAAAAAACAATTAACTTTATGATTTTAAAAATACTGGCTGTTGGACCCTCAGCTGGTGTAAATCTTGAAGAGTCAATTAGACATGCACAACTGAGGTCAACTGAGCTCCCAGCTTTTACACCAACTGAGGATCAGATTCTAGAGCTGATGTAAATAACCCAAACATAAATCTGAACATAAACAGTTTGAGAAATGTAATTGCTCTAAGTTTTAAAGACAAAGATACCTATCTTTGTTATCCAAACAAAATACTTCATATTCGGAATATCTTGATTAAATGCTAGTTCAAAAGCTGAAGCATATGAAATCGAGGAGCATAGTGCAACCAGTTGGGAAGAGAAATCATCAAGCATTTTACTCTATAATTATTTGCATTACAGTATTCTCCACTGCCAGAATAAAATAAACTTCAAGACAATGACCAGTCAGCTTTTATATGGAAAGGAAAACATTCTTGTGCTCAAAATTGTGGAAATGTCAATATTTCAAAAGGTAGTTTTACGGTTCATTCAAGCACTGATAAGAAATCATTACACTTTTTAAGAATATTGACAATTGCAGAGACGCATTTAATGGAGGGAAAGCCTTTTTTTCAGTTCGTTAGCTTGTGCATGTCTAATTGACTCTTCAAGACTCTTTTGCATGAGTCACTAAGCACAGTTTTAACCAGGCTATTTTTATATCAATTATAAACAAACTTTTTAAATCTTGTAGAACTTTCCTTCCTGGTTCACCCAAATGAGCATTGCTGATCTAGGTAAGGATTGGGTAGAATTTGGGGATCCTGTTAAAAATAAGGGACAAAGTCATCCATTTTATTTTGTATCACTATTTGCTGCCACCTGACATTACTTAGGCTAACCATCAGTTTTGAAATTCCAAGGCCCTCTGAAATCTGCAGTTCAAATCTCTGGACAGGATGGACTCATCCCTTTGTCCCTTTAAGTAGTTTATTCTCTTAGGGTTTTTGAGATGAGATTCTAAAAACTGGGGTCTTATTTGCTTTTGTGTGGGCAACAAAAATTACACAGTACTTCTTGCAATAGTGGAGATTTGGCCCCAAAGTTGGCTAGATGGTTATTACCATACCATCTCAAAGATGGCTGCATTTCAGTGATGCTGTATATGCACTCTTTTAATCTATTCTTTACTGAGGCAAAACTCAGACTGCAATTCACAGAAAGGATTGCAGTATTTTGCTTATACTAAAGCACTTGATATTCTTGGGAGTCAAATGCATCAAATACACATCTGTAAAACAGTATTATTACACATTACTGATGAGGCTTTTATTCTACAGTATACAATCAGCTACTAAGATAATATCAACTGCAAAGGAAAATAAAATATTAATCCCCTTGATATATTTTTGATCAATTTACTGGTATTTGTGAGACATTCTTCTGCGCATGTTCTTTCTGTAAGAATTAGGGACAAGTGAACAAGAACTGATAAAAACCTCAGACCAAAACTCAACTAAAATATGAACCCAGCCATTTAGCAGGTTCAGGCATCCCTTAAATACAATAAGGGGGATTCTCAAACTTTATAAACAAATGTTGCTTCCATCCAATATTTTTCATTTTCAACCCCACATTCTTCCTGCTGCCCCAGAGACTAGAAGAAGAATTCCTGGCAATCTCGTCAAAGATTTTATTTTCATGAAAATTTAACCCCCCTTTTGCAAATCCAACCAATGTGAGTCAATGACCTAAGAATCCGATAAGTACTGGAACGTTTAGCTGCTTGTTGGAATCTGTAGCCTTTTGGGATTTACCCAGGACTAGTAAGAAACCAACATGAAAAATTATTCCAGTTTACAAGTCTCCATGTAGTAACACTGAATATGTAATGCTGATTTTTAAAAAAGGCTCCAGAGGTGATCCTGGCAGCTACAGGTCAGTAAGCCTAACTATAGTAAAGAACAGACTTATCAGACACATAGATGAACATGATATGTTCGGAAAGAGACAACACGGATTTTGTAAAGGAAAATCATGCATTACCAATCCATTACAATTCTTTGGCGGAGGGATAGCTCAGTGGTTTGAGCATTGGCCTGCTAAACCCAGGGTTGTGAGTTCAATCCTTGAGGGGGCCATTTAGGGATCGGGGGCAAAAATTGGGGATTGGTCCTGCTTTGAGCAAGGGGTTCGACTAGATGACCTCCTGAGGTCCCTTCCAACCCTGATATTCTATGATTCTATGAACAAGCCTGTGGACAGGGGTGATCCAGTTTATATAGTGTGTACTTGGACTTTCAGAAAGCATTTGGCAACGTACCACACCAAAGGCTCTGAAGCAAAGTAAGTTGTCATGGTACAAGAGGGAAGATCCTCTTATGGATCTATAACTGGTTAAAAGATAGGAAACAAAGGGGTAGGAATAAATGGTCAGTTTTCACAATGGAGCAAGCTAAATAGTGGAGGTCCCCCAGGGACCTGTGTTGTTCAACATATTCATAAATGATCTGGAAAAGGGGGTAAATAATGAAGTGACAATACAAAATTACTCAAGATAGTTAAGTCCAAAGATGACTGCGAAGAGTTACAAAGGGATCTCACAAAACTGAGTGACTGCATAACAAAATAGCAGCTGAGATTCATCTCATGTAATTCAGAGCATGTCTACACTTACCTCTGGAGCGATCGATCCAGCGGGGGTCGATTTATTGCATCTAGTGAAGACGCGATAAATTGACTGCTGAGTGCTCTCCCGTGGATGCTGGGGCCCCAGTGGATGACATCTTTTCACATTGTGGTGTCCTTGCTGACCTTCAGAGACCAGGTAGGAATTTTGAGGTTGAAGAGCTCCAGGCCTGCTATTGTGGAGCCAGAAGACATGAACAACTGCACTGCATCCCCAAAGCAATGGTCTGGTGGAGAGGCATCACCATACTTTGGGGGGTGTAGCTCTCTCTGTTTGCAGAACAGCTACAGGACTAGGATATTCTCCTGTATTTGTTACCGATGTCCTACCAGACTGCTGCGCATCAAGCTACTGGATGTACCTGTATTGCTATCATATTTTGGAGAGAGCAATGGTCCCCTACAGAGCTACTGCTAGGGACATCTCCTGAGGAGAATAAAAGAGAACTCAGGCTAGACTATGTTCACCAGCTGCAGGACTGATCCAGAGATTTGCCCGTCAGCACATCCAGGAGGAGCTGAAGCACCAGAAACGGCAGTACGATGTCCGGGCTGGGAAAACACGCTTTGCTCTGGGTGACAAAGAGTGGATCTACTCACCCAAGGGAAAGGGGGGAAGGTGCCCAAGGTTCCTGCATGTTTGGAAAGGTCCTTGAACCATGCTAGAGAGGCTGTCAGTGTCATGTATAGCAAAGGGGGTGGGACGGGGAGTAGTTGGCATGAGATATCCAGTAAGGTCTCCTAGAGAAGACAATACTAGAAAGAGAGGACTGCACCAGCCCCAGTCATCAGCCTCTGAGGAATCAATTAACATTCCTGATGCCAACCTGCCAGTTCTCTCAACCAGTGGACACCTACTGAGTAATCTCCAGGCCTCAGGCTGACCTCAGAGGATTTGTAGGCCATCCATGCCTTGCCCACACTGTGAAGGTTCTAAGGGACCTGTCTACCCATAGACATGAAACTCCTGTCTCTATTGTGGGAGGACAGCACACCACAACCAGGAACAAATATATTTTGGCAGTAGGGGGAGATATGGGGGAGCAGTGTAATGGGCTTCCATATTCACTGGCTGGGCTGCAGGTGGGCGTGGGAAGTCGGGGGAATAAGAAATGAAACAAAGTGTTAATGTGGGGTGGGTGGGTGCCACATGTTGTTGCCTCCTGGAGGGGAGGCAGGTGATGCTGTGGTAGGGCTTTGAGTGCAATAAAATTTGCTGAATGTTTAGACAATGTGGTCTCACCTCATCAGTAGGTTTAATAAATGTTTTTAAAAATAACCATTTAATCCAGACCAGGTTTAGTGCTATTGTGGATTAGGGATTTGACAGCAGATCTTGCAAAAAATATTTGTTGCACTGGAATATCATCCCTAAAGAGGACAGACCTCTAGTTCTGCATATCTTTCTGTTTTGAAAGTTTCCTGACAGAAATCTTCTAATGTCAATGATGTGAGAGTTTGCCATAGGAGTCAACTCCCTTAATTCCAACACAGTCTCAACATTACTTTAAGATACTGTTATGGTAGGCACGAGTACGTGGTGCTGTTATATATAGTCTTCAAAGTTCTTTTTCTTACTGTGTGAGGATATGTTTACCCTTGGGAAGCCACGCTGTGTAGTTAGTAGTTTGGACATACAAATTTCTATGTGGGGGCAGCAGTTCTGGGAGAGGGAGCTGGGCAGGCAGCAAGAGAGACTTCTTTCTGCCTTGGTCTCTGATAGAGTCAGCCACTGAGGCAGAATTGTGCTCTGGGAACAAGCTGGTGTTGGACTGAAATCTCTGAAAGAAGGGATTGTCTGTGTGGTTGACTACCACTGTTCCAGGACTGATATATATGTGTAAATAAACCAAGTTACACTTAGAATGTACCCAGAGTCACTGATTTCTCCTCCACTGCATGGCCCCAGATATCTGTGACTGTTCTATAGATGGGTGATGCTGGCATCAGAATAGGACACGGGTGTCAGAAGGAGGAGGAACAGTACTAACATTGATTTCACTGGGACTACTTATGGAGTAAGGTACTACTCAACATGAGTAAAGGTGATGGAATCTACTTCTAAATTAATCTTTCTGGACAACAAAAGTTAGGTGCACGTTAGCCTGCTATGATGGGTGTGCACTGGATTGATGGTGGCATTACCTTAGATCAAAAGTAACCATTATTTTATTTTAGCTGACTGAAAGCATGCAGTTTTAGGTAGGATATTGAATCTGTGAAAATCAGACATTTAAATTTTGATCTGACTAGTTCAGTTAATCCCTGCAAAACAGGACTGCAGACATTAATTTTTCATCTAGCTAGCTCTTACTGAACATATCACTAGTTACTTACAATTTAATTTATATTTAATAGAAAATTTGATACTGGAATATGAAACATGAAGTAACACATTATTGTTCTGTAGAAGACTAAGCTTTTAAAGAACAGTATTCTAATCTAGAACTGGAATGAAAAAATTTAAAAGGCTATGTCCAACATTAAAAGTAATCAGGACACTCATCACACTCCAGCTCTTCTCAAACAAATAATCATTCAGTGTGGCAGACTCCCTTATTTTGCTAGTTGCCATGTGTTTAGGGTATTCATTACAAGGCATTATGAGAATTCAATATTACTGAAGCATTTTCTTTTTGGGATCATTCAATAAAATCACAATTTTTTTTAGGTAATCCAGACCTTAGTTTTTCTCCCTCTTTGCAAAATCTGCTTTCAGCTGCCTCCAGGCCTGACTAATTGCAAAGCTTTCCCTTCCTTTCCACATGACACTCATTTTCTGCACTTTACTCAGGTAATACATGGAATTGTTTTTTTTTCAAAGTAAAATACATTTTTGAATTTTATGTGGGGAGGGAGGGCACAACAGGGTAAGCTTATACAACAGGGTAAGCTGCCCAAAATTAAAGTCCTGTATGATTAGGACATTTCTATGCTGTAACAGATAAAATATGTTTGTTTATTTTACTAGCTTTAGACTTGGTGGTAAATATGCAAAATTTAAAGTGTGGTTGACCAGGCACTTGCTAGAAGACACTGGACCACAATATGTAGTTAAAATAAAGCCACAGCTTTATTATCTTTAAATAGCCAATTAGAATCAGAGAGGGTTAAACTATTCCCATCAACTTCCTGCCTAGTATGGGCTTCTCCTACTGTACCACACAACAGCTGTGGGTCCTATGAGGCACGAAAGGGGAAGCAATCCATCTGCATCCGTACCACAGTAATGGATTTGGCCTCGTAGCCAAATTCCCCAGCCACTCTATCCCTTGCAGGGGGAGCAGAGAAAATTGGGATCCCAGTATGCACCAAACTCTATATACCCATATACCTTCACTTCTT
Source organism: Caretta caretta (assembly GCF_965140235.1). Taxonomy (NCBI): domain Eukaryota; kingdom Metazoa; phylum Chordata; order Testudines; family Cheloniidae; genus Caretta; species Caretta caretta. The sequence continues at coordinate 76,864,021 of NC_134213.1, forward strand.
ACTATACCAGACCCCCAAATCACAGCCTAAAAATGTAAAAGCTAAAAAAAAAAATTTTCATGAATATATTTGGATTCATGCTTTATTAGTCATGAGAAGTTTTAGTCATCCAGTTATAACTGCACATTTTAAAGGTATAATTTAAAATGTGTAAACATTCTTTTTAGCAATCTGCTTGTAATATAATCATTACTTGAGAAATATTAAACTGGACATTTGACTTTATTGATCTCTTTTATGGACTAACAGTACACGGCGTAATTAACTGCCTAGACTAATTCATTGATAGACTAATTCATTGATTAGGTTCTCCATAGGACAGCTAGAACTGACAAACATTGGGTTCTTCTTCAACAGTTATATTAGCTTGCACTAATTATTTTGACTGTTTCACTTAAGCGATTATGATAGCTGAAAAACTCCAGGCCAGATCCTCAGCTGGTACAAATCAGCTTCTCTCTACTGAAGATAGACGAGCTATGCTAGTTTACATAAGCTAAAGATCTGGCCCTCACTATTTTAACAACTACTACTTAAAACCCCAAAGTAACACATGGGACAAAATTTTATGACATTTTCAAACATTTTAGGTGTGCAGTTGTACATGTAAATATGTATGCAGTTGTGTTCCTAATTGCATGTGCATTTAATATGGTTTTATTTGCAAATCAGATACTTACACATGCAGATGGACAGCTATTCTAATTGGCCATTTGCACACGCAGTTACCTGATTTGCTTGTATAGATGCAGTAACTATGCATGTAAATTAGGCGCACAAATGTTCCACACATAATTTTATGCATAAGATGCTTGAAAATCAAGCCCTAAGAACACTGCTTTACTGGGATCCATACCTCTGACTTTAAATTGTCTAGAGAAAAAATGTGGAATGTGGCTCTCCCATTTCATTACATGTTAAATTAGTTTTAAGCTACCTGTATTTTTGAATATGCATGACAGGAAGGTGATGATTTATTATGAGGCTTTCTCCCTTCCAAATAAGTATTGAAATGTACTCCCACTGTGATTGATGCATTGTGCTGCTATAAGTGACATCTTTCAAAAGTGACATAAAATCAAGGTCTTGAGTACAGGTCTTTCTTTAAAAATGGGTGTGTGTCCTGTCCATGTTCCAAGGCTTTATCATATACTCCCACAGGCAAATCCAGGTGAGAAGAGCAGGCATGGGGAAAAAGTGTCATCAGGTTTCTGTGCATTAAATTTAGTCCAATTTTTTCATTGGGGGAAGATGGGGTGGGAATCTGGGATTCAATCCTCAAGTCTTGTGGATCGGGGGGGCTCCAATGGAGACACAGGGCCATCTCCATGCAGAATTGATGGAAAGAGTAGTAGATCAGTGTAGTAATGTAAATGAATTTGCAAAATAAAGACCTCAGGAAAAATGTAAGTTGATTCACAAGTGAAGGGTGCTCCTGGTTAACTTTTCCTTTTGTGATTATTCTTCAGTTAACACAGGAACTCATCACAGGACAAATGCTACACAACCGTGAATCACTGAATCATTTCTTCAATATACGAAACAAAAGCAAGTTTTCTTGCAACATCAGGTCTCTTGTCGCAGTTATTTAAGTCTTCAACAAGGCAAGGAAATGTGAACTTGTGTAAGGTCACTTATGTCCCTCTTAGAGTATTATGGGAAAAGTGAAGCTGTGCAGGTAGATATCTTGGTGTTCTGGATCTACCTTCCAGACTCTGAATAACTCATTGAATGTAAGGAGTACTTGTGGCACCTTAGAGACTAACCAATTTATTTGAGCATAAGCTTTCGTGAGCTACAGCTCACTTCATCGTGAGCTGTAGCTCACAAAAGCTTATGCTCAAATAACTTGGTTAGTCTCTAAGGTGCCACAAGTACTCCTTTTCTTTTTTCATTGAACGTAGGCACTAGTAAATCCTTCTTCTGAAGACTACAGTCAGTTTTTCTCATCTTTGCATCCAAACATATAAAGAGTACCCTCCAGAGATACCAGCAGCAAAAGTAGATGATATCAAGAGCTTTAAGGACCTGTGAAATGGCAACACCAGGAATGCTAATACAAGGAGATTCTGCTGAGGCAGTTCCCTCACACTATTCTCTAAAACTAGTTCCTCCATGTGTGCTACATGCTCATGCAGACTTCCTATTTGATGCAGGATACACAGTAAAACAAAGTGCAGAGTCTTTATTAAAATTAGTATTGCTCCCTGGCATGATTAAAAAAGAGGAATTCCTATGTGTGTATCAGAGATGAAATTTGCTTGTATAGATGAAAAGGTGTGTGCAAGCAAGAGCATAAAGTGAGATCAGAGCCAGAAAAGGGCAGTGTAAGTTCTTGGTAAAAGAATGTTTCGTGTCCTTCTCACATGGACACAACAAATAAACCTCTGCTGCCCAGAATTCACTGTCATGTAATTAAAGTCTGAATAAAAGTGACATGGAAAAAAGATGAGAGCATTAATTTGCATCTCTAGTTCTCATTTGATTTTTGGCATTTGAAAAAGAGACCTTTCACCTTTCCCTGAAATGTTCTTCTATATACTAGAGTTATCTGTACTTCTGAAACCCTAACCAGTGTAAGTCTAAGGTGTTCTTCCTGAATGTAGCCTATTTATTACCTGTTTTATCTAAAGAATTATCATCTTTTGTCACATCTATATTTTTGTGGCATAATATTACCTGGGCTGATTCTGATCACACATCAGTTTTACATTGACATAATTCCCTTAACATCATTGGAGTTATTCCTGATTTGAACGGGTGTAACTGAAAGCAGAATCAAGCCTTCTGGACTTAGCCTTAGCATATTGCAGCTTTTACATTTTTAATCTTCTATTTTTTAATTAAAAGACATAAAAACCACAAACTAAACACACACCTGTCTTTGATTTTCAACACATTCATGTTCCTGTAGACTTCTTATTCATTTCTAGGTGAAAAATCCATTATTTTAACAAATGTCCAATATTCCCTGTTTTTCTTAGCTACATCCATACTGGACTGCCTCAATATACTGGGAGACCTCTAGGTGTTTTTGGAATAGTTGTTGTGATTCAATAGATGGCATCCTACTCTCTTGAGTCAATACTGATTCAGTAATCCAGATTCTCAAATGACTGTTCCATTCCACCCCAAAAGTGATAAGCAAAATCATTCCTAGTCAAACAGACAAAGACAAATCAGTTTGCAAAGTCTGAGCACTGTCAGGCCTATCTAGATAAAATGCACCATATAAATATGAGATCATCATTAACTGCTTATGCATTTTGAACTAATTTATTATTTTATATTCATTCCTTAGAAAAGAGACAGAAACAGATCACACTAATTCTGATTAATTAGTACTGAATTCAGTATTGGCATTTTTAAACTTCCAAAGAACAAGAAAAGATGTAACACAATAAATCTAATAAAAAAAAACATTATCAAGCAGATCAAAGATGTTTGTAAATATAAAAAACAAGGGTTAGGACCACTATAGCTTCTAATATATTTAAAAGTTAACGATAGAAAGCAAAAGCTCAGACATCTGATCTCATTAATGTCAATGGGACTGCTCAAAGTGAGCAGAATTTGGCTTAGTTAATATACTGACATTAGGAAGCAGAAGAATGACTGAAAAGAAATATATGAAATTTCCCATCTGGTGAAAACTACAGATTCTAAACAAAGATAAAATCATGTTCTCTCAGTAAGGCCCCCAGTGGCCATGAATCTTTGTCCAATACACTTGAATCAAATAGATTTTATGGTTGCTACAGTCTTAGTTTTACACATACCAGTTTAATTTTGCATTAGAATTTCCATACTTTCTACTATTGTTCACACCACCATCTTGCTAACTATATTTTTTATTTGCTGGGAAAAGTGCAGGATGGTTAAAAAAAGCAAACAGAATGCATAATGATCGTTATGCACAACACTATTGAAAATATTTTAATGCCATTATATAACTCAATGGTGCATTCTGTGATAATGTCTGGTCAACCTCTCATATAAAATTTAAACCAGAAATAGAAAAGTTTGAGAGACACGTGACAAAAATGATTAGTGGTGTGGCTAGGTTACAATGAAGAGAACTGGAATGACCGGGTCTGATTAAAGAGAAACAAGAGGGGTACCAAATAATGAATGGTACAGAGTGGGTTTATTGAGAACTCGTATCTATCTTCTCTCATAACACAAGGACAAGAAGATGAAAGACAATACTAAAAAAAATCCCATGTAATTAACCTATAGAACTAATTGCCACAAGGCATCATTCAGGCCAAGAACTTTCAAAAATGATTGGACATTTGTACAGATGAGAACATTCACTCTTACTTTAGACAGAATCACAAAATCTATATGAAGGATTTATATTATACTGTAGGGGAAAAGCCTGCCACTAACTAAAAGGTGTAAGTTATTCTATAACAGCTCCCCATGATAGCTTCCTGGGTTTATGGACCAGCATAAGCCAATCAGTGGCCTGTAGGGGACCCACCACTCTGGCCCCGCTGAGTGGTACTTCCTGGAGTATTTGGCTTCACAGGGTCCTCTAGCAGATGCCTGGCCTGAGCTTCCAATGGCAACATGGAAATGTTAGTGATTCAGCCTGCCCATGGTCCAAGGTTCTTATATCACTCCCTCTTCAGGATGGTGCTGGTCTTGGCTTGTCCATGCAGGAGAGTTTGAGAGTAATACGTACAAAGGTGCAGAATTGACGGGGGTCTGAGTTCCTGTGAGAGTTCAACCTCGTGGGCCACACTGGATGCAGCCACTTCCACTATAAATGGGTGAGTTGGTTTGGGGTGTACCAGAATCAGGGCTGTGGTGAAGGTCATCTTGAGCTGGTCAAATGCGAGCTGGCCTGCAGGTGACCAAGTGAACCAAATAACTTTACAAAGGTGGGAAGTCAGTGTGGCTATTTGTTCAGAGAAGATGATGATGAATTGGCTATACAAATTCACAAAGCCCAGGAAGCACTGAAGTTCTCAGATGGTCTGTGATGTTGTCTGGTTGCAGATGACTTCCACTTTCTGTGGGTCCATCTGAATGCCCTCCCTTGACAAAATGTAACCTAATAACTCAATGGTGGCCTGGTTGAAGGTACAGTTCTCTAGTTTGGTGAACAAAGCATGTTTCCATAGTTTCTCCAGGACAGACTGAACATGATGGCAATGCTTCTCTGGGTTCTCAGAAAACTCCAGTTTATCGTCAAGGCAGATGATCACAGACTGGTCCAGGATGTCCCTGAACACATTGTTTATGAAATGTGCCAGGAGCGTTGCTTAAGCCAAATGACACTGCTAAATATTCAGAATGCCCATATTGGGTACAAAAAGTGATCTTCCATTCATCCCCAGGCTTTATGTGCACTAGATTACTTGCCTCCCAAACATCTAGTGTAGTGAAGATCCTGGCAGTCCTCACACAGTCCAACAATTCCAGGATGAAGGGCAGGGGGTAACAGTTCTGAATAGTCATCTGATTCAGCGCATGATATTCTATGCAGAGGTGTATTGATCCATCTTTTTTTTCCACTCAACGAGGACTGGTGCTCCTCCTGGAGAGGTAGATCTCTGAATGAAGCCCTTTGAAAGATTTTCCTGCATATACATGTGTAGCATCTCCAGCTCTGGTTCAGACATGGTGTATATGCATCCATAGGGCACTTCGTCCTGGGTTTTAGGTCTACTGAACAGTCATAGTGCCCGGGGAGCGGGGTGCTGAATCCATTTTTTTCCCTTTCAAACAAATGCAGGAAGTCTTGGTACTTGTCGGGGAGGCTGGGGTTCTTGTCTAGAGCTACTCCCTTCTGGTTAGCTCCTGCTATCTGGGGTCTTGCTTCTGAGGATCTTATCCAATCCTGGGGCCCAAGATGTAGGTCACCTCGGGGATTGGCCAATTTGTTGGAGGCAAGCTTTCTAGCAATATTGGGAGGAGGAACTAATGTTCCTTCACCACCAGGAGATACACAGACTATGCTGCTCCAACCAAGAAATGCCAGGAATTATCAGGAAAAATGAAAAATGGATCACATCAAAGCATATTATTCCCTGGTGCCCTTCCACAATGGCTTTTAAGGGTACAGTCTCTTGGGTCACTGGTCCTAATTATAGGAGCGACCCATCATTTGTCTCCACCAAATCTGGTGTGGATTTTGGCCTGAGTGGGATATGCAGGGTTTGGGCTGCCTTAGCGTCTATAAAGTTGGCAGCGGCCCCAGAGCCTATCATCGCCAGTTGTGGTCAGGATTTGCTTCACCTGCCCTACAACCTGCAACCACAGCAGCAATTGGAAATGTTGGGAGACCCCATGGCTCCTGATTTGGGTTCTACTTGAGGGTTGGTTCCAGAGCATGGAGCTCTGGTGATGCCCAGGCTGTATCCCCCTATTGGGCCTCATCTGGACATGAGGGCATGTCCTAGTGCCCCACAGTAAAACAGATGTTCAGCTTCTGTCAAAGTTCTTTGTCCTCTGGGGTCAGGCATCAGTGACCCAGGTCAACTTGCCTGGTTTCAGGACTCAGTTCTACATGCTTTGGCATAACGTGTAGGTGTAGGGGCACGTGGCCACCCCTTCTTTCTGCTTGCACAGGTGAGAATCAATGTGCAGGGCAAGATCAATAAAGGCTTCTAGGTAGGTGGGGTTTTCGGTGCAGGCTAGCTCATATTTTACATCCTCACTGAGTCCTCAGCTGATCTGGTATAGTTGCACTGCCTTGGTCCATTTGACAATCAGCCACAAAGTCATCAGAAGTAAGTGACATAAAAGGTAGCTGGCCCTTGCCTGAGCTAAGCTTCTGGGCATCCTCTGCGGGGTGGACACAACGTGGGTTGTGAAAGATTTGCAGGAGATCATCCTAGTGAGCACTGGGCAGTTCTGCTCCAACAGGAGGGAACCCTGTACTTCCCCAGTGAGAAGGCTGACTACTAGCCATACCTTTGACTGGGCTGTGGAGTACATTCGGAGGAAGAGCATCCTGCATTGGTTCAGAAACTCCTGGAATTTCCAATGTTCTCCATCAAACTATTCAGGTAGTGGCAGAACAGGAGCTGTTCAGGTGGTGGGTGGTCTGTTTGGGCCGATTCTCCTTGTGTGTGCACTAGCTGCTTGTGTAGGGTCTGTGGTTCAGCAGCAAGCTACACCACTTGGGCCTGTAGTGCGAGGTTCTCGGCCTGCATGCAGGTGACTTGGTCCTACAGATTCTGAGTCCTTGGGAAGCTACTGGTCAGAGGGCAGCCTGCCCCTTCCATCATCTGTGGTGGGGGTGGATGGTGGCAGGGAGGCAAAAAAGTGGTCTGAGCAAACTGCCAGGACCTGGCCATGTGTGCATTGGTCAGTTATTAAGTTGGGTTAGGAGACTGGGGGGGGTGGGGGTAGGGGAGTCAAGCCAAGTCAGGATACAAGAAAATCAGGCACCAAGTTACAGAAAGGAGGTATGTAGCAGAATTGGGGACAAACTGGAGTCAGAAGCCAGAATCTAGGGTTCACAGCATGGTAAGGTCTGGAGCAGAAGCAAGCAGGCACTCTGCATCATTGCTCAGACAGCTCCCCATGCTGCTTCCTGGTTTATATACCAACATAAATCTATCAGTGGGCTGTAGAGGGCTGCCACTCAGGCCCCACTGGGCACTACTTCCTCAAGCTTCTACCTTCACAGGTTCCTCCAACAAAAGCCTGGTCTGAGTTTCCAATGACGATGTGGAAGACTTGGTTGCCCAGAACCCTCATATTCCTGGGTTCCAATCCCACAGATTCTTACAACACCAAGAAAAAATACAGTATTTGGTCTCTTGCCCCACACCTAAGGCCAGAATGATTAGGACCATTTTCTTTTCTTTTTGATAATGGCAGCTTGCCATGATGTCTTATAACCCATACACAGAAGCTGGAAATCAGCTTCAATGTGGATTTGTTCCTGCATTCACTGCACACTCAGCACTCCCACTGATTTCAATGAGAAATGCAGGATCAACCCCTAAATGTGACCATTTGTAGTTTGGAATTCTGATCACAAAGGTTTCAGTTGTAAATGTCAGCTTAAACTTTTAGCAGACGTCAAAAATCATCAAAGACAACAAAGATTTAAATCAATTATATGTTAATATTTAATAGACCTTATGCTATCCAAAATGTGTTTGCAGGCAGCCAGAACAGCAACATGATTTGAATGCATTAATTACTTATTACTGTTATTACTAGTAATATTAATTATATCTTCAGAGTGACATTAAGAAATAATTACTGCAGGGGACGTTGATTTTTCTAATTTAGCTTTCAACTTCTGATGAAGGAAAAGGACCAAGTTGGCCATACTGGGTCATGGAAAATTCATCTTGAAGAGCTGTTGCTCATCATTGACAGATGATATACGAAATAAGAATGGTCCACCATACAATTTCTAGCCATGCAAAAACTCACTTTCTTATTATTGTTGAACACAGTAGAAACCTGCCTGCTCAATCTGAGCAACTGTTTCTCAATCAATAATTAAGTAACTTTAGGGTCCAGATCTATACAAAGTTATTGATATTTTCACTGAAAATGAATCAATATGAACAGGGTAAAGCATCTGAGTAAGCCTTTTTAATGGCAGTGTTTTGGCTGTGAGAAGTAAATTAATTGATTAAATGAATGACAAATATTGGACAACCAAAGGAAGTCTTTTCACACTTCCCCAAGCCTCCTAAGCAACCCATTTTAATTATTTTCTTTGCATCATTTGTCTTTCCTTTACTCAATATATTTCAATAGAGTGTGCTAAATTTCCTTTCAGATATTAAATATAAGATTATTTAGAGTGTATTAACAGAGTTTCTAGTGGTAGGCATCATCAAAGGGAAGAAAGCGGAGGTCTTTTGGACAGTCAAAAAAGGAGACATTTATTGGCAGGTGACTGGCTGAGTGGGGATCTTAGTAAAAGGGTGCAACGAGGGAACAGACATGGTCTGGAGGGTTGTGGGGGAAAAGCTCTAACCATGTTGGAATATGGAAGGAGATAAGGAAGAGGAAAAGCACTCCACTTACATCAGAATCAGTAGACAGGCAAAAGTTCATTACAGATCTTATTCCTCTCACCCCCGCCCCCACACCCAAATCTGGTTTGTTCAAAGAAAGAACGTTAGTTAAAAACAAACAAACCAAGAAGTAAGAGTTCAAGAACAGCTGAACTAGACATTAGGCCGAAAAATTCTTAAAATGTCCACAAATATCCCTTTACTTATGGATGCCCCAATTTGCCCACCAAAGGCTTTTTTTTTTTTTTTTGGCCTTCCATTACCTCCCTTGTATGTACCAATGCCAAGTCACAGGTGGAAAATGCAAATTTTCGTGTGTAAACAACAAGGCACCCATAACCTTTGCAGATGCATTTGTAGGCATTCACTGTAAGGGTGCAATCCAGGCAAAGACTGACTCCTTGGGTGTCAAAAATCCTCAAGGTTTGTAAACTGTGAAGGCCCAAATTCTCTCCCAAACTCCGACTTCTTCACAATGCAGAACCAAGGGATCAGAAAGCAGCTGGCTGGATCACCCACTCTGAGGCTTCACCCAGCATGAAAGAATCCCCAGCTAATGTAGATATAAATAGGCCGTTACTACACGCTGATGCCCGCAGCCCCAGGCATTTGGGCTTGCTAGAGGTGGAGAGAGTATGGCTCGAGGGCCAGTGAGCTCAAGTGATTCCCAGCACTGGACAGACTGCTGGGAGCTGTAGCCACTCAATGCAGAGTACAGCAGCACAGAGGCTGCTCTATTCTATATTGCGGCCAATGCCAGAGTAGAATTGGCCCCAGAGTCACACAGCCACACTTGGCTCCTTTTCACCACCCTCACCTCTTCTTCAGCCCAGAAAATATTAGACAGAAAATCTGGAAGAAAAACTTCAGCTCAGGGGATTGCTATCTTAATTCTTAGGAGCAGGTGCGGTTACCTGTACTACTGCCAATTAGAACCAGGGAATTGCTATTTAAGATACAGCACCTCTCATTTTGGCTTCTATTTAGTGAACATGGAGGGAGAGAGAAAATACAAATGTGTAAGAGAGAGAACCGATAAACTGCATTTATGTTTGTTCAGGCATCTTACTGAGAAAAACAAAACCAAACACTGCAATCTCTGCAGCCTTTTCTTCTCTTGCCCTTTTCCCTTGTTTTTCAAGGTCACAGTTATTTTACCATAATGCAGTACTTTGTTTTATTGTGAAAGAGCATGTCAGATAAGTATAAGAGTTGCATTGACACTTTCAGTGCACTCTGCTGTTGAACAGTGGTGTAAATCCTTGGGCCATTACATTTGTCAGTGGTCCCGGTATAATTCTCTTCTGCCCCAGCTCTACAGTGAGCCATTGTAAACACTCTTTTTATTTTTTTGTAAATATTTTTTCAAAGTTTTTTTTTTAATGGACACACCTTCTCATCCTTAAAGGTTGAAACTCCATTTTTCCATCTGTCTCTGCCCTTTTTAGAATTGCATGTCTCCTGTGGTGCATATCGCCGAAGTGTTCACTTATGTACTGGTAAAAAAATAAAATAAAATAAAAGCATGGCTGTGTGACAAAATGGAAAATCTTGAACAACAAAAGTGACCTCAAAATTGAACAAAGCAATGGCAATATAGTGACAGATCCTGTTCATAAATAATTATTAATCTGCTTTGTGTGTACGTTCGATAATTAATGCCAGAGAGGGTGCAAAATACACATTTTAGTGTAAAAATGGTTTTCCCTTTCTTTTTTTAATTACGATTCATCGCTTTGAAATCCCATATCTCATTTTAAGCACTTATGATAAGACTGGTTTGGTTATTTAAAAAACATATTTAATATTTATATAACAAAAGCTAACAATTCTTGATGTGCTTCAGTTTCAATCATAATCTTGTATTGTGCGCTAGTGATAAAGTGTTCTACGGTTGCTGTTCCACATTACAGACAAAGAACCTTCAGAAGGTCCACTGAGAAAAGACAGAGTAGATATATGCCTATTGTCTTTAACCCCATCTATATGCAAGTAATGGTGCCCACTAACAAAAGTCATTTCAAAGTACAGCCTATGTACTAATGATCCAACTTTTACGGCCCAGGATTGGATCAAATATTGTTTCATAAGCATCCAGCTCTATGAAAGTAGCATGAAAGAAAATGCAAACTGAATCATGAGAGAGAGAGAAAAAAAGTCCAGATAAAAAGAGGTTTTTTTTTTTGTTTTTTTTTTAAATTCTGCTATGGATTTTCACCATGCATGGAACCTGCCCACAACCTCTATGAAGGGCATGCAAGGGGAGATGAGGGAAGTGCAAGAATCCTTCACCCCAACCCCTAACACCAATTAATTCTTCAGCTCAGGGAGAATTCAGAGCTGGTGTGTACCGTGTATAAGTTAGGCTCCCTTACACTCTGACTCTCTTAGACCTACTTATATCCCCTTAGAAATGTGATATTAAGGGTGTCTGCATTGCAGATTTTGTATGCTGCCCCTTGCTCAGCCACCTGGTGTAGAGAGGTGTACAAGTAGCCTTTTTCTGCCCTTTCATGGCCACTTAACAAGAGTGAACAGTAGAAGGCTCTGTGGTCCCCGCACTTTGGGGAATGCAGGGACTGCTTAGTCTTGCTCCCCAAGGAGGGACAAGGTGGCTGAAATTAAAGGGGTGGCTCTTTTGCCCCTCTCCAGTTGCCCGTGGAGTAGAGTCTGTGGGGCAATCTGCACCAGCACAACTCCTCCATTCAAAAAGCAGCACCAGGAGAGACTGGGCCTGCCTGAGGCGCAATCTTTCTCGCCCTGACTGGAGGGGGAAAAGTACATTATCCAAGTATGTTAATTCATTGGAGCTAGCCTGACATGGTAGGAGACCCCCCCTCACCATGCTCACTCAGACACAGGTTAACATGGTTTGAACTGCTTGTGTGGAAACTTAGGAGACAGCTCTGCCCTTTCCCATGCTTGTGGTATAGTTCCATAGAGCTAAATGGTGGCACAACTAAAGAAACAGTAAGAACCTGTGAGTTGAAGCAGGGAGGGGGCAGCTTTTTTGAACTTATCTACACTGTGCTGCTGAGGCGTTCTCTCATCGGTGTTGGTAATCCACCTCCCCGAGAGGTGGTAGCTGGCGCTGTCTACACCAGGGGATGGGTCAATTTAATTACATTGTTCAGAGGTGTGGATTTCTCACACCCCAAGGGATGTAGCTGGGTCAACCTAACTTTTTAGTGTAGTCCAGACTTTATACATTATTACATCATTCTGTTAAGTATCAGAGGGGTACCCGTGTTAGTCTGGATCTGTAAAAGCGGTAACAGGACTCTTTGCCGCTTATCATTCTGTTAATTGCTTTTTCCTGCTCTACCCTTTACTTATTCCTTCTGGCCCCTCAGTATGTGAGTTACTTAGCCTGCTTTAGACTCCATCACACATCATGAGGCATGATCTATACATAGTTTTTGTACCAGTCTAACCATGCCAGTTAGGGGTGCAATTTTTTACTGCAATACTTGGGCTTGTATAATCCCTACTGTGGATGCAGTTATACCAGTATAAAGGTGCCTTATACTGACATGGCTACACTTGCGGATGTAGAGTGCTTTGAGTTAAACCCGCCTTCGGAGAGCGCAGTAGGGAAAGCGCTGCAGTCTGTCCACACTGACAGCTGCAAGCGCACTGGTGTGGCCACATTTGCAGCACTTGCAGCGGCATTGGGAGTAGTGCATTATGGGCAGCTATCCCACAGAGCACCTCTTCCCATTCTGGCGCTATGGCTTGTGGGAAGGGGGCGGGAGGGGCGGGGCATTCTGGGTCCTGTCCCAACGCCCCGTGATGCATCAGTTCACATCCCAGCAATCCCTGTGCTTCCGTCCACCTTTGGCGCCATCTTTCAATGCTTTTTGTACTGCATGCACTGTCTTCCCTTTCAGTCTGAAGGAATGGAGCCCGAACTGCTGAGGAATATGCTGACAAGTCTCACCAGCACGTAACGTTTGGCAGTCGAGTTATTCCTTATGATCCAAAGTGACAGTGAGGACTCCAACGATATGGACTCGAGTAACACATATGATACAAGTTTGCTTGTGATATTCACGGACATGCTTACCACCATGGAACGCCGCTTTTGGGCTCAGGAAACAAGCACTGAGTGCTGGGATCACATCGTCATACAAGTCTGGGATGACGAGCAGTGGCTGCAGAACTTTTGGATGAGAAAAGCCACTTTCATGGGACTGTGTGAGGAGCTCGCCCCCACCCTGCGGTGCAAGGACACGAGATTGAGAGCTACCCTCATGGTGGAGAAGAGGGTGGCTATTGCAATCTGGAAGCTGGCAACTCCAGACAGCTACCGATTGGTCGCTAACCAGTTTGGAGTGGGGAAGTCAACCGTTGGAATCGTGTTGATGCAAAGTTTGCAGGGCCATTAATCGCATCCTGCTCAGAAGAACCATGACTCCGGGTAACGTGCATGACATTGCGGCTGGCTTTGCACAAATGGGTTTCCCTAACTGCAAAGGGGCGATCGATGGGACGCATATTCCAATTCTGGCATCAGTCCACCTAGCCTCAGAGTACATTAATCGGAAAGGGTATTTCTCTATGGTTCTCCAGGTGCTTGTGGATCACCGTGGGCGTTTCATTGACATTAACGCAGGCTGGCCCGGAAAGGTGCATGACGCACGTATCTTTTGGAACACTGGCCTGTTCAAGAAGCCGGGACTTTTTTCCCCATAGGGGAAGACAAAATGCCCATTGTGATCCTTGGAGACCCCGCTTACCCTTTAATGCTCTGGCTCATGAAACCCTACACAGGGAGCCTTGACAGCAGCAACGAGCGGTTCAGCAACAGGCTGAGCCAGTGCAGAATGACAGTAGAGTGAGCTTTTGGCTGTTTAAAGGGTGCTCTCTGTATGGGAAGCTGGACCTGGCTGATGACAGCATCCCCGCGGTTATATCCATGTGCTGTGCCCTCCATAACGTTTGTGAAGGGAATGGAGAATGATTCACTCAGGCATGGAACTTGGAGGTTCAACACCTGGAGGCTGAATTTGAACAGCCAGAGAGTAGGGCTATTAGAGGGGCCCAGCGTGGGGCTGCAAAGATTAGGGATGCCTTGAGGGAGCAATTTGAGGCTGAAAGCCACCAGTAGTGTCTGGTGCCCTGCACGGGAGTGAAGTGCAGTGGTTCCAATGTTAGTAGGAATCTGGGTTTGCTACGCTGACTTTTAGTGCCTGTTTCTTTCCTGGGCTAAGGTATCTTTTACTTTATGCAATAATAAAAAATAATAAAAAGTTTTCAAAGCAAAAAAATCCATTTATTGAAAAGAAACACAACTGCTCGGGAAACAGGAAGGGCAAGGAGGTGGGGTGGGGTGGGGAACGGTATAATCACAGATTTGCATATGTCCTGTTATCATACTCAGCCTTCCTGTCTGGAGTGCTATGCAATGAGCACTACACTTCAGGATGGCTATACTGCATGGTGATGGGGGTTGAGTGCAGTGGGTAAGGGTCGTAGTTTTCAGGGCTGGGTGGTGAAGCTACAGGTGTTGGAGACAGCTGGTGGTGGTACGAACCCGGATGCTGGGGAAAGTGGGTTGGAGGTGACATGGGGGCACAAGGGAAAGAGTTTTGGGACAAGGGCTGCAGGGGCGGGGGGGTAGGAGGGCATGGTAGTGCTCCGCCTGCATGGCTGCGAGTGCCTGGATAGAGGCCACTTGGCGCTCCATTATGCTCATCAGCCTGTCAGTGCTCTGCTGTCAGAGCACTGTGCTTTTGTTCCCGGCGCTCCTCATTCTGCAGGCGGATCCTCCTTTCACTGTCCCGACACTCCTGCCCTTTTTGATTTTCATTACTTGAATGCTGCAGTACTTCATGCAACATGTCTTCCTTGCTTCTACGTGGCCTCTTTCTGATTCTTTGGAGTCTTTCGGCTGATGATAACACTGATGGCTGAGATCTCAAGCATCTGTAAAGGCAAAATGCAACACTTAACAGAGGCAGCATTATTCATACCAGACAGAGCAATGATTCCCCCGCACTTAAGGGCAAGCACAGTCTACACAATAGCATAATTTGCCAGTCCCAAAGTGAGCGCACATAATCCGTGGGAGCCCCA
Source organism: Caretta caretta (assembly GCF_965140235.1). Classification (NCBI taxonomy): domain Eukaryota; kingdom Metazoa; phylum Chordata; order Testudines; family Cheloniidae; genus Caretta; species Caretta caretta. The sequence goes on from NC_134213.1 coordinate 76,879,104, forward strand.
AAATGGTGAGTAAGCACAGGGTTAAGCATGACTGATTGTTTCCTGGCTGTACTGTCCTCTGGGTTTCCGTGCCTTGGGGAGAGCCAACAGCAGCAGGGGGCCCCTATACTGAACACTGTCCCCACATTTTCCACAGGAGTTTGTCCTGGAAGATATCTTGCCGCTGAGGGTGACCTGGGAAGCAAGGGAGGGTCTTCATCTGCAATGCGGCTTCCACACTGGCCCATATGCAGCTTGCCTGTGTGCAGCAATGGTCCCCCTGCCCCTCACAGCACAGTGGCGTGGACAAGTTAGCCTTACTGGGACAAGGACCACAGTGGCTCTCCCAAGAAACCTGCGCAAGCGCATTACCCAAGTTCTGGATGAGACCTTTGAAGAGATCACTGAGGCCGATTATTGCGATGTAAGAGAGCAATCAATGCCCTATTCCGCATCTGGGCATGCATGCACCCCATACCCTCCTCACCCCAAGAGCCCGCACCGAATAACTTCCTTCCCAAAATAAAAGCCACTTACCGGGAACCTCCTCTGGTGTTTGTCCTTCCCCAAGCACCAACCACCTTCCTCCTGGCTTGAGAACAGCTCCTGGCTGCATGCATCTAGGGATGCCGGGGTGTCTTCCTACGCCTCAGCACCTTTGCTCCCACTTTGCTACTCCTCCTCCCGCCTTGTTGAACTGGGTTCTGAAGTGTCCATGGTGGTATTCTGAGTGGAGGTGAGGTCGCCCCCAAGTATTGCGTCCAGCTCTTTGTAGAAAAGGCAGGTCGCAGGGGCAGCACCAGAGCAGCTGTTTCCCTTGTGGGCTTTGCGGTAGGCATTCTGCAGCTCCTTCACTTTAAACCTGCACTGCAGTGTCCCAGTCATGGCTCCTTTCCATCATGTCCCTTGATATCTGCCTGAAGATATCGTAATTCCTACGGCTGGAGCACAGCTGGGACTGGACAGCTTCCTCCCTCCAAACACTGATGAGGTCCAGCACCTCGCCATTGCTCCATACTGGGGACCTCCTGGCACGTGGAGGCATGGTCACCTGGAAAGATTCGCTGAGAGCACTCCACACCTGGCTGAGCAAACATGAAGGGGATTTTCAAAATTCCCAGAGAATTTAAAGGGCAGGTCTGACGGTTGTCACCTGAGGGCAGGACAGTAGAGTTCAAACTGATGACCAGAGTGGCTAGCACAGGCATTGTGGGACACTTCTGGAGGCTGATCAGAGCGCATTAACAGACCAGGACATCCACACTGGTGCTGCGGCGCTCCAGCAGGGCTGCACAAAACATTATTCCACCCGCCGAGGTGGAGTACCAGCAGTGCTGTAGCCGCGGAGTCAGAGCGCTCTACGTGCCTTGTCAGTGTGGATGGGTAGTTAGCTAGTGTGCCCAGGGCTCCTTTAATGCGCTCTAACTCGCAAATGTAGCCGAGCCCCGGGATAGTTTATTCCTTTTCGTGTACAGGAATAAACTGTACTGGGCTAAACACTTTTATACCGATATAACTGTGTCCTAGCTAGTGGGGTTGTTCAGCTCTAACTATTCCTGAATAGTATGTGTGTAGTTGTGTGCAGACAAGCTCTTAGACTGAGACTGGCCAAATACAGAGACAATGTAGGAGTGTGAGTCACGGATGGCTAAGAAGGAGAGTGTTTATGTTCTGAGGGAGTTTAAGTCAGTGTAATATGCATGATTAAGGCAATGTATGTTATACCTTCTTCCATCCCCGTCGTTTCTCTATATACTTTCTTGGATTTACCTTTATGTTTGATTCCAGAGTGCAAGGTTTGCTAGAGATCAGCTGACAGCAATGCTAACCTTACAAAGAATATGGAAGGAAAGGATCCAGGGTGAAGCCATACCTATACACTGATTCTCCTAACTGTCTTCTTGCTCCCATCCTCCGAGCATCCATGGGGGAGGGGGTCAGTGTACTCCCTGTTTATTTTTTTCCAGATTAATTTAAAGAAAAGTGAAGAATTCCTCACTGCCAGCACTAAACTCTCTTCTATCTCTGGTCGCTTGCCAGCAGTGGCCCTGAAGATGCATTCTGAAGGATGATTGGCACCCCCAAGTGGACAGCAGCTGCTTTCATAAGAGCTGGGCATACCTTGCTTCTTAGTTGATAGTTTATGAATTGGTCTTCCCTGTCTCCCGTAGAACCTCTCTTCAGTGAAACACTCTTGCAGTCATAGAGCCAGATTAAATTTTCCTCTTTGCTGCTCTATTTTGCCAACTAAGGGGTTAAATTACTAAATTAGACACAGTTTCAGTCCTTAACTAACAACTGTGAGGTGTGCGCACTAAAAGTTTTTGACTGATATCAGTATTGTTGTTTTCTTAGTCATTCTTCCACACTGGGATGTTCTAGGAGATGTGCATATTCTGTTTTACAATGTTCTTGGCTTGAACACCGGATCGGGGAAGCAGGATAGAGTGATGGCCTGTAGCTCTTTGTTTATGAGAACAAAGTTACAGTGATGTATGTCTGCATAAGGTGTAAGAATGCTAAAAACTTCTAGTATATTGTCAATCAACCAGTTATTACTGCTAAGCAGTTTGCAAAAGCATGGCATTTATAGTACCTATCACTTTTTTTTGCATGAAATAACTTGCATCAAACTTCGTTTGATATAATGGCTCTGAGTAAAGAAATTAGTTTACATTAAACTTCAAATTAACTACGTCAATTATTTGACCACCTCTTCCAAAACCTATAACGGTCAGTCCTTCATGTTTTACAATGAGATCTGAAGTAGAAGATTGTCTGTTAACTACATAACAGACATGTAGCCAATTGTCTGAATATTGTTCTATAATGTATAGATTTTTGGAGATGGGAACGTCACCTCTACAGACAGCAGTCCTTCAGTTTCCTCTTTATCAAAGCTTCTACTAAAATTAATTATCTCTTCTGTAAAACCAGTAAGGAGCCCTTCTGATTTCATTAACCTCAGACTCTTAATCATAATCAAATTCTTTACATTTTCTGACGACTGGATGGAAGACATTTTGGCTGGAATTGGACAGATGAAGGTTAGAAATGTTCTGTGGACACCAGATTTTTCTTCAGTAAATTCCATTCTAATCTATGTTTAAAATTACCTTATAGCAAATAATACAAGTGGATTACATCGTGTACATGCACACATATTTTTAGCTGATACACACATGCAAGGTGATCAAGTCAATGTTCTATGCTACAAAGATCTCTCAAGATTCAGAAGACAGACACCTAGTCTCACAGTGCAATTGTGAGGATATTCCAGTCTTCGTAAATCAAGAACTAAATCCCTTTTAAGGAAAAATTACCTTGAAGTGAGCTGTAGCTCACGAAAGCTCATGCTCAAATAAATTGAGTCTCTCAAATAAATCTAGTCTCTAAGGTGCCACAAGTCCTCCTTTTCTTTTTGCGAATACAGACTAACACGGCTGCTCCTCTGAAACTTGTGTGTTGAGCTGCATCAAAGCAGTCATCATAGCTTTGTTTGTAAACCCTATACTTCATGAAGAACAAAACGTTTCTTAATCTAAATATGTCTAAGAAGACTGATTTTGGCCCCCTCTTTCAAATTACTGTACAGATGCAATAAGACTAAGACTTATTCCCTAACCTGCCTAATTCTTAGTTAGTGAGCACAGATCCATTCTCTTAGGAAATGTTATGAATGGGAAAAGAAACATATTTCTATTATATCTGTGTGTTTAGGAGAAAACAAAAGCTAATATAACAACAGAAAAAACTATTGTAATAGATGGTACCGAGTACATTAAAGCAATGCTACATCAGTGCATACTGAGCATAAATCTAATATAGTTTTTAAACAGCTTTTCTTCTTAGCCAAATGAAATACTATACTGTAATCCTTTAACTCTCCTGTGTCAGATTATCAGCTATTTCAAGTAAGTGTTAAAATCTCCATCACTGGCAAAAGTGAATTATGTTTTCTTTGCCAAACTTGCATCGACATGCCCATCAAGCTGAGCTGGAATAAGACTCTTTAACAGTACAGTGTAAGGTGCTGCTGTTTATGATTATGAAGGAACCTGGTATTTAAGTTTTGCAGCTATATTGATTTCAGTGGAAAAAATTGTGTCCTCATCAAGATTTATAGAACAATATGTCCATTAGAACCTACTGATCGTGGTTTAATCTTCTTTGATGACTATTGCACCCAGTTAAATATGAAATATGTTTTTCTGTAAAATACTCCTATTTCATTGTGCAAATTATGAATTATAGTATTTCCCCTATCAATTTTTAAAAATATTAAATACAAAAAATATACAGGTTTCAGAGTAACAGCCATCTTAGTCTGTATTCGCAAAAAGAAAAGGAGTACTCGTGGCACCTTAGAGACTAACCAATTTATTTGAGCATAAGCTTTCGTGAGCTACAGCTCACTTCATCGGATGCATACTGTGGAAACTGCAGAAGACATTATATACACAGAGACCATGAAACAATACCTCCTCCCACCCCACTCTCCTGCTGGTAATAGCTTATCTAAAGTGATCACTCTCCTTACAATGTGTATGATAATCAAGTTGGGCCATTTCCAGCACAAATCCAGGTTTTCTCACCCACCCACCCCTTTTTCAAAAAACCACACACACAACTCACTCTCCTGCTGGTAATAGCTCATCCAAACTGACCACTCTCCTTACAATGTGTATGATAATCAAGGTGGGCCATTTCCAGCATAAATCCAAGTTTAACCAGAACATCTGGGGGGGGGGGGGGGAGGAAGGGGTAGGAAAAAACAAGGGGAAATAGGCTACCTTGCATAATGACTTAGCCACTCCCAGTCTCTATTTAAGCCTAAATTAATAGTATCCAATTTGCAAATGAATTCCAATTCAGCAGTTTCTCGCTGGAATCTGGATTTGAAGTTTTTTTGTTTTAAGATAGCGACCTTCATGTCTGTAATTGCGTGACCAGAGAGACTGAAGTGTTCTCCGACTGGTTTATGAATGTTATAATTCTTGACATCTGATTTGTGTCCATTTATTCTTTTACGTAGAGACTGTCCAGTTTGACCACTGTACATGACAGAGGGGCATTGCTGGCACATGATGGCATATATCACATTGGTGGATGTGCAGGTGAACGAGCCTCTGATAGTGTGGCTGATGTTATTAGGCCCTGTGATGGTATCCCCTGAATAGATATGTGGGCACAGTTGGCAACAGGCTTTGTTGCAAGGATAGGTTCCTGGGTTAGTGGTTCTGTTGTGTGGTATGTGGTTGTTGGTGAGTATTTGCTTCAGATTGGGGGGCTGTCTGTAGGCAAGGACTGGCCTGTCTCCCAAGATTTGTGAGAGTGTTGGGTCATCCTTCAGGATAGGTTGTAGACCAGCCTCCTGCTGGTCATCTCAGGGAATTAGCTTTCCAGCCTCCAGAGCGCCCTCTTCAGGCCGGTGTTTCGCCTTGCTGCTGGCTCCTATGTCCGTCTTCAGGACCCCCGGTGCCCCTTTAACTGGGTGCTGCCCCCCGGCAGCACTCCATTGTTCTGGGTCTCCCCCTCCCAGGGGAACCCGCACCGACTATCCCCACCTCGCCTCAGTCCTAGGCTACTGCCAGTCACCAACTAGCCCCCGCTCCCTGGGGCAGACACTGCAGTATAAGCCACTCATCACAGGCAAGGTTGGGTTTGAACTTGCTGCCTCTGGCTACCCATGGGCTGCCCCCTGCAACTCTAGTATCTAATAGGCCTTACCAGGCCTGCAGCCTGGTACTTTCCTAGGCCGGAGCTCCCCGGCTCCCTTGGCCTGTCCCCAGCCCTGCTCCCCTCCAGATACTTAGTTACGCCCCTGCAGCCAGGCCCTTCTCTCTCTCAAGGCAGAGAGAGAGAGACTATCTCTGGGCTTCTGGCTCACAGTCTTTATAGAGCCAGCTGGGCCCTGACTGGGGCATGGCCCCCAGCTGAGGCTGCTTCCCCAATCAGCCCCACTGCTTTTCTCCTGCAACAACCCTCTCTGAGTCCTGTTTTAAACCCCTCTGGGCCCAAGCGGGTGTCCACCCTGCTACAGTATCCAAATATTTAACCATTAAATTCATATTGGAATTCAACCTATTACACCAAAATCTGCTTTCAGTTATAGAGTTTCCCCAAAAATACCACTGAAGTTGCACAGGTCTGAGTAAGTGCAGTATTTGCTCCATTATTTAGAAAGATATGCTAGGGCAGAGCGTACAAGAGACAGCAATACATATTCACAGAATTCCTACAGTTATGCAAAAAAATTCAGATGAGGTTTCCAATTTTCTACATAACAAAGGTTACTTCCTGCAAAGCTTGGTCATTCAGAGAGTATTCCATACCCATGCAGTTCTGTAACTTCATGAAGAAGTACCATAGTCGGATTAAAGAACCTTAAAGCCATTAGAATTAAGAAACAGTATAAGACTGTAAGTATTTTCTGTTGTCTCTAACTGTGGAAATAAATATGACATAAAGATGATTCATTGTATGCAGACTTACAAGGAAGCTGGCCCAATTCATTTGTCTAACCTGAGGAGATGTACAGCCTAATGCATCTGTCTCAGAACTGACTCGCTGGCACAGCGCCTCCTGGTGGTCATTGTGGGAATTAGCTCTTTTCTAGCCTTGGAGCACCCTCTGCTGGCCAGTGGCTCACCTGCCTCAGGCCCCCGTGTCCCTCCTGGACCCCGGTGCCCCTTACCCTGGGGTTCTGCCCACTTCAATGCCCCCACACACTGAGTCTCCCCTCCCAGGGGAACCCCCAACCTTGTCTACACCCACCTTGTCTCAGTGGCTACTGCCAGTCCCCTCTCAGTGGGGCAAACTGCCGTCTGTAAAGGCCACTCATCATTGGCAAGGGGGTCAGACCAACTGCCTCTACATATTCCCAGGCTGCACCTCCCAGCCCCAGTACTTGCGTAGGCCTTTATCAAGGCCTCAGCCTGGGGAGTTGCCAGGCTGGAGCTCCCCAGCAGTGCTCCGTCCAATGTGCCCTTTGATCCTTCAGGCAGCTAGAGAGAGACTCTGACTCAGCGCCTCCCTTAGGCCTTCTTATACTCCCAGCCCAGCCCTGATTAGCTGCCTCGAGCCCACTCCTGATTGGCTCCCTGGGGCAGCCCTTTCCCAGGGCTGTTTTTAACCCCTTCCACACTGGAGCAGGGTGACCACTCTGCTACAGCATCATATAAATTTCACTGATGGGCATCAAAAGTATATTACAATACAAACCTGCAGAAAGTATTGTAAACACCAGTCTTTTGAAAGACAAGCCTCAGACTCACTGAAAAAAATAATATTACCATAGTCCAAGGTTGGCTGCAAAACGTGACACCTTTCCTTTGATGAGATAGACAAACGATCCCATCTCTGTGTCTAGAAAGAAATGAAAAACTTACAAGGAATGCTTTTTTCCTCAGGCTTTCAATGATAAATTTGGAGAGATCCATCATTTATACACCATATAATAAACTGACCCAAAGAGGCACCTTAAAGAGATTGCGCCGTGCTGCTAATTTTGGGGAAAAGCCGCAGTGGGGGAAATCCTAGGAGGTGCTGACCGGCAACTGATGTCAGTGGGAGTTGTAGGTGCTCAGGATATGGTCCAATGAATTTAGCTTCTTTCCATTTAAAATTAACTGCTATCAAAACAACATGTAAATACTAAGTATGAAATCTTGCCCCCCTTGAAGTCAATGGCAAAACTACAATTCTTCCATGGCCCAAGGATTGCATCTTGAAGCTCTTATTTAAACTTATAACTAAAGAGACATTTAAAGACATCCAGCATCTCAGTCAGTCTAGGTATTGCAGAGATATTAAACAAATGAGAATAGGGAGCATTCCTAGAGCTTTGTTCAGTTCCAGACACCCCAATATCAGAAAGTTACAGACAAAATGGATGAAATTTAAAGAGCAACAAAACTGATTAAGTTGGAGAGAAGGAAGGACTAAGTTATGGGGGATAAATACTGTGGGCATTCTGCTCTGTACTATACAAGGCAACTCACTTCTGTTTAACGCAGTATTTGAGAACCCCAGCAAGTTACAGCGTTCCATGGGACTGCACCAGTGTAACGGAGATTAGAATTCATCTCTGAAAGTATAGCTTGTCTAAACGATGACTAAGGCCAGATCTTCAGTTGGTGCCAATTATCATAGTTCCATTGGTTTCAGTTGAGCCATGACAATGTATACAATTAGAGAATCTGCTCTTAGATGTCTCTGCGTAATTAACAGTGGAAACACCATGGGCTGAGACAAACAGTTTAGAGTAACATAAGGAGTATAAATATGAGTAATAACATGAAATTACATGAAGAAAAGTTTCAGCTGATCACGAGAAAAGGTTATGCAGGTGGACAGGCCATGGAACAATGCATCTGTTCCATTAAACTATTCATTATTACCTATAATAGTAGCTTGACACTTACATGAATACCCTCCCATCTAAGTCTTTCTCTCCAGCTAAATGGAGAGAATTCTGCTGTCTGATCTGCATGGTAGAGCTTGGCTCAACTATTATTTTGTTTACTTATTTCAATTCCTTACATGCTGACCCAAAGCTCTCGACCCTATTCTGCTCTCCCTACAAACATGGCACTTCCTACTGGTGTCAATGTATGTTGGGGGAGCAGAATACAAGAGTCAAGTTCCATTTGCAGACTTGACAGCAGAGTTTGCCCTCAGTTTCCAAAAATCACACAGACATACTTCCTCTTAAAAAAAAAAAAAAAAGAAAGAAAGAAGAAGAAGAAGAAGAAATAAAAAAAAATTAAATCAGGAACAAGACACATTTTACCCCTTATTTCAGGTTGCAAGTGATTATTCTAACTAACTGGGCTCCTAACAGTACAAATAATTATTAATAATATTATAACTAACTATCATATGCAGGGCCTAATTCTTAAGGCTCCTTTTCGCTGCTTTACACCTACCATAAGGCAGGCCCATAGATCAGAGGCAGCATTTAGACAACATCTGCAGCTTTGTGTATCAAATCTATTAATGCTTTTCAGATGTTCTCAGATACTTCTCTGTTTTGCAGTTGGTATGGGCCCGATTCTGATCTCACTGAAGACAATGCCAAAACTTATATTAAACTTCCTGTGGAGCAGAATCAAGACTTATGTTTTCAGAAGAAGCCATTTGGGATAAACCCTTTCCTGTTGCCAAATTAAATTTCCACTTTTCAAATTTATTAAATCTGGGTTTTGAACTGGTGGCACAGATTTGAGAATAACATGATGTTTGATTTCTCTGAACATGACTAGATCTATGAAGCGTGTGTGTGTGTGTGTCCTCTCTTGTACCCATTTCTACTGCATTTTGCATTTCTGTCAATATAGTCTCCAATATTTGAACCCACTGATAGAACAGATGCAGTAATTGCAAACAGCTGTAAAGTATTACTCATCTTGCTAATCAGAATGACTTTCTGCTAAATAAACCATGAAAAAAGCTTTTCCACCATCAGTGAAGTGGAGTGGAAACGATATAGACTGTAAAGAGTCCACCATAGAAGCGAAATCAACAGATTGAATTTTCCTACAACAGTGATTCTATATGCTAATGCACCCTTTCAAAATTGCTAAAGAAATTCCTCTATGTTTAAAGAAAAGAAAATTTGTGTAACACTACAAATGTTCCTTCAGGTATTTTACATGATGCCTGCAGTTACAAAGATGTTTGAAAAATTGTTTCATGTTTTTTCCTAGATTTATAATCTAGAGGAGGATAATTGTCCCGTATGTTTTTAATCTGTGTACATTACATGTTGTTATATATTTTTTCAGACACTGTAGCATTTATCCATGGTACACGGGACAAGATTTCAATTCCTAAGGTTACAGGAAGTTACTGGGGAGACAGGAAAGTCTTTAAACAAAGACAAATGATTCCTAAGAAAAACGCAAAACAGACAGCTTTAATATCCTATTAGTCTGTCCCCTAATGAGAAAGCTCCTTTTCTAGCTCATTGTGTTTCAGTTATCCTGTTTTCTAAGTCATATTCTTTAATCCTTAAAAATGCCATTAGAAAAGATATTATCCAGAGTTATAAACTCTTTTGCTATTCCCTTATGCCATTTAAGCACTTATTGCTGTGGGCCGCTCCAGTGCAAAACACTCCAGAGAAAACAACTTAGCCCTGAGTTATTTCTACCAGCCCTTTGGGTCACACTGAACTAGGTAGTAACCAATCCTCTTCTGCAGCTTTTGGTACCATAAATGATTTGCTGGGAGCTTTAGCTCTTTAGTTATTGAAATGTAACTGGAAATTACAGAGCCAAATAACTAAGGAATGGCCGTTTTGTGGAGTATAAGGATTGGTGAACTGCTCGCTAATTATTTTGGGTGGGTGGTTGCAAAATATATAAATTAGCAAAGCAGGAGTTTATATTTAACAGCACATTGGACCATGAAATTCTATGAGAGCTAATCAGCTTCTTTTTAGAATCATTGTATATACATCAAGTTGGCCTTTCAATCCTGCACTGAAGGTGTCAGCAGGTTCTGTCGACCAAGGCCCGGATCCTCAAAGATAGTTAGGTTCCTAACTACCTTTGAGGATCTGGGCCCAAATGTCTGAAGAGTCAGCTGCTTTCCTGCCCTCTTTTCCCTTCCTCCAATACTATGGCCAGCTGCTTAAGCTCCTTTGTGCTGCACTTGCCACAATGTCATCTAGGGTTCCGTGGTGCTTCTTCTAGGCGTGATACAAGAATAATCCAGGGCACCTGAAGCAGGGCCCCCCACTTTTTTTGGGGGGGGGGGCTTTTACACATGTTTGCACTTTGCAAATTTTTTTTGACTGTTTAAAATTTTTTAAAAAATGAAAACAGAGAATTTGTAGTTAGTGAAATAAAACAATTTCCTACTAAGTCGTTTTCGCTTTTGTCCCAGCATTTTAGCCCTATAACCACTGGCACCGACGTGACACAGAAATTGGCGCGAATGGCGCCAATAGGGTGGCACAGTACACACAAGTAATTGTGATTCCTGATTTAATTAATCAATAACCGTTAACGTTTACACATTTACGCACATTCACATTATGAGTGAGCGTGTCACAACGTGACACGATATTTTTCATGTCATGCTCCTATCACGCTACTGGAGATTTTTTTGATCTTCATGTATAATTTTTTTTTCGTACATTGGTGGATTTTTCAAAAAAAAAAAAAAAAAAAGGGTGGCGGGAATGCTGCCCCTGGAAATGTGCCGTCCCACGCACGTGCTTGCTTTGCTGGTGCCTAGAGCCAGCTCTGACCTAAAGTCTGAGAAGCACCACAGAACTCGGAATCACTGGGCAGAGGAACAAGATGGAGAAGATTGCAATGTGAAAGAAAAGAGGAATTGTTGAGAGAGATATAGTGAACATGGTGTTGTATTCAGCTTTACTAAATGAACACGGTCAGTCCAGGATGAAGAAAAGGTCTACTGCCTATAATACACAGCTCTTCTTTAAGGTGAGGGAAGGTTCTAGAGAATTCCAGCACGACTTAGTGAGTCACACTCTTCCCTCCGCCCCCTCCCCATTTTCCACTTACTCTTGGGCACAGAAAGAAAACAGACAAAGGGGCACCAACCTCTCTCTGTCTCAGAGCTGGCCAAACTAAGCCTGTGTCCTGACAAAGAATGCTACAGTGTTATGGCACATCATGTGCAGCAGAGAGCAAAAAGCTGTCTCATTCATCCCAGCAATGAGCTGTATGTAGAAAGACCCAGATAGCTGACCACTTGAACCTTCCCCCAAGGCTGACCTCTAAACCTTAATGGATTTAATTTTTACTTATTCACAGTTCTATGACAATTCTATGGAGCTTACTGCTGTAGAATCTGAGGGTTTCAGAAACCAAGGAATTTATCCTTCAACACCCCATGAGGTAGGGAATGATTATTGCCCCCATTTTACAAATGAGGTGACTAATGCACAACGGTGTAAAATGACTTGGACGTGTCCATGCTAGACATCTGTAGCAGAGCCAGGAATAGATCCCAGTCCCCGTGATGTTGTGCTGTGACCACAAGACCAGCAAATGTGGCTGTGCAACAGCAATAGACTATTGAATTTCTGGCAGATTTTAGGTCTTTTTATAATCTGCAGTCAAGCAGGTTTTAAAGGAGCTCTGCACAATCCTAAAATTTCTGTGCACGTTATTTTACTGAATCTCTGTGTCAGTGCATGTTTCCTTTCCCCAGCACCTAATTTCTTCTTTGTAGCAACCCCCACATCCCACACAAGAGTTCTAGTCTGCTCTTTACTCTGTGAGCATTAAAACGGTCCATGTCTCATCCCATAACCCCCAAAAAGGCTCCTCTCAATAGTGTCACTCCAAAAAAAACCAAACAAACCCTTCGTAAATTCCCTCATCCCACACTCTGCACCTTTCATGGTGATATTCATTCACTTCATTGGGCTTTATTCAGTCACTCTCTTAAATCCAGCAACTACTAAATATCTCACTGGTTTGGGGACTTTTGATAATAGAGATATTCCAAGATGCAACATTTGTCTTTATCCTGGTGAAGGCCCAGTATGTGAGGTTTGACTCCATGATTCCTTGTGGGGTTTTTTGACCAACAAAGCTAAAACACAGCAAGGACTTCTCTGCACCTTCCTGGTTGCTTCATGTCTGCCTTTGAGAAGTGTGTGTTTGCGTAAATTCAGCCATGATCAGATCTAAGGACAACATTGGAAATGGAGAGCTAGAAAACATACAATGGCCAAAGTGACCTGGAGAGATCAGAGTAGTGAGCTGCAGTCAGTGAAAGCAGAGCCAGTCCTACACTCAGGGAAAGCATCCCAGGTAGAAAACGGGGAGACCTTGCCAAGGGATTCATACCCAACAGACTGAATCTGCAGCAAAAGTGTAAAATCAGGATTGGGAAGGGAGCTGATCCATGTGAGGATCTCAAGTTTTAGGAAGTGGTCCACAATATGAAAATGTTTGAGGACCGCTGGTAGAATGGTTTTGGAATTAGTGATTGGGCTCCCCCTACTGCTTGATATCAGAGGTCATAAGCTGTTCTTGTATTATGGTCTTTCTGACTGTTTGTTAATATAGTTCAAAACTGTCTGTCTCTATATGTACTCCTGTGCCTTCTCCTCACAGTGTCAGACACATACCAAAGCACTTTTGTTGGCAAAAGTAAAAGCAGAAGTACATCCTGGGTACTCTTTAGTGACATATTCATACTGAACTGCCAAGACCGACTTCGCAATGTACAAGTAGACACGGCTAGTGCTCAAGCCTTTAGTCCTTATTCAGGCAAAACTTCCAAAGATGTCCAGTGCGGGAGTTCTGCCTGAGCAAGGATTGGACCCCTATGCATTAATAAAATACCTATACTCTAAGAAGAAAAGGAGGATTAAGAGATTTGCTCCACCCACGTTTTTAATAATTTTTGTGCTCATTATCGGTGAGATGTGTTTCTTGTAAAAGAGTCACTTGGGCGTGCAGTGACTTGAGATAATTAAGAATGCATTTACATTTCATGAAACCATTAATGCCTTACATTCAAGGATACTACATTAGCATTTGGCTCATGGTACTTTTCCCTTCAGTGGATATTAAAATATTTAACCAGCAGTTGGGCTGCAAGATGCCTGCTATGTCCTCCTGAGCTGGTGTAAAGTGATACTGATAAAAGCAGCACATAAAGCAGCTTGCAGGTAAGAAATTGGGACCTTCCAGTGTCTCTCTCTTATCTTGGCAGATTTCCCCTACCTCAGTTATAAACTACCGTGTCTTTATAAAAAAGAAATCTCTGATATCACTCAGAATCCTGAGAGTTCCGAATCATCACGTTAGGCTTAAAGGGATAAATAAAGCCCCTGATTTAAATGGGCTCTTGACTAAGGAAATAGCTGGGCATGACTTTTCATCAATCCAATTCCAGAATATGTCCCATTTCCCTAATCACACCAATGACTACACTACACACAAACGTAGGCTCAATATTACTAGCCCATTTACCCGAATTGTGATTGAACTACTTCTATTTGCTGTCCCAGAATGCTGCTGCCAGATATTATCACATGGAACAATAAACTCTGATCAAACCTATCATCCCAAAAATGCACCTTAAGAAATGCAGAAGACTATAACAAGAAAGCACCCACAGAACATGCAGTCTTCCATTGCTGCCCTTGTTATTTAGACAAGTGCAGCTAATATACATAATGTATCCATAAATAATTAAGTAAAATAAATTACAGCCCAAGTCCACATTAAACAAGACAGGCCCAGCTGAAAACCATATGGGTCTTGCTATGTGAAGACAAGAGTAAAAAAAGAAAGGATACTGGTAGCATGATCCATCTTGTTGCTCTAAGTTTAAAGAAGGCATCTAATTCTGGTATCCCCCAGGAGAACTGGACCATGCTTAGAAAGATGTCTGAACTAAGCTATCAAATAATATGAAAATATAAAAATGAAAAAGAAATGAGCATGTAAGGTCAGCATTATGCTCCTGGGGTACTTCTTATTGACATGCCTTATGAAACCAAAAGAAAGAAGAAACTCTAGCTAGTGCTGTAAATTCTGGTCAGCTCAATTATTTCACATGTTGCAGCCTGACTTAAGTTATTCAGAACAGAGGCTGGCAGCTCCCTGATGCACCCTTCTATATTGCTGGACAGGGTGAAAATAATAAATTGGCTATTGTGAGACACTACACATTTCATAGGTAGAGCAGAGCATATTTTATATTCTCCTTTTGTAGCTGCCTCTTGATGGCAGTAAATGGTTTGCCACTGCTACCATACCTCAGCAGCAAAGTCCTGGGAGCAAAGGAGATTCTATTTCCATTCACTTTCATATTACCTGTCACCTATTATTCCATGACTCTAACAGTCCATATCCGACTGGTCGGCAAATAGCTACAAACGGCTGTATGACCTGTCAATTTTGCAAAGATCATTTCCACTTCCACGAAGGCACAATATATAGGGAGCCACTCACTGAAAAACACTGGGCCACATTGACTTTGCCCTAACACTGGCAAACCAATAATTTGGAAATTATTCTTTTTGCTCTGGATAATTGCACTTTGCAACAGGAATGAACAGCTAGCATTTCCATTTCAGCAGAGTGCCTTACAATGGAATCAAGTTGGTTTTTGACGTTGCTGATTCACTCTGCTTCTCTCCCAAGCATCTGACATTCTTCAATAAAATTGATTCCACTTTTTCAATGCCTGTTCTCTAATCCAGTTTCAGTTTCTATTAAAAAAATTCCATGGATTTCTTCATTTCACCATCCAAAGAGGACTTTTTGACCAATAGGGTGTCATGGCAGGTGACACATGCTTCTTCATTCCCCCTACTCAAATTCCCCCAGGAAAAAACATTTTCTGCATTTTCTCTTTTGTGGAGTTTGCCCATAAAGGGCTGGTGGCCTGATTTTCAGAGCCGCGACTCTTGGAACTCAGCGCCTCTCATCAAACCACTGATGTTTTGAATAATTTTTAACAGAACTGGACTTAGCATTGGTTAGTATTAATTGTTACCAAACTGTTCATTAAGAAAGTGTTAATAAATATTACACAGAGATGGAATTGTCTCATCCAGTCAGACTGCTGTGCAGGTCCTGTCCTGAGCAAAGGGTAGGAATAAATGGTAAATTTTCAGAATGGAGAGGGGGTAACTAGTGGTGTTCCCCAAGGGTCAGTCCTAGGTCCAATCCTATTCTACTTATTCATAAATGATCTGGAGAAAGGGGTAAACAGTGAGGTGGCAAAGTTTGCAGATGATACCAAACTGCTCAAGATAGTTAAGACCAAAGCAGACTGTGAAGAACTTCAAAAAGAGCTCACAAAACTAAGCGATTGGGCAACAAAATGGCAAATGAAATTTAATGTGGATAAATGTAAAGTAATGCACATTGGAAAAAATAACCCCATTTATACATACAATATGCTGGGGTGTAATTTAGCTACAACTAATCAGGAGAAAGATCTTGGAGTCATCATGGATAGTTCCCTGAAGATGTCCACACAGTGTGCAGCAGCAGTCAAAAAAGCAAACGGGATGTTAGGAATCATTTAAAAAGTGATAGAGAATAAGACGGAGAATATCTTATTGCCCTTATATAAATCCATGGTACGCCCACATCTTGAATACTGCGTACAATGTGGTCCCCTCATCTCAAAAAAGATATACTCGCATTAGAAAAAGTTCAGAAAAGAGCAACTAAAATGATTAGGGGTTTGGAATGGGTCCCATATGAAGAGAGATTAAAGAGGGTAGGACATTTCAGCTTGGAAAAGAGGAAATCATGAGAGGTGTGGAGAAAGTGAATAAGGAAAAGTTATTTACTTGTTCCCATAGTATAAAAACTAGGGGTCACCAAATTAAATGAATGGGCAGCAGGTTTAAAACAAATAAAAGGAAGTTCTTCTTCACTCAGCGCACAATCAACCTGTGGAACTCCTTGCCTGAGGAGGTTGTGAAGGCTAGGACTATAACAGAGTTTAAAAGAGAACTGGATACATTCATGGAGATTAAGTCCATTAATGGCTATTAGCCAGGATGGGTAAGGAATGGTGTCCCTAGCCTCTGTTTGTCAGAGGGTGGAGATGGGTGGCAGGAGAGAGATCACTTGATCATTACCTGTTAGGTTCACTCCCTCTGGGGCACCTGGCATTGGCCACTGTTGGTAGACAGGATACTGGGCTGGATGGACCTTTGGTCTGACCCAGTATGGCCATTCTTATGTTCTTAATAACTGCACATTTGTCAGTTAAGAAAATCTCTATACTGATTGGAGGAGAGGATCTGATTTGCATAATAACTATACACAGTTATTTCCGAATAACCGTTCAGGGTACAAATGTCTGTATTCTGAGTGGCTGAGAGCTATTATTAGTCAAAGTGGAGGGTTTTGGAAGGGAATAATATTCAGGGCCCTATTATGCTCATCAGGCATAACTCATAGTAAGAGATGGCATGGAGCCACCTCACTCCAGGAAAGCACTAGGCATGCATTCACTACTACAATTTTTGGTGCGGTGCAGCTGATTTCCTCATGTGGTCAGCCAGCTCTGCAAACCAGTGACAAGTGAATGGAGCTTGGCCCTCCCCTGCCCTCTTTGAAGACCTGTGCATCACCATGGAAGGTGGTAAGAAACAGATGCTCTATTCCCCAAGTAAAAGGACTGAAATTCTGCCTAAACCTTACATGAACCATGCAATGAGTAAGAGAGGCTCTTTGAGCAATTCCTCACACTGTGCATCCACATAATGGCCAAGCAAAATTCCATCCTCAGAAATTGACAGGCTACTTCCTTTAGAACTTCTGATCCATATACCCATGACAAATATGGCTGTTTCAACACTTAATTCCCGCCTACTATGTCAGCTGATCTAACAACTGATATTACATAAAATACAACTGAAGAATGGAGACTAAGTCTCCCTCAAAGAGTAAGGAGGAACTGGGGGTGAAGATATTAAGAAGACTGGGGTTAGGTTGGGGGAAGGTCAACAGCTGAGGCAGCCGTATTTGTTGTGCATATATGGATAGGGACTAAAACAATATCACTTGTGAGAGCTTCTGTAACCTACTGTTACACCTCCCAATAAATCATATAATGTCATAGGTGAAGAGCCATATAGAGCATCTTTTTGTTATGTACAGTAAAACTGCCAGAGAATCTGCCAGGGTTTATTTCCAATCTGTATGTACGTCCAAGAAAAAACATACAACCATAGATTCAAGCCACAGTTCTGCTGATAGGCACCTATGCCACCCCTAACCACTTCAATTATATGCGCCAGTCAGTACTGTAAATTGTAAAATATAGTAAGATAAATCAGATAACGTGTGGCAAGTAACATGTGTATCAGTAACATTTGCTTGCATATCAGAATCTTAAAAAGCAAACATAATTAAAAGACTAGGCAAAGGAATAAACATCTCATGAACCTCACAAAAGGCCAACCAGATTGTGTTTATTTTAATATTGTTTAACAGTAACACTTAATAAAGAGAACATCATGATTGTGTGAACTAAATTTTCAGTCATAATGAATGCTACAAACTTAACCTCCCAAGTTTAAATAGGCAACAACATCCTGGGAGAAATGCAAGAGAAATTATTTGATAAAGGTGACGTTTTTTCACACCTGAAAATAATGTTTTTCTTCCAGACACTCTTGATCAACAGTCTGCAGCAACACATTACAGATATAATCTCAAAACCTTATGGCATGTACTTGTCACTACATGCATAACTTACTATGGACAGAGGATCACAGAGATTTTGAACATAATTTCCCACACTACAGGAGATTAAATAGACCACATTTGAAGAAGGCAAGAAGCAGCTAGGGCTCTAGAGTAAGAGAAAGTAAACTTCAGCCAGTTCCTGCATCATTTATTTAAGAAATATAGTCTCATCTCTTACAACAGGAAGAGAAAGTATACCTATGTAGGAGGGGATTTTATTTATTGATTTAAACAATTAGTTGCATGGGAGTAGGTTTTTGGTATGGTTTTCCTGGAGCATAAACTAAAATCATTACATAAATCAGTCTGCAGAGTGGCAATTTTATCTACATAAAGAGTAATTGAACATTCACAGCTAGAGTTTGCTCTGTTCCCCATATTCATCAATATAGGAGCAGCTGTGATCTGAAAGCCTTTCTGGGGTAAAAACAAAAAACAAAAACAAAGCTAGAGAGCATATTAGAAGAAAACAACCACTTTATCAGAGTTACTCCCCAGAGCATCCTTCATTGCTACAATTCTCTTTCACCCCTTCTTGCTTTTCACTATGTCTGTTAATTACAAAATTAATTTACTAAATTATGGTATCAAGAACACAGTAAAATGCACCTAAAATGCACCAAAGATCTTTTGATATGGCACAATATATCCTGATAGGAAATGTTAGTAGGCATATTACATGGCACTCTCTTGTTGCCATGATAAGTATGCGTATCAACTGATTGATTTAAAGTGAACCCCAGCGTAAATGTCCCCCAAACACATCTAATTCATGCACCATCTATCTGAAATCAGTCATTTGTTTCTAATAGTTGGAACCTATTTTTCCACTGAATCTGTTGCTTGTTCAGACTGTACTCATATTCTTGGGTCAAAATCCCACCTCCTCTTCAAATGGTGGGTGTAATGGCACTCATGCAGGTGCTCTGTGGAAGGTGAGGCCAGAAGTTGGACAGGGGAGCGCAGACCCCTGGATGCCACGGAACTCTGCTTCAAGGGAGTTTATTTGCCCTAGTGAGCAGAGGTTTGGGGAGTCAGGGTGGAGCAGTGATGACATTGGTTACTCTTCCTGGAGAAGGGGTTGGGAGGTGGTGGGGGAAACTTACTGGCTAAGCATCCCTGAGACTACAGTAGAGGTCATGGAGTGGCTCTGCTGCCACTCCATAAAATGTGAGCCCCCATGAATAAGCCCAGAGAACTGGACTCAGCTCCCACCATGTGCACCAAGCAATTTTGGTACAATGCTGGGCATCACTTAGAAAAGCACCATTATCAGCAACCATTGATCCTAGGTATGTGAATTCTTTCACTCTTCTAAACTCTCATTTACTTTTAAAGTGCTTTTAAAAAATTAACATGTTAATCTTCACAGTTAAGGTGAGTGTTATTATCCCCATTTTATAGGTGGGGGGAACTTGAGGTAGAGATTATGGCTTAGATTGTTCCTGTAAGCACAGGCCTTATTACTCTGTCTCCCACTGAGCATCTGTGTAAGACCCAGACACAGTCTTGCCTAAGATCACTTAGACTCGGCTTTAAGGCCAGGAAGGGACCATCATGATTATCTAGTCTGACCTCCTGCAAATAGCAGGCCACAGAACCTCACCTACCCATTCCTGTCATAGACCCATAAGCTCTGGCTGAGTTACAGAAGTCCTCGAATCGTGATTTAAAGACACCAAATTAAAGAGAATTCACCATTTGCTTTAGTTTAAACCAGTAAGTGACTCAAGAAAATCCATGTCATAGCCAGTCAGGAGTTCCTGGCTCAGTCCTACATTCAGACCTCTAGGCACATGCCTTTCCCCCAACAAATGGTACTGGTGTTTGTATAATTTGTTAATCTTCCAATTTAACATAACAGCAAATTCTATTCCTAGCCCTGAAGGCCTTACTTGAGCAAAACTCCTATGAGCCTCAATGACAATTGACCTCAATAGGAGTATTGTCCAACTGAGACCTTGAGGATTGGGCTCACTATACATAATATCACATGAAACTGGAATCCTATGCTGGCTGACCTCAAATTCTGTCTCAGCATGTTGGTTGCTATTTTCATAATTAAGGAAGGAGAGCTGTCTTATTATAATACATAAAAAATATGCTTGTAATGGAGCCAAAAAAATCCATGTCTAAGATTTTCTAAAGTCTATAAATTCTAGGCACCTCAGTTTCTGAGTGACTAATTTGAGGCACCTTAAAAGGGGACTGGTTTTTAGAAAATGATGAGCTCATGCCCTTTGAAAATCAAACCCCTCTAAAGTGTCTCAAGTTAGACACCCAGAAACTGAGGTACCCAAAGTAACAAGCTACTTTTGAAAATATTGGGGAGAAAACCTGCCCCTGTTGAAGTCAATGAGGGCTTTGGCCATTGAGTTCAACAACGCCAAAATTTCACTGTTTGTCTTTATGTTCACTTAAACTATTCTGAGTTAGGTGTTTGGTTTTGCTTGTTTTTTGGTGGAGAAGAGGAAAATTTCTCTACCAAAGATTATCTCCATGTCTTCTGATTTACAGCATGAATAACAAAACGTTGGGAAAGTTCAGTGTTCTGTAAAATATACTAGTTTATCTACTGGTTTAACTGTTCTTATTTAAGTATTTGTAATGCACCCATTGTCATGGTCTCTGGGTACTAAAATAATTATGTAAATCACAAACAAGCTAGACCAGACTTGCATTTTGTACCTTTTCCTATTATTAAGACTTTTGGATGTATGAAGAAATCACTATAATAATAAAAATGTCCTAACTTTAGGGGAAAGTCCATATTATTCTACAACAATAATTCTACTACATCTTACAGTTTGCGAACAGTACTATAACTTAATAAAAATTATAAAGGGATTTAAGTTCTTCTTTTGACTTTTTTTAAACATGGCTCGTTTTAGTACATTATCAAATTGTGATCCTGTACATCTCATCATTAACATACCATAATGCACTAACTATAAAAATAAGCAAACTACAAAATAGTTTGTAAAAAAGAAAACCAGTCAAATCCTGAAATGCCAACAACAAGAGCCCTCGTGGCAGCCAACTGAACCATAAGTCTTTTTGACTGTGTCACACACAATAATTGGTAAGAACCGTGCTTTCATGGTTGCACAGGAAACGTATGAGGAAAAAAAACCCACAACAGGTATAGGGTCAGCAATATCAACCTTGTAGAAATACTGTAACACTGCTAGTATTAATAATTAAACATACAAGAAATCTCAATAAATATTAAGTTATTTGCTAAAGAAATCTATGCCCAGTGGCTTTTTTGTTCAGGCAACCTGATTTAAATCAGAGAAATGGAGAATCTGTTTTAGTCAATCATGCATTTTTCTCTTCAGAGCTGTAGAAATGTAAAGTGCAAATCTGCTTAAGTTGGGCTTTTTTATATTTATAAAGGGCTACACTTGATTTAACAATACTATTTTTATGTATAATGACAGAGGCATTTATTATACATTCTGTTAATCTTCAGACTTGCATTTTGACAGGATTAGGAATTTTGCACAATATGTAGAATTTAGGGTCTGTGTTATGACTGAGACACTTCAATACATTTGTTTTTCACAAGCTAAGACTTGATATTTGAAATAACAATTTTGTCTTTCCTGCTCTCTGAATACTGAATCTCAATAATCCTGCTGATAGTAATCATATTAGCTTCTCTTTAAGATTACATTATTTTTGTAGGTGTATGGTGTCACTTAAAACAAAATACAGAAGGTTTTCTTTTTAGATATCTTCTAGAAGGAACAGAAGTGAATATTTTAAGGAATGACATAGAAACTGACTTTTCTAAAAGATATGTACTTTCCTCTATGTATTTTATAAATATTTAAATGAAAGACTATCAGAAATGTACAAATAATTGTGTTAATGCTTTAAGAACTGTTACTATGTTATACATCTCAGTAATAGATTTCCATTGTGAGAGGATTAAAGGATTTACATTTGGTGAATGCAGAATTTGTGTGTTGTTTTTTTAAACATACAGCATACCATCTTTCTTGATACACAGCCTAGTCAGATATAGATTTCACATCTACAGTTAGCATATAATGGAAATTCACAACATGGTTTCATTAAAAATATTAATGCAGTAATTCACAACATTAGAAATGTACAACAGTTTCAATCAAAATAACAAGAAAGTTTGTATTCATTTGCATGAGAATAGCAATTTAGTGTGTCAACAGAAAGCTTCAACTGCATCCTACAGTTTATTGCCTTAGGTTTGCAAACTGCTTTAACAGCCATCAGCCAAGAAATGTACATGTCATCTGCAAATCACAAATCACAGATCTTGACTCGAGTGATTGCACAGGGAGAAGTGCTGAAGGGTTCATAGTGGCCAGAACAAGACTTAAAAGTGATGTGAAATAGGGAGCAAAAAGGGCTGCAATTGCCTTGGAGCCTAAAATAGACTGAGCTTCAATGCCATGGAAAAAATCACCAGCTTCTCCATCATTTCTTTAAAGGTCAGAATTTTTGTAGGTGGATTGGGAGAGCAGTGGATTGCAGATGCGTTTAACAGCAGGGTATTTTCCGCTGCCATGACCAGCTAAGGAAGATTTTCAAAAACACATCTGCTGGTAAACAGTTTGGCCCTACTCTGGGTCATCTGCCTTATCTGTGCTCATTGCTGCATGAATTCTTACCTGGATAAAGTCCCAAACCTCACATCAGTCAAAGATAGGCTTTCAGTACAGTCCATTACATTTTTTAGAGAGGTACCTCAGTGGCTTTCAGTTAGTTTTTATGATGTGGGTCTGCTTCTTCACAATGTACGAAGCACACACGAGTAATAGAGAGACCAAGCATGTTCTTTCACTACTGCCTGTTCGCATATTGCAAGTCAGAAGGCAGGACACAACATGAAATAATAAATGAAGAGAAAACAAGTGACTCAAAGAATTACAGTAACTCTTGGAGTTGGTTTCTCAGTGGTTTAAATTGGAACACTTTTCTGATACCTCTGTATACCATTCAAAACTAGTAATTATAAGCAGATAGTGCGTTGAGGAAAATTGATTACAATGCATGTTGTGTGTAAACTGATTTAGAATGCATTAAACCATCTTCTTTTCCATTTTATTGAATGAACTAAATGTTCCTAGCTTTAGGTTATATTTGTTTTTCCTCCCTCCATCTTTACAGTAGCTCAAATTCTGTCTGAAACTTAAAAGGTCTAATAACAGAAACAAAAAAGAACCCTCAATAAACTGGAAAACGGAAATGCAATTAAGAGACAAAAAAAATTGTGGGGTGGGTTCTTTACTGGAGAATATTTATACACTTTGTACAAATTTGTCTGATACTTAAATAGCTCTAAGTAATTTAACTTTTCTAAATGATTATTAGTCAATAGTGAATGTACTGGACCCTCTGCTGGGATCAGGAAATGAATTTCTAAGCAGTGTCAAGTATTTAGATAGTTTTCAAACAGAATTCAGAGCAACCTCTGGGGGATGGTTTTTACTCGGCTATTTTGCTATGAAAAACATTGCTGCAGTCTACCCTACTGAAATGCTTGGCACCATTGATTGCTGATCCTGTGTGTTTGATGATTTAATTCTGACTGGGGTGCTTGTTTCCTTTGTCTTATTTCCCCTCAAATTTTCCCCAAAGTTCTGGCATGTAGAAATGTGTTTGTAATGGTTTGCAAATGTTAATGTTTGCCTTGTTTACCTGAGAAAAAGAAAAACTCCATGAATTGCAAAAGGCAGTGTGGAAAGAAACTGAGATGGTTCCTAACACATACTACAGTGAATCAAGAAATTGGGTATTCCTTAAAATCAGTGCTGACGTACAACAGAATAATAGTAATATTAAGGTGATATGCTGTTTTGTTATTGAAAAGATATGTACCCAGAGCAGTAAATATCTGTGTGACTACCACAATTCCTTCCCATTGATTGTGGTCAACCCTCCCATGGTAGCCTTAGTTTCATAATGATAAGAGCTGAATATACATTTATCAATGTAATATTATGGTTTAAAGTTTGAGGTCAAATAAGCATAATGTACAAGCTGCATCTCAGAAGAAAAACTCAATTTTCACTATTTTTCATTCTACTCTATGCACTTTCTATGACCATTGCATCGTCTTCACAGCCACACACTGGATGTCTTATAATATGAGTCAAAGATACTGGGGAGCTCATATAACTGAATGCAAATGACAAACACAGAAGAAAAATGGGCGGAGGGGGGGTGCCAAACCTCAAGCCCCAGGTACTAGTACTTCAGCATTTAATGGGCAACTTTTATCCCACCAGATTGAAGGCATCACCTCTCTGATGCAATCAGTTTTTGCAGCTCAGCCAGGAGCTTAGGGCTCACTGCCAGTTTTAAGTGTCCTGCATTTTGAACAGATACTGCTGCCACACTCAGGAAGAGCTGTGCTTGTACATGATTTTCCTCTTTGCTGTCGTTTGCATTACTGAAGACAGACAGACAACAGATGGATAGATAGTTATTTGCCTTTTTAATTGCTCTTGCCCTAACTTATTTTTTAAGGAACGCATTTACAAAATATCATTTCATCTCCATTTTCACACCAAGGACAATAACTACCAATTTCTATCATAACAACTGAGCTAAGACCTGAAATTCTTACTCAGATGTCACTCAGGCAAAGCTCCTATATTTCTGTAGCCCGTCACACTCCTCCTGCTCTTCTCCACTGATTTATTATCAGCTCAGAGAGGTGCATCCCAGGTGTTCAGCAGAGGGGGGAATCTGATGTCCGTCTTGTAGACAGAGACCTTGTGCTGCATCAATAGATCTTTGCCGTGCAGTGGCTCCATTCCCAGCCCAGAAAGACCTTTGAACTAGAACCGGTCAGGTATTTTTTGACAAAATGTTTTCCCATCAAACAAACGCTGATTCACTGAAACCAAAAATTTTCACAGAAAAGGATGGTTTCAATGCATTTTTCAACTCAAAATTTGGGAAAAAATGTTTCAGAATTGGCTTGATATCCCATTTTGTCATTTAAAAAAAAACATTTTGGTTTTCCTGGAAAAGACTTTTTGTTTTAAATTGCAAGCTAATTAGGTTCAAAAGATTAAAAATTACACAAAACATTTCAAGATTATTGAAACAAAACATTTTGATTGACCTGAACTGAAAAAAAATTTGATTTTTCAGTCTGCAAATTTTTTTTTGAGATTTTTGACTTTTCATCCTGATTTGGAATGGGAAAAGTTTTTGAAATCTTGAAAATATTTATTGGATGGAGAAACTATGTCCTGCCCTGCTCAACTTTGCACCTGCCTTGGTGCGGCAGGAGACAAAATGAGGAGGGAAGAAAAGGCAGCAGCGGTAAGTCAAGAAAGGGGCAGATTTTAGGAGAACAGGAGAGAAGGAAGCAGGGATCAATGCAAGATGCCTTTCAAACTTTTCAGGTCAGGTCAGCATCATGTTGGAGAGAGACAGAAAAGAGTGAAGAAACAGGAAAAGGCAATGTGAGAGAAACTGAAATGAGAGGACTCCAAGAACAGAGGATGTAGAGAGAAGGAAGGGGAAGAGCAATAAATAAAGCGGGTCTTTTGGAGGGTAAATACTCCAAATGGCCAACTTCACCAAGAGGAGGAATGAAGGGGAGGGAGGAGAAGCAGAGGAATAGATGGCAGCCACCTCCAGACTGAAGGTAGAAATTTTCTCTGCTTCTGATGGAGTTTATCCTGGATAGACACCACTGCTCGGGACTCACTTGTGTCCCTGGACCATAAGGATTCTTCTCTGTAGCAAACTGTTTGCCTTTGGAACACACCAAATTGCACCCCACAGTAGATAGCGGCTTCTTCAATGAGCACATTAGCCTAGGATTAGATTAGACAAACACTGGCAAAGAAATTCATGAGGGGCCATACAAGGGCTTTATCCCTTCTCTGCAAATTATTTAGTGCATACACTGGAATGAGAAAAGAAGAAGGTAAACAGGAAAGGGAGGGCTGGAGAGAGAGGAGTGACATCCCATCCTAAGAATTCAGCAGACTGATGAGCCCCTGGTGGTGCTTAAAGGCTGGAATTTGTGTCCCAACCAACAGTTAGTACCACTGGCCTTAGAACGTGGGGTGAGTTTTCTCGTGTTTTATAGTTTGCACTATTTAGCGGATTATATTTTCCAGCTGGCAAGTACTCACTTAGTCAATGAAATGGATTTTTTAATTATAGGGCTAGGCAGACCGTGTCAGGTAAAATTAGAATCAGCTCCAACTCAAGCTTGGCTGAGGTCTCAAAAATTTCATTTGCATTTTTGTTCATTTTCCACTTATCACTGAACTTCCTGGCTGCAGCTGACATTGGAAGTGAAAATGTTGTTTTCTTGTTTAGACTGTAAACTCCTCGGGTCAGGGACTCTCTCTGCTACTGATTCAGCAAATTACTTAATGACTTGCATAATCCCATTGAAGACAAAGGCACTACCAACATGCTTATGGTTAGGTTTGTGCTAGCTCAGAGCCTTTATTTTGTGCCTCATGCAGACCTAAACACATAACTGGTGTTTGACAAGTAATAAATAGGAAGTGCTCAATGAAATGAAGAAATTATAACAATATTCATGGCCCAAATGCAACTGGGAGATACTGGCAATCTTTTAAGAGAACCAGTCCTTCTGAGATTTCCAGAACAAAGAGATTCAGCTAAAGTGTGCAAACCAAAAAGAAGTGGGTAAACTAACTTAAACTAAACTCTGTATGCCCAAAACGAGAAGGGGTGCTACACTGTTGATGAACGTACATAGGAAATAATGGATGCTTATTTGAACTAAACCTTATATATCACACTAAAAGGAACCCTAGAGATACCCAGCACAAATAGGTCTGTGAACCTTGCAAGAGTAGCCATTTCTATAGCATGAAATTATGGTTTGAAATCCTGTATAACACATTCATTTGCAAAAGGATCTATTAGGACAACAATTATATGCTTTTCATTTGCGTTGGACCTGCCCACCCAAACATCACCAAACTGAGAGCGATTTGATATCTGGATCTGCCTATGACTACTTGAGACCATTGTTTATTTTCAATCACTCATTCTACCCACTGGTAATGTGATTTCACTATGTCTTTTGTCTTGTTTAATCTAGATATTTCTAATGGAATAAAAATGTAAATGTATTAAATGATTTGTAATTACAGTGTGCATATGCCAGGGAATATGCAGGAGGGTTACCTGTTGGGAAAAGACCAGAGCTGGTGGTGGAAAGAATATCTAGAAGATCTAAATGTGCCATTTCAATTTTTTTCTAAATATCCATGGCAGTTACTCAGACCTTAATAGTAAGGATCCATGCAAATATCCACTGTGCTCATAAGTTAAGTGATTTAATAGGCAAAGAGGGGCATTTTTCCATGCTCATCTTTGATTTTTGCACAGAACTATGCTAAGCTTGTGTTTCTCAGATGAAAGCAAGTGATACAGTTTATGCTAAAATGACAAAACAATTTGAAAGTGAATGTGTATAATGGAGAAAAGAACTTAGGCATATGGTTGACATTACTGCGTTTATTTCTCAGTGAGACCTGTCTTTTCGTGACACTAATCAAAAAACTGGGTCACCTCACAATGGTAATTTCCTAGGAATCTTGAAATTCTTGAGTCAATTTGATCCCTTTTTAGCTGAACAGTCACTAAGCACAGCAAGGCTGGTGGAGGCTCAGCTAGCTCATCATACTTGTCATCGACTATATGTGAAGAGTTTATATCCTTAATGGGATCAAAGGTTTTATCAGTGATCCTTCGTAAATGTAAACAGATGAAATATTTTTCTATCAGCATTGATTCCACACCTGACATTTCTTCTGTTGATCAGTTAACGGTTATTGTCCGCTATAAAATCAGACACAAGGAAGCCTTATTACATTAACAATTGAGAGTCATGCCAGAGAATCCCCCCCGTTTGAATCTGTCTTGCAACAACTGAATATTAATGACATCATTTGCCATTGCCAAGGACAGCTTCGGGATAATGCTAGTCTGGACATTATGAGGAACTTTTCAAAGCATTGCATGGTGTTTTAAAATATACAGCTCCCATTAAAGTCAAATAGAAGTCATGCAGCTAAAACCCCAGCCACATTTTGAAACTTAGGGCTACAGCGGTCTCCAAGAAAGGATTCATGGAATTAGGATACTTATAAACTGCCATGTACTCTTAGTCTTTATGGTTGACACAAAGTGATGCCCTTCTTTGAGATCCTGCAAACCCTCAGGATTTCAGCTCACTAAGGAGTCGTAAGCAGCAGCTTCACCATATAGAAAATAGTAGCTAATAATATTTTGCACTTCTCTAGAAACTCAAAGCAACTGTAAACAAATCAAACCTCATAATACTCCTCTGAGGTGGGGATTCTCCCCATTTTACAGAATGGGAAACTGAGGAACAGAAGTGACTTACACAAAGCCAGACAAGAAATGTGTGTCAGAGCTGGGACTAGAACACATAGCTCCTGATGCTTTGTCCTGTGCCTTAAACACAAAATCCTCTTCCCATCCTTGTACTGCCATGTTCAAACTTACAGGGCCCTCAGCCAACACTACCACATTTTGAAATGTGGCCAAGAAAATTTGGTTAGAAAAAAAATACACTGCTAACTTGGTGACCTGGAAACTCGGGACTCAATACTCCCCTGCAGGATTCAAATACCTCAAATTGAAGTCAATGGGAGTCAGTCATATCCACAAAGGTGAAAGAAAACTGGGCCCCTGGGTTTGATATATAGATCTGGTCTCACGGTTTTCTGAGAGCAGACTCATCACTGACAGACTTGTCACTATTTTTCTGGGGAAACTGCCATATTTTCTTCACATTTTGGATGAACTATGTATCCTACAAAGGAACATCAAATTCTCAGTAATACTTGAAGTCAGAACAATGAGTTTATTTTTGTGAGTTCTGTCCCTTAACTCTAAATGCTCGTTTTTTCCCCCAAACTAGTTCTTATCAAAATCAGACTGAGGTCATCCCTGGCACAGCCTATTGTAGACAGATCAGATTATCAATAGTATTAATTTTGAATGTGGAGGAAATTCTCACTGATCATACAGTCTCACAGTATAAAAGCAAGCCCTTCTCTTAATGCTCTTCCAAAGCCCTCTCATGGAGTGCCTGATCCTAAAAAACTCTCATGGGGTGTAACACTTACCATTGTAGAAAGTCTCACTGACTTCAATGGGCATATACGCAATTGTATTAATAAACTTGGAAGGGAGTGTTGCGGGCCTGGACTTAGGCCCTGATAGGTATTTAGGACCATAACTCCCTTAGACTGCAAATTCTCTGGAGCAGGATACTGTCTTTTTTTTAAAGCGCAACGCAATTCTATGGTGCTACACCTCAGTAAGTCATAAATAATAAGAAAAAGGCTGTTTTCTGTATGTCATCAGGCTGTTATTTTAACAGTGCGTGTCACCATCCTTTTAGGCCCGGGTTACTGGCTTAGTGGATAGGGTGGCAGCAGTAGCTATGATAGATCTGATTTTAGTAAGACTTTTGACAAAGTCCCTCATGACTTTCTCAAAAGCAAAGTAGGGAAATGTGATCTAGGTGAAATTACTATAAGGTAAGTGAACAACTGGCTGAAAAAAACATACTCAAAAAGTGGTTATCAATGATTCATTGTCAATCTGGGAGGACATATCTAGTCTAGTCCCACAGGGGTCAGTTCTGGGTCTGGTAGTGCTCAATATTTTCATTAATGACTTGGATAATGAAGTGGAGAGTACGCTTATAAAATCCGACACCAAGCTGGGGGAGTAGAGGGGAGCTGAAAGTGCTCCGGGGGACAGAATGAGAATACAGGATGACCTTGACAAATTAGAGAATTGGGCTGAAATCAACAAGATAAAATTCAAGAGAGACAAGTGCAGGGCTCTACACTTTGGAAGGAAAAATCCAATGCAAAACTCCAAAATAGGAAATAATTGGCTATGCAGTAGTACTGCTGAAAAGGAGCTAGGGGTTACAGTGGATCACAAATTGAATATGAGCCAACAATGTGATGCTGTTGCAAACAAGACTAATATCATTCTGGGGTGTTGTGGCCCTAATAGCACCACAATGCCAGAGAGCAAGAGGATCCCTAGTATCTAGCAGAGAGTCTCAGCTGGCCTGGCCAGCCCAGTATTCCCAATGCACTGTTGTCACAATCTGTATCTAAAAGGTGTCCTGTAAGGTATCATATGTGAACTGGTGAAAACACGGGTCATTAATATTATTGCATAGTGTACATAGGAGTGATTTATGAAAAATTATAAATATGTGCTGGAAATACATTCTTGCAAGTAGGTCTTAAGTTACCCTGCCCTAGACAAAGGAATGTGCTGCTTGAATGTGTTGCCAATGTAACCTGAGCAAGAAACAATGGAAGTGCATTTACATAAAAGATAAACAAAGCTGTCAAACTAGCAAGTGGGTGAGATAGCCACGTAACTATCACAATGGCGGGTAAAGAGACTGCAAAAATTAACGTGGCGTCAGCTCCCTGGTGGACACAGCAAGCTGAGCCCCCAGGAGATCACTTGCCCCCTGTGATCTTCCCAACTGCAAGTGAGTCTTGGCCTCTTTGTGCCACCACAGCCCCTTTTTTCCCCAGCTGGGCCCTGTGTCATGCCCGAACATCTGCATCTGGCCTTTCAGTTGTAGCTTCTGCAGTCTTATGTGGGCTTCCAGGGTGTAAAGAGTCAAAAAAAAATTCCATTCTGACAAGTCATCATTATACACCTTTGCATAGGGGAGCCCTGGCAAATGACAGCAGCAATCATTTGGCAGAAGAGAATACGCCAAGACTACAGTACCACATAATATAAGGGATGAAGTCCTAGGAAATACAATGCTTTCATGAACTGGTTTTTGACTATTTGGATACTATAGATTTCAATTGCTGGATATGGATCAAATCGTTGAAAGAACAATACTCAGGGTCTTTTATTGTTCCTGTGATAAGCCACACTTTCTTTTCTGTGGTGGAGTTGTCTTCTTCTCTCTTATGCATTTGTGACATCCATGCTCAATTACTGTAATGCTTTGTCCAGGGAATGAACCTACCAACTTGGAAAAGTTCTAGTTGGTTCAGTATGCACGATCCAACCTACTCAGCAGTACATATGTTAGTTGCTCTTGCAAACTGAGCTCAGATGGACAAGGGATATCAAGAGACCTCTCATGTCAATGAAGGTTATTACATTTCTATCGCTCAGTTATAAAAAAATTTTAAAGGGTTTTTTCCTTTTCCTATTTACAAAGGCTTATCAGTTTATCTAGGCATATGCTTCTCATCATGGTATCAGAACACCTTACAAAGTTTAATATTTAACATTACAAAAGATCTTATATTTCACCGCCTTCGCTCCCCTGTTGATCAGAAATTTGTGTTTGGGTTTCTTAGTTTGCAAAAGCTAGATCAAAAAAGTGAGCTTTGCATTTTGTTCTGAACTATTGTGGTCATTCTAACTTCTGCTGGAAGTGAGCGCCACGCTCATGCACTAGCTTTCAAGAGGATGTTTCTCTCCCACATTCATAAATCTCAGCCTTGAGGTTAATAGTTCTATTTGTTCCTGAAGAACTGAGCTATTTTGACAGGTCATGGTCACCGAATGAGGGGCTCTCTCTTAGGTAGTTAGTTTGTGCCAGTCCCATGGTCTCAGAATTGAGACTTTGAATTTGATTCTGAATTCAGTGGAAGTCTATGTGGTGAGCAGGGTACCAGGGTGATATGTGCTGCTGAGTAGGTTGGATGCTGCATACTGAACCAACAAGAACTTTTCCAAGTTGGTAGATTTATTCCCTGGAACAAAGCATTACAATAATTGAGCATGGATGTCACAAATGAATAATCACTGTGGCCAAGTCTGTGTGTGACAGGATGGGGCAGAGTTTTCCTTCCAGCCATAGATGAAAGACGACATTTATAGCAACCATAGATATCTGTGTATCCAGGTGGTACTGCCATATACAGCTTTGCTCAGGTGTGCTCTCTAAAAAAGGTTTGTTTTTTAATTGTGGTTGGTGGACTATAAGTAAATTACATCATATTCCAATCAAAATGCACTAAACTTCTTGAGACAGACTGGTCCAAAAATGGGTCAAAATTTTGGCAAAGATTTTCAGGAACATTTCATCCTATTTTTTTATTGACATTTTGAATTTTTTGCCCAAAAAACTCTAGTATTTTTACATATCTGTAAATTACCTAGCACATTGTGGCATACAACCAACATTAACTCTGCCCAGTAGTAACATAAGGATGGGAGAAAAAGAAAAAAAATCTAATGTATTTTTAAAATCAATTTAATCTAATGAAGAACCACAATGCAGGCCAGATTTAAAGTTGTTTGGGTGACCTAAGTGTGCTATTTCATACTGTAACAATTTTGGATTTACGTTTAACCATAGCTTTTTACTTTTCTGGGTGAACAATGTTTGGTTTTGAGATAATTGCAATATCCCCATAATACATTGTAGCCTAAATTACTAATAGGTACTCTCAACCGTAACTCCTTTTTACATAGTTTTTATCTGGGAATAGAGGAACATTGAATTCTGCATACAAATGATAATCTTTTCATTATGTCCTGCAATTATTGCTAAGAAGTAAAGGAAAAAAGTCTTTGAAAAGCTCATGCTCAAATAAATTCGTTAGTCTCTAAGGTGCCACAAGTACTCCTTTTCTTTTTGAAAAGAGAGAGGCAGTTGTCTTTTGAATGCCTTACTCTTAGAAAAGCCTATCTAGGGTAGAGCTAGTCTCCACTTTTGAACGTATAGATGTTTCACCCACTAACTGTATTTTGTTCTTCAGTAAATATAAGTTACAGTATGGGCTCTAGCATCTACCCCTGTATTTGACCTTTAGCATCAGGTGTTTTGAAGACAAATTTATGCCAGCTGTTCTGCACATGCAGCAATCCTTTGTGAATACAAGCAATACGTATGTGCCTGCAAAAATGCAGGCTCAGATATAGAAGACATTTTGGAATGTTTGGCCGATCATTTACACTTCCAGAAAACAAGCAACATTAGCACTATCAGCAGTAAATTATAAGAACTATTGTCCTTTGCAGTTGTGCCAATTTTTGTTATTTTTATTTACATGATATTATATACTATAATCTGTAATATAAAATATTTTGCAGAACATATAGAGTATTCTGTACAAAAATCTAAGCTAAGGGAATGTTAAGGTTGCATGTTTCAAAACTCAAAAGTCAGGAAATGTCAAAATTAGGGTTACCATGAAAACATGCAGCCTTTCCTAAAATAGAAGCATATTTTCCAACCTTAGTGGGGGGAAGAAAACCACCTATCCAGAATGTACTCTGTGTGCCTAGTATATGATTTTCAAAGTGCAATAACTCAGTCAGATCAAAAGTAGTTTTCACTGGAACACAAGCATGCTTCTTAATGAGGGCTATTTTCTTTTCAAATTTCTGTCTATCACCAGTTGTTTTGGTTGTAGAGTTATTAAAAGAATAGAGGAGTAGTGTTACCTCTGTATTTGGATTGGTAAGACCACTACCAGAACAGCATGTTCAGTTCTAATGTCTTTGCGGTAAAAAGAATGTTGAAAAATTGGAGAGTTCATAGAAGAACCACAAAAATGATTCAATGACAAGAAAATATGCTTTACATTGACAGACTAACAGAGCACAGACTATTTAATTTATTGAAGAGACAGTTAAGAGATGACTCATGAACTAAGTACCCACTTGGAGAGAAAATTTCTGATAGCAGACCATAGCATAACAAGATCCAATTATTAAAGTTGAAGCTAGACAAATTCAGATGGGAAATAAACTGCACATTTTTAACAGTGAAGGTAAAGTAATTAATTTACCACATGTTGGAGTGGACTCTTCATTGCTCAAAATCTGTAAGTCAAGACTGGATGTCTTTCTGAAACACATGTTCTAACTAATTCAACCAGAAGTTATAGGTGTGACACTGTACCCCATATTCTTTGCAGTGATATTATTATGGTATGATTATGATGTAATTATAATGTATTTTATTCAAAATAAGCCACGTGAGGTGTTATTGGAACGGTTATGATTTGCTGAACATGATTATCCTATTGGTATACAAGTATCATTTTTGTATCTGAAGTTATGAATATTGACTATGTACCTGTATTTCAAATGTAGTTACACCTGGGTAGATAATGGGTGGGAAAGGGCCTATCCAGGGCAATGGGCCATTAGGGAGAAAAACAGGCCTTAGGAGAAGCTTATCTCCCACCTGATGAGCCTTCCTGTGAATGCTCCAAACAGTCTGTGAGTGACTCTACTAGGACATGTGATGAGACCACATGCCTCTAGACTCCATCTTGGGATGTCATTATTTTTCCACAGATAAGCTTTAGGAACAAAGGGTTCCTATCATATGCAAAAGCTATATAAGGTCGGGAGTGACATCATCTGGTGTTCTTTAGTCCCAACCCAAGAAGACTCCTGTAAACACCTGAGGAACAAAGACTGACTTGGGGGAAGTACTGGACCCAGGCTAAAGGGATTTTTAGCCTGTGAATGAAACACCTGGGGAGTCCAAGCTGTAAAGCAAGTGCAGCTTGACCCATTAAAAACCAGCAGCCTGCTTGTAACATCTCTTAGGGTGAATCTGATATTCATATTCAATCTGATTAGTATATTAGGCTTAGTTTGCATTTTTTTTGTTTTGTTTATTTGCTAGGTAATCTGCTTTGATATATTTCCTGTCAACTACAATCACTTAAAGTCTATCTTTTGTAGTTAATAAACTTGTTTTTGCTTTATCTAAACCAGTGAGTTGAAGTGAAGTTTGTGGAAATCATAACTCGGGGCAAAAGGCTGTTGCATATTCCTCTTGACATTGAGGGATTTTATGAGCTTACGCTGTACAGTTCCCTGTGCAGCACAAGATGGTATAATTTTGAGTTTATATTCCAGACGGGGTGCGTGCCTGAGGAGCTGGGAGTAGCCTTCCTATGCAGGGGCTGGTCAGAGAGCCTGCTTGTAACTGCAGCTGGGTGTGCCCCTACTGTATGTATACTGGTGAAAGTGCAGGCTGGAGAGGGCTTTGCAGCTTGTC
This sequence comes from Caretta caretta, assembly GCF_965140235.1. Classification (NCBI taxonomy): domain Eukaryota; kingdom Metazoa; phylum Chordata; order Testudines; family Cheloniidae; genus Caretta; species Caretta caretta. The sequence goes on from NC_134213.1 coordinate 76,914,381, forward strand.
ACAGCAATACAGTGTGAGAGGGAGCCCAGACTGGTGGGTCAGGGGGCTCAGTGGTATCCCAGTTCCAGGTGACACCCTGGGGAGAACCCGTCACAATGGGCTTGTTGCAGAAATTAGTGGGTGAAATTTTATGGCCTGTATTAATACAGGATGTCAGACTAGAAAATCATAATGGTTTCTTCTGGCCTTAAAATCTTTGAGCCTATGAAACATCATGAAGATAAAAGTATTTCACAGTCACGGAAGGTGCTCAGTTACAGCAATCAGGGACGAAGTTGTAAAAACATACACAAATAAATAAGAACCCTCAAATAACAGAAAACTCACCAGAGGCTCTGTTCCTATGAAATTTCCATCTCAATTTCTAAATAAAAGAAATTCAGATAAGTTTAATGCATTTTGTATAAGCATTTAAACTTCCATATACTTATCTGAATAGGGGTGACCCAGTTGTGATTCACCCACAGCTATCACCATGAAAATAGCTAAAGTAATTTTTTTAACTGAAACTTATTGCACTTCCTCCAGGTAAGCAGTAAAACAGCTACACAAGTTGTCACTCTGGGCATTAATGAGACTCTTGCACCTCTACAAACCAACAGCTAGGTCCCTCAGTCAGACCAGGCTTTGGGTCCTTTCACTTTTAAGGGCCAGATCCTGCTAGGGGCCTCTTAAGTAATGCCAAGCATCCACGGCATAGATGCAGTGGGAGCTGAGCAACTCTCAGAGTCAGCAATTCAAAACTGCAACTGCCTGTAGGCTCTTACTGCTCACACGAGGCCTGACCCTCCAGTGTTCAAAATGCTTCAACTGACACCGGAGTCAACCAGAGCTGGATTAAGACGTTTGCAGCTCCTATGCACATTATGATACAGCCAGCTTGCCATAGCCCATCCCTCACACTTGGGGTAGCAGGGAGCCCTGCTATCCCTCCAAGAAGCAAAGGCTGAAGCCTGGTGTTCCGTTCTTCCTCAGAAGCAGCAGCAGGAGCATTCATCTTCTCTGCTCCTCCAAAGAGAAGGAATGGCAGCAGGTTGACCCCCGCAGGACTTATCCTAGCAGCTGGAGTGTCTCTATTGGGCCTAATGCACTCTTCTCTTTCTGCCACACTCACAGTCCTCTACTGGGATAGTTTTGTGCAGCCCCCGCACAGCACAGTAGGTTTGGGAGTTGACCACCCCTAGAAATTAACAAGGCACATCACCTCCTCTGAGCTGTTGTTTCAGGCTGCCTGCAGATTCAGGCAGGAATCACTGCATCAGTTACACTTGGTTCACATTTTTCATTTGTTCTGTTCAACCATGAGGGCTAGAAACTTATTTTTTACAAAAATGAAAATTGTGACTCTGATATAAGCATGATTTCAGGAGCTAAAGTCCAAGGCATATGCCTACTGTGTTTATGCCTTAATCGGGCCCTGTAGCCAGAACTTTCTGCAGTCAGTCCCTAGGCCCTTCTTATGGCATCACTTATAGAGGCCCTGTGCATGGGCATCTCTGACACTTGAGATAAAACATCAAAAGCTCAGCCAACTCCTGCCCCCCACAACCCTGCTGTAGAACACGTTAGCTCTAATATTCAGGAAGACAATGCTGAGCAAACACAGGGCCAAGATGAATCAACCAGCCAAATCTGGGTAATAAATGTAGGTCAGGTACCCCTTCCATTATTAAATCATGGAAGGTGGAAGATTTACTAGTGACCAACAGTGCTTTAAGCAGTAAGAGCTGAAGGTTAAGGCCACCACTTGCCAGAGCCCATATATGTCTTCATATATACAGTTAGTGGCAAGGCAGTGTTACAGATCAATATTTGGCTATGGGATTTAAATCCTATGAACCCTAGAATCCCTATAATGAGCTCAAGGAGAAACTCTTCATTAACTGAGGGGAGAATACGGTAAAATGGCTTGTATATGCATGCAGCACTGTCCTCTATTGGATGGAAAGACTGTGCTGCTCAAGTGTCAGTGCCTTTTAATGGCAAAGCTGCTCCTGCAGATTCCCAAGGCAAGGCTTATACTTTGTGAGGAAAAGATCTTGAAGCTATGTGCACACAGTTAGCTCACAAACATGCTGGGGCTAATTATGGCCCCCATACACCACTCTTGAAGCATTCAGGGGAAATAACAAGGCCAGGGAAGAAATCGCTCAGTGAAAGAGCATCATAATGCCTATATAAGAAGCCCCACTTGGAGTCCCTGGCTTAGGGGAAACAGGGACTGAGTGCCACAGGGGATTCTGGGCTGCCCAGGTAAGGCTGCTGTAAATTAAAATAGTCCCTGTGGCTTTAAGCTGCAGGTTGGGGCAGCCTGTAGTGCAAAGCTGATGGTAAGCCACCTGGGTCTCTGAGGAGCCTTCTATGTTCAATCCACTAGACTATTGTGCTTCACATCAACAAATGTGTATGCTATTTCGAGGAGTTGGTGGGAAGAACTTTTCTGCCCTTATTACGTTGTTTTTCCATAACTTTGTTCTGTGAAAGCAGGAGAACTGTGCGTAGAGCAGCTAAGTTTTTGTGGTAAATCCAAAGCTCGATGAACTGCCCAGTTGAATAAAAGTGAACATGCTGGATGAAAGCAAAGGTGGGATTAACACCATCCTGATGAAAGGAGAGGTAAGTAGCACAAGAAACGTTTGCTAAAGTGACACACAAATTTCATGAAAGCACAAAAAGAAATATACTGAAGAAATCAGTAGACTATTCAGCCCCTGCATCAACAGCTCATCAGTGTCGACCTCAATAAATTATTGCAACTCCAGATGTCTGCTTCTTTTGTGAACGACAATCCTCATCTTCTGACCCTTTCTTTAATGTACTTACATTTGAAATAGACAAAAAAGCAATAAAATGTGCTTTCAAATAGGGAGATCTAAACTTACCACCAAAGTGAGTGGTGGGGCATGATTGCTTCTTGGGCTTAGCCCTATTACCCTTTCCAGTAAGTCGAGAACTTCAGAAATGAACTCACAAATATACACCCACACACAAACAAATACATACAAACACACACAGATACGTGGGTGGCCTCTCCTCCAGATGGCCCCCTTCTTGCAATCCCTGCAAGTCTGCCTTCGCCTGTTCCTTGATCAATCAGATGTGTGTCTCCCCATGCTCTTGCTTACCTCCTCCTCCAACTGCGTGTGGCCCTCATGAAGTGATGCAGTCTGTCCCTTCCCTGGGCTGGCTGGAGAGGGTGAGCTGTGCCTGTTCCTGGGCACAGGCATCTCTGTTGGGCTGCTGCTGCTGTGTCCGATTATGAGTTTCCGCTTCTTCTCCTCTTCTCTCTGTCTGTGAGAATTCCAACAGTTGCACGTCCTTTTGTGCTGTTGTGTGGGTGGTGGTGGTTGGGAGGTGTGGGGCAGGATGGCAAGGGTGCCTGGGGAGGTGTTGTGTTGGAGAGTGGGGTGGAGGGTCTATACTGTCTTCCCTTCCAAATCAGGGCTGCTGTGTGGTCCTGGAGTATGTGTGTGTTTCAGCAGAGGAAGGTGTTTGGAGTGGATTTGATTTTTTGTCCAAATGGCAGCAGGCACCCTTGCATACATTTGGATCACCGTGTCCTCAAGGGAGCGGACGAGGCCCAGGGGGAGGGCAGCCATGGTTCAGCTCCCATGGTATGCAGGTGTGTGAGTGACCCAGAGAGTGTGTGCGCATGTGTGTGAGAGAGAAGATGCAGCTCTGCTACCTCTCCCTTCCCCTTGGTTGCTTTGCCCTCCTCCCTGTTTATGGGATCACATGTCCCTCCAGTGTTTTGGGGGGAATTTTTAACTCACCGGCTGTGCTGTCTGTCGCCTGTGTGTCCAGAATCCTAAGGCAGCTGTGCTGGGTGCCTGCTGACCTGGAGAGATCTCGAGGGGTGACTGAAATGGTGGGTTTTGAGAGGAATGGGTGTCTTCTGAGCCTGTGCCCTTTCAATCCATTTCTTAAGACAATACTTTTAGAAGTTTCAGAATTATTTTATCAAATCATCTGCTGGAAAATATGTCTGTGGTTAGCAGACAGCCATACTGTGTGTGTATGTATGTGTTCAATGGTCATTTACATGAGGTTCAGTTCAAATGACTCCGTCACTAGTGCCAAAATGGACACTACACAGGTTTACTATACAGATTAGGACAGGGCATGCCAACCGTATGGATTTTTGACAAAGGCTGGAGGAAGAGCACCAAGTTATGCATCTGCAGTGTACAGAAATACACAAGAAACTTCAGAGTGGCGGAGATTTATGCAGTGTTACTGTCAGATTTTGCACGTATGTAGGATGTCAGGGAAAACTAGGATGGTGTCAGTCAAATTATCTTGTCCATCAGTCTTCTAAGAAGTATACAGAAAAGCTTAGAGCAAGATGTTGAAAGAGCTGGTTCTATTTTTGCTATGAAATGAATGGATGTTTTATGTAGCAAATTTGACAATGAGTTTCCAACATGAAAGAGCCCTTTTACTCGATCTTACCTACCTTACTTGATCCAACGTTTTAGAATAACCCAAGAGCGTCAATCAGGAAGAAAACAATATAAAGAGGTCCCGATGAAACTCCAAAGTCTATCAAATAAAGTCAAAAGATAGGAGCCAGAAGAAACAATACAAAGATCTTGTGTCTCCTTCTGCTTCTATCATCACTTCCAGCAGCTGTTCCCCTCAATGGTGGGTAAGAAATGACAAGTACAAAATCACTGTTTTCTCTAAATTCAGTTGCAAACATCCACTAGCCCAGCACTATCTGCCTCTTCTGTGCTAGAAACCCACTTAACTCGCAAAATAGAGAGTCAGTATGAGGGGCAATTCCTTGGTATACTAATATTTAAAATGAAAATTATGGCCTGCCTCTGGTAACATTTTAAAGCTTTCCCTCTCCTTGTGTCAATTCAGATGACTCTTTCAGTGCAGGTACAAATGCTCTAAACAATCAATGAGTGAACCTAAACAGTGACAATGCAGAAGGGTTGATAGTTTTGACAGGTAAAGATGGAGAACTTCACCAGAAGATGCTGTGACTACTCCAGATACTGATATAACTTCTGACACTGACAATAATGAGTGGTCTGAAATATCAGTCAATATCAATAGATAAGAGGCTAAAAAGTCTAAAGAAATTTGAACAGGAATCTCATGGTACCCTAACATCATTGAAAAGCCCTGGTTTTCCCGGGTGGCAGATGACAATATAAAAGGCTGACCATGGCAAAAATGTGGCCTAATTGTTCTTCTGGAGTTTCTTAACAAATGCTAATCGTAGCTTCCTCTGCACCTTGTATTGGGCAAAGTATATTATAGTAAGAGGAATAATGATTATGGATGCAGCTGGAGAGAATTCAAACTACCTTATAGTACAATTAATACTCCAGGAGAATTTAACAATCCCAAGCAGAAAGAATCCTATCATGGTACTGGTCTATATTCTGAATGCCATCCTTTGCTTATCTTGCGTACATTTCATCACGCAATAAGCAATATTAGGTATTAGGCCTTTCTTCTTTCACTAGAAGTCTTTTGAACTAATTCAATCATTTGTATTATTATGTCCTGCTACCTCATGTTTATATCTATACTTAAAATGTGAGGTCAGCTATATCAGTACAGAGAGGGCCATCACAAGAATTTAGCAGATTTGTTATGGTTCTGTTCTTCCACTGCTGGAGAAGGAAGGAAACTTTCCCTCTTGCCAAATGCTGTTGTACACAGTTACAGAACAGAAAATATTTAGGCTCACAGAACAGGATACAGAGGCACTTACAGAACCTGGTGAAACTAAACAAACTTTCAATCCATATATCACAGCTTCTGAAATTCCTACATTAAGTCAGATGAAACCACAACAAATACCAAGCAAAGAAAGCTAATCTGTGTCCAGATCAATAAATAAAAAGCTGTTGTCATTTATAATCAGTACAGATCCCTTGACTCTTTTCTACTCTTGTTAAATTCTTCAGTGGCTTTCGTTTCCCGCGAATGCCTTGCAAAACGTTGTTTGCTAGCAGCCTGGTTCTACTACACTTGCTCACATCAAGAAGAACCTTACTCGCAATCAATGGGATGACAAACAGAGTAAGGTATGATTCAACGTGACTAAGAGTGGCAGAATTGTGCTCTATGTGAGCTTTCAGGAATTGTTGCCGGTAGTAACTAGAAAAGGTATATTTCTTTACTTGCACATTTAAACAGCTAAGATTCACCAATATTGCTTTATAATCCTGGAAGGCCTTGTAACCATTGTTTCTCCATGAAGAATATATTTTAAAATAAATCTTTCCTGTTCCAGACATACCTAAACTTTGATTCTTCAGACCAAAGACCAAACTCACTTCAGATCTCCCCATTTTTACTAGTCCATCCGCCTTTGGAAAGTAAAACAAAAGGTAGGTGCTTTCAAATAAGAGGATTTACTTCATTTACTGATTCAGCCAGGAGGCCCTATCCAATCTGAGAAAAGCCTTAACTGAGTTAACAGAGAAATATGGCACTTGTCTCAGTGGCTTAGAGACCTGTTCCTGCTCTTGAATGGCATGTTTAACTTAAAACTTTTCCATAATCTACAGAATTATCTTCAATTGCCCAAAAGTAAGGTTAATGTTTAAACTATAAAAAATTATTACTTTCAAAAATCCACAAAAATTCCTCCATCTTTCATTGGATAATAATTTTGATAAGTAATTAAAGCAACCTTAATGCCACTAGTTATTCCATAAATCTCCCCCTGTATTATTCTTCCTACACTCACTTTTTACACTAGCTGGATGCAATACAGTATATTATTCTCCTTATTTTGTTCATTTTATTCTCTGTTACTATAACTTTCAAAATAAAGCATTATAATGAGAAACCATTTATTTTACTAAAATGAGCATTATCTTTTTTCCTTGAAAATTATACTGCTATTCATATTTATAGCACCTTGCAGAAACGTGAAATATAAAGTTCGGGAAGGCAGGTTTCCTGATAAAATCATATGCAGCATATAAAACGAAACATACATACCTATGAATACATTAGCCACACAGTCCACTTTCCTGCCTATTAAAGGTACATACGAAAAAAATGCAACCCTGCTCTTTCACTTCCGCATAATCTTAGATTTTAGTCTTTAATCATTTTTGAGGACTGGCTTCCTGCAGAGTTTTCACTAAACTAGTTGTAACTACAACTGCAAAACACTGTTGACTCGTGGACACTAGAGACCTGTTCATTACCTGTCATTAAATGTTTTAAAGTTTGCATAATTGATCCAGCCAATAAGTCATCATTGATTTATAGGGGTCTGTGCTGAAGAGTTGCTCGTTAAAAATTCATAACACTGGTATGTGTCTTTACAATCCATTAGCTGTTTACGTACCCATAGCCCTAAGATTGATTGACCTTGGACTGAGATTCTCATGGACTTTGCTTTTATTTATTTATTTTCACACTGATTCTCAGTATAGAAAAGCAATATTTCAGACTGCTCCCTTGACAGCTATACTTTGATTCTTTTTCCTCCCCATCAAAACTGAAACTTTACTTGAAATGATGAATAAATAAAGCATAGTCCATAAACAGCTTTCCACTATTATTTAAGCTTGTGAGCTGTGCTCTGTTAGTCTCCTTTCCCCACCATCAGATTCAAGTGTGTAAATGTTCTAAAAGGCTTTGAATGTTTTATGATGATTTCAGGGAATGATGGAGTAATAGCTGAAGAGCGAAGCTATTAGTTTTAATATTTATATAGAGTGCTCTGAAACATTAATGTGACAGGATGTAAGATCAGAGCAGCGGGACATATTTACTTCACAACCACTGCCACGTGGCAAAAATATTTATTTTCTGAAGCTCTAAGGCCAAGTTTTTTCACAGGAATTTAAAGTTCAGATTGACACATGCATTAGCTTTTCCTGAACTTTGCGGGTACTGTATTTTAGGAACTAAAGACTGGCTACTGTTTTGGATATGGCTGGCTTAGCCTGGTGTAGGCCCCAGTCCAAATTACAGCTATAGAACCTCATGGATAAAGCACAGAAGCTTACCAATCCTGCAATCGGTTTAGCTATTTGTATGTTCTTACCTTTTTGCCTGAGTTCCAGCAGCACCTTGGAGAAAAGGAAAATGTTCATTTATTAATAAGGAAATGGGAGTGGTTCATGTGCAGGGGTATCATTAAAAGGTTTGTTTCATACTGCATTCCCACTCTTCACACAGAAGCATGAAAACAGCCCTGTAAATGGAATGGTCCAACGTCATCATGCCTAGTTCTTCTGTTCAAAATTACAAACATATTAAAGGTAAGTGATCTTAATTACCAAAGGTCAAATCCACCTCACCTCTCACACACAATTCTCTATGAGTGAGTAAGAGACGCAGGATGAGATTCCCAAGGGAGACATCCTCCCATCAGATTTGCAGAGTGGATCTGATACGAGTGGAACAAATGATGACTTATCGCTGTTGCATTATGAAAATATGCCTGCTCCAGATGCTTCCATGCCCTGTATAAAGATTTCCATAGGCAGAGACTGTATCCACATTTGCCTCTATAGATCTCCAATAGAAGAAATAGTCTGGCCAAAAAGGGGAGGTTTTTAGCCCATTTACCACACAAACAGATTCTACTATCTCAAACATGTTTGAAAGGAAGACTACGTCAGAGTAAACAAATATTCTACCTCTGAGATGGAGTAAAGTACTAAACAGCCACCTCGAATGCAGAGACATTAGAAAGATGGATGGGACTTGTATGTCCATACATATACATCTGTTAATAGAATGAATATGAACCGGCAATAAATACACCCCTACCAGCAACATCTGGATCAGAGTAGATCATTTAAGAAGTTCAGAAATTACATCCTCTAAAACATTGTTCCAACATGACAATTTTGACCAGGTTTTTTAGATAGTTTGAGTTGCCCATTATAACTGCTCCATAAGATTTTGTTGCCTCTGATATACCACAATATCTCACACTCAGTCAGATCTACAAACCTATAGTGCAATCCTACTAGTATACTTGTATTGTATCAACCCCCACTTTGGCTCAGATAGGACTAATCCTAATCCTGTGTAAAAAGCGGTGTGGCAGTGCTGGGAACTATGATAACTGCACCACAAACCCTCAAGGCAAATGTTGTAGTCAAGCCACCTACTACAGTCATGTAGGCATCTCTATAAATTTCATGGAATGCTTTAGGTGGGGTCTTTCTCTTCCACTTGTATGGTCTCCTCTGTCCTTCTGGTACAGATTATATTCAGCTATTATGGATATTCCACTGATTCTGTCATTCCACTACATTTTACTAATACCTGTTGCATGAAGGTCTTCTTCCTTTGCCAGCCATTTTACTTCACCTATTTTTGCTTTTAATCGGCTCACATCGTTAAAGAGACACTTACAGGCACTTACACACTTCAATATGGCCGAACTGCACATAACACAATTCAAGATGTTGCATTTCCACCGCTGTCTCCTTGGAAATGCAAGCATTTCAAATAAAGCTGCCTTGGAATCTCTAGACATTCTCTCTAATCATCTAAATTTTGCTTCCAGGATTTCTCAGCTCCCCTACATCATTGTACCAAAATATACCATGACCACAGGTTCCTCCCCAGCATTTTCTTGTACTGTGTTCAGATGTTTCACAGGAGCTATTCATCTTCAAGGGAAGACTCTAATACCATTAAGAATAAGGCTGGCAAAAAAATTGGGAAAATCATATTTTTGTCATAGCAAAAAATGCACGAGTCAAAATATTAGATTAAAAAACATGTGAAGTCACGGCACACACCATCTTAATTAAAATGACATTTTCTATTAGAAAAGTATTAGGAAACTGCCATAGAAGCATATAGCAATATCAAAAACACCCAAATACTCACAGGATGTATATGAAATATATAGGAAGAACAAGAATCAGAGGGGTAGCCGTGTTAGTCTGGATCTGTAAAAGCGACAAAGAGTCCTGTGGCACCTCATAGACGGAGCATAAGCTTTCGTGGGTGAATACCCCCTTCTTCAGATGCATGTAGTGGAAATTTTCCAGAGGCAGGTATAAATATGCAAGCAAGAATCAGGCTAGGGCTAACGAGGTTAGTTCAATCAGGGAGGATGAAGCCCACTTCTAGCAGTTGAGGTGTGAACACCCAGGGAGGAGAAACAGCTAGTAAGAACACTAGCTAGTAACATCTTGTTTTAATAAAGCACTTCGTAAATTGCTAAATTACCGAGTTTAAAACAATTTAAAGCCCACTCTCCCTCAGAGGCAAATTTTTAAAAACTTAGTTTTATTCAGTAGACAGTTGTATGCAGTGTTGTAGCCATGTCAGTCCCAGGATTTTAGAAAGCTAAGGTGGGTGAGGTAAGTCTTTTATTGGACCAACTTCTGTTGGTGAGGAAGACATCTGTATAAGATCAAAAGCTTGTCTCTCCAACAGAAGTTTGTCCAAAAACAGGTATTACTTCATCTGTTCTGTCTCAGTAGATAAGAGTGATCAAGATCATGAGAATTTTTTTTTTAATAAAAACCTTATAGAAATATTTTTGTTATGGAAGCCATAACAGGGACAAACATATCATCCAAACAATTGTTCAACAGATGAGGACTGACCAAGGATTTTTACAAAACAAAAATGAAACTGCAAGTACCAGGCAACGAAAGGCTGCACAAGGCCAAGAGAACAAAATAAAATAAACCAAAACAAGAAAAAAGTTTTAAAATAGAAATTCCATAATGAGAGGAATAACTCAGAAAGTTGCTCAGTTACCCAATCAAGCAAAGTATGCAGCTAAGGCCTTAATTCAGCAAAGTTCTTAAACACCTCCCTAATTTTAAGCACTGACATAGGCGTTGAAGTCAAAGGAACTACTTACATGCTTAAAGTTAGGTACATGCTTAACTACCTTGCTGAAATGAAGCCTTAAGCATATGCTCAACTTTAAGCATGTGAATATCCATTGACTTTGGTGCTTAAAATTAAGCAGGTGCTTTAGGATTTTACTGATTCAGGTCCTTAGTGTCATGTTACTTGCTCTAAACAGAAATGTAAATAATTTAATTTTAAACTCTTTTGGAGGGGGGAGGTTTTTGATTGTGGTTTATTCTTTTGAGTCCTTGTAGCTTATTGTTGGATGATGCATTAAATGTTTGGAAACTTAAATAGTCTATTTTGAGGGATAATAAAAAAGTCCCTTCTTTCATTCCCTGCTGCTCGAGAGAGCTATAACCCAAGCCCAGCAGCCCGAAACTCAACTTGGCGAGAGGAATATTTTTGAAATGCATTTGAAAATAAACACTCCTAATTAAAAATTGGCCTTTCAGAACCTCCTGTGGGCCGCGGGCACCCTGCAGAAAGGTGACCTCGCTTTTCTAGGCTTGCTGTGTGGGAGCTCAGTACAAGAGATTCAAAGCCAGTTTTTATCCTCTCTTAATAATGGTTTCATAATTAGGGGTGAAATTCACTCTAACTCAGAGAGCTCACATGTAGCACAGTGGGGCCACACGGAAAGAGGAGATAACAGTCTCCTCAACAGCCCATGTGCTTCGGAGGGGCTCTCTCCACTGGAATCCGGACACATAGGCCAGATCAGTGAGCAGCACTGGGATCAGGCTGGTGCAGGGGACACAGTATCCATTACTACATGGGTCCCATGGGTGAATCCCTGGCCCCACTGAGGTCACTAACAAAACTCTCATGGACTTCAGTGGGGCCAGGAATTTACCCAGGATGTCTCTAACATGTTGGACAAGTGGCATAAAAGAGCATCAGCCCATTGACTGTAACGGCTAGGGGTAAGGCAGGCTGCATTGTAGTCCTATACCCTGGCCTCAGAATGTGGGAACAGGTTTTACAACCCAAGTCCATGGCAGTAACAGATATAAAGTCCAAAGAGTCAGGCTGCATGTAGCTGAAGTGAATTTCATCCTAATAGAAGGTTACTGTATAAACTTTCACCACTGTATTTAAATATCCCTGGAGTTTTAGCAATGCAGTTTTAGCAGGGTCTGGCTTACAATCTCCTTTTCCACTGAGCTCCCATACACTGCTGGTGTCACAAACGAAACTATGTCTCAGCAAGATGGTCACTGCCAGCAGTTGACTCAGAAACACCAATTTTAATTACAAACTTTATTTTCAACAACATTTCACACTTTGTACATGGTGAAAAGTGCTTATCACCACGTGAAGTCTCAGACTGTTGTGCTGAGGGAAATGAGTGCAATTTAAGTTAAAAAGGGCCAAATCCATCCCAGCTATAAACTCCACTGATTTCTATGGAGTTACATCACAGGTGAATTTGTTCCACTGTGTTTAACAAAGACATTGTTAAAAATTCAGCTTCAGGCTGGTTTATGTCCCTTTTTTCACACAGAAGAGCATTACATGGCCCCAAATCATAACTAATTTTCATATTTACAATCATGTACACAATGGGGGGGACTATGTGTCTCTAATCACCAAAAATTTGGGTGGTATATTACATTTGATGTATAAATATTGATAAATTTGCTTTCACAGTGTAACCTTTTAAAAGCATCCATAAAGACCCACATAAAAACGTGACTGACTAGTAAAAGATGTAAGCTGCATTATGGTTACATTGGTATTCTTTAGAGAACAGGGAAAATATAACAAGTATGACTACTGTTATAGTTATATAGCATATTCCATTTAACAGCAAAATAGCAGAAGTCTGAAAGCATTTCCTAAGGTATTTTCACTTCATGCATTTGACATTGATATTAGTTTTTGCATTTAAGATACATTGGGCTGTTTATTGCTGACTTTCTCCTCACTGAAAATGTTAACCACAGCAGAGAAATATTTGATGTTACAAATTATTTAGCTTGCTAGTCTTCATTTTCCTTTTAGTATGCAATTATTTGTTTGGTTTCACTGAGCAAATGAAATTTCAAGGGCATTTCAAGGAAAATAAACAAAGTACAGCCCAAAAGGGTTTTTGTGGGGTTTTTTTGTATTCAGGAACAGCACTGAATCATGCATATGTATGAATCAACAAAATCTGGTTAGCTAAGAAATTGGAAATTGCACTCCACACTAGAGCATTTTTCTTGCTCTAGAGATCTTTGCTATGGATTTGAAGGACTAATAAAAAATCAGCAGCATGACTGGAACAGATGTTTTTTATGGAGTTGGCTTGTTAATAGTCTTTTTAGCTTCTCCTAAGGACTTAAAGCAAGTTCCTCACTTGTCCTGAATATTTGAAATGATGTTAACATTGTCCAAAATGCGCACTAACAAGCAGCAGTGGAAATGCTAGGGTTTTACACACAGCTACGAATAAGAATTCAAAACATTTCTGCAAGTGTGACGAACCTCAAAAGTGGGTGATGTTACAAAACAAAGAAGTTACTTACTGTATCTAACCTATTTGATGTCATCCTGATAGAAGGTAGATTGATAAAATATTTCCATGCTCCATGCTACTTGGATTATAAAAACATAGGTTTATTGCAGGCAACAAAATTGCTTTTACATTTATTATAATGATTTGCTTGTGTTTAAATGAGAATTTAAGTGGACCAGATCCTCAGCAAGTGTAAACTGGCCATACTCCACTCATTTCAAAGGAGCTATGCCTATTCATATCAGCTGAGGATCTGACCCCATGTATCCTCTTTCTAGGTCCGTGAAACTTACTGCAGATAGAAGATTGGAATGAGAATATTTTGGAAAGACAAAAATCTAAACGGATAATTCTGTCCACAATGTTTCACTGGACTGTGAATGTTTCAGTTACTCTATTTCTGTTATCTTCTCTAGTTTTTCCTGTAATTTCCTATCTTCTTCCAGAATTTCTGGGCTGGCCGATAGAAGTTATTTATGCATTGTGCCAGGCTTTGATAGGAATGGTACCTCCTCAGTACACACAATATTTTCATTATTATTATTACTAAGGCTTCAGAAGCCTGACCCTGCTTACTGGAATCCAGACTTGACATTGGCCCATCTTATTTTCTTTCACAGGGGAGAAACCAGTAGAAGTTTCATTTCTTACTCAGGCGAAGAGAGGGTAGAATGGAATGGAGTTCTAATTCACTAAAAAGTTTTAAAATTATTTTGCCAGCAATATATATTTCAATCACTTGAAAGATTTGGAAGCATCTTCCAACCCAGTATTTACTTATAATTAGATTACAGAAGCATCACACAGTTATTGTCATTGAATATTATATTGCCACTGAATATTACAGTGTCCTAAAACCCGAAAACCTGCTCTGCCAGGTAAATGGATGTATTTTCCTTTCAGCTAATAGATGCTAAAGCTACCATGTATGTGACTTTAGTCAACGAGTATGGATTTCCTCTTTTGGAAATGAAGAGCATCCTTCAGATCCTTAAGAGAAAAAAAGAGGGTGCACTCACTTTCTTTGGTAAGTGTGTAAAATGGGGATGATAATATTCATATTTGTAAAGTGCTTTGTGATCAACACCTTTGACACACTTGTCCGGGGTGCGCTGTTGACTGTGAACCACTGCAAGGGAGAACGGGACTGGCTTTGTTCCTTCCCTGCTGAGTGCTCACAGAGGGTTGCATTATGCAAGTGCTCCTCATGCCTGCTCTCATGTGGGGGTTTTGCAGGGCCTATTTTCTAATCCTTGTTTAGTGAGTACATGAGGCTGGTCATTGGAAGGGTTAGAGAGAAGGCATGGACTGCAGTATCTTCATTATCTCCATCTCCACGTTCCATTGCTTGATAGCACACTTATTTGTTACCTCACCTCCCTCTCACTACCACCACCACTCACATACACATGAAGTGCAGAACTGTGGTTCTTAAGTTATATAACAGAGCCTTCATTTTGGAAACAATATAGGAGATCAATTTCCAAAACTACAAGAAGTTATGTGCCAAATATGCACAAACAATTACTGCAATTATATGCACAAATAATTGTATCTGCAAGTAAATAGTACTACTTATTTGCATGTGCAACTGTGTCAAGTAGGCACAATGCTGAACATTCATTTTTGCATGCATATTTTTGAAATTTGTAAAGGATTTTTAATTGCCTTTACTTCATTCAAGAGGTATATCTTTATTTTAGTTACATTTAGAAACCAGGAGGTTAAAGACCCATCATAAGTTATCATTTCAGTCCTGGAATGGGTCCAAAGATTATATTTACATTAAGTCAATGTGAAAATATCTGTGAACAACTTACTATGCTTGTGCAAAAAGACTGAAAACAAACAAAACACCTACAACAAAACTCCTGCTTCTAAGCAAAAGGTCCCTCCCATTTCTCATTTGTATTTTTCCAAAAATACAAAATGTCTTTGAGCCAAATTCTGCTCTCAGTTACACTCTGTAAACCAAAAGTAATTCACTAGTTGTACTGAAATTCCTCTGGATTTACACACTGGAACAGAGCAGAATGTATCCCTCATTTCACATTATCAACTAATTCCATAAACTGTATTAGTAGGAAGTTAGGGTTGTTTGGTTAAGCACTGAAAAGGCAGAAAATCCCTGAGTTAAGGTTGCACATGCACCCATCAATCTGATATAATGTTTAATTACATACCTGCTATTTCTATCATATCCTGATTTTTGACTGCTTCACCATACAACATTTATGTTCTCTTTTATGCAGGTTTTGCATGTAATTTCCTAAGGGTGCTTTTCAAATAAAAATAAAGATGGATAAAGCAAAAGAAAATGAGCATTGCATGGAAAAAGTCAATCAGTTTCATGCACAGGTGTTACCGCATCACAATGTATGTACATTATTTCAGCGCCGCCCCCCCCCCTCAAAATTCAGACCATTCAGACCAATGAAAAAATAGCAAAAATGCTCAAATTTTCACAAAAATCATAAACAATTGAGAAACACTAACTTAAAAGATTGATATGTTATTTTAAATAAAAAGACTTTTAGAGAAAATCTTTATCTCATGTCTCTTTTCTCTAGCCTTTTGTCTTTCACTAATCCACATTGGTGGTGTCTAAATTGTGCCATCTCTTGACTCCAGACATGCAGGTTCACAGATCACTTCAAAAATGATCTAGTATCAGTAAAGTTTTGATGATTCATTGACAGCTAACTTTGAGACCGTGGCTCAGCAATCTCACAGGAGTATAAAGGAATATTGCTCCTTTCAAGAGAATTTTAATAAAGTTTAATTAATATGAAAAAAAATTAAAAACTTTATTGATAACAGATTATAATACGCTTTTCTTGGCCACATAATTTGTCTCTTCCCATAGTCCACAAACTGTTTAATCTATCTCACACTCCAATTGTGTAAGAAACCAGTGCATTTCCAGTATACAAAGTTTTTCTTTCTGATGTCTGCACTGAATGTGAGTAACTGATATAAGTGTGCAACACCTTTTTAGTTAATATTGAGCTTGGAAAAATAACCAGGGTTTGAGATGGTATAAGCACTTGAAAAGATTTTTTACTAGACATTACTAGTATTCTCATCTAAATAATGATAATGGAGATCCCAGTATATTTTCTTCTCTTATCATGTTGAAATTAAGTGTTAGCGAGAACCGGCTGCTTATCGGATAAGAACTCAATTAATTTCTGTCCAGACTCATTAATCTTTCTTAATTCATGTCAGACCCTTACATTTGATCCATGACCTCCGCTGCCACTTTTGCATGAAAATCTCACAGGACCAGAATCACATCATGATTTGGCATGTGTTCATGAGCCCCTGCAGTTGACTGCAGAACTCTTCAATCTCATCAGCACTAGCAGCTGCTATATTTATATGCACATGACTTAACGACAGGTTCACAGCTCCTTTAAGGCAGGTTGAAAGAATTTTGTTATTGGGAGGACTAAATCCCATTAGAAATACAGCTGGGTCCCTATTTGGATCAAATTATTCCCCATCGTCACTCTCTTTTCTATTCCCAACACACACAAGCATCATACAGGGGTGTTGAAATAGCCTATGCAAATATATCAAACTTCCCAATGGCTTTTGAAAACAATATTTGATTTAGCATTCGTAAATGTGCAGGGTTGGGGTTTTTTTTGCCTTTAATGCCCTTTAACACATGGGCATTAATGGATGTGGGGACACAGAATCTAGTTGAAATCTATCATTCTTGTCTGCTACTCCCGGGGCTTTCATGGACTCTCGTTTTCTTCAGCACTGTACTGACTACAGTGGAGGTTTTATATTTTTGCAGCTCGTACATTTGAATTGATCAAAATACATGGCTTTCTTGTGAAAATAAATAGCTGACAACAGAAAACCAGATCTTTCCAGTCTTCTTGCTATCCCTGAAGTTATTTTCCATCCTGACAGCTATCAGTAACATTGAAAGCGTGAGCCTCATGCCATCAGCATTAGAGATGGCTGGGAATTTTTGACAGAAAAAAACAATTAGTTGAAACCATATCAGTTTTGACAAAATTTTCATCAGGAAGGTATCTGAGGTCCAGGATGGAATTTGTGATCAAAATCAGAGAGAGAGAGATTCACCCCAGACCTGCAAGTGATTAGGGCAATCACCTGGGATGTGGAAGACCCAGGATTAAGTCCCTGATCTGAATCAGGTAGAGCAGAGACTTGAATCTAGGACTGCCCCATTCCAGGTGACCGCCCTAACCACGAGGCTATTGATTATTCTGGGGTAGGCCAAACTCTTTCCTGATTCATAACCCATACAATACCATTGTATTGGAGTGAAGGAGTGCATGGGAAATAATGCATTGCAGAACTTGGCTCACTACATTTCAGAATAACAGATTCTAATAGTCACAGAAACAATTAATTAAAACATTTTCCAATCATATTTTAACTACAATTTTGTTTTCATGTGATTTATTATGTACATACAATAATAAATTATAGGAGAATACCTTTAATTTCATCATTCAAAAGTTATGGTACATGTATACCTTTCTTTTTGTTAACCAAATAAGAAATATAGTTTCATTTTTTGTGTGTCAAACATATGAAATTACTATGGTTTACCATACTTGGTAATAATGTTACCTATTATAAAGTGATACCATTTTTTGGCCTCATGTTCTCTTGTCTCCAGAGTTTTTTATGTGCTTTGCAAAAATAAACAAGGACAATTATCCAAAAAAATTCAGTCCAAAGCATGTGTATCATACTTAAAGCAAGAGGAAATTTCATGGATGTCTGCAGTGTGACTTGCAGTTTCGTTTGGCATTTTTGTTCATACTTCGCAATATAACCATACTATATCATATGATTTTATAAGAAGGCATGATTCAGCAGACAAAAATACCGTAACACAATACAAAGAAGTGAAATAGAACCCAAAGATATATATGCACCAGAGAGAGAGAGATACAATAAATATTTTTGTAAACTAGTATATGTTACTGATTGCAAAGTAATTTAAATTCAGGGATCTGTTTGTCAAAGTTTTATATTTCTAATTCAGTGTAACTTAGTACTCACTTGTATTTTTTTGCATAAATTATATGTATTAGCAATTTGTATCACTCCTAATGGTTTCCTCTTTCATGTGCACAGGTAAGTGGATGTGCATTATAATCTACATTGAGCAAGCAAGATGGATGCTCACACAACATGTAGCTCTCCCTGTAGCAGGGTGATCTGCCCCTTTAATAGCCCAGTGGGGAAGGAGGGTAATGGAGCAGCTGACCCTGCCTCAGAGAGAAGCCCAGCAGACAGGTGCTAGGAATCAGCTGACCAGCATCTTATGTTGGCCCATGCTCTCAGCTGGACAATATAAAGAAGAACTCATCTCTGTGAAGGGCGGGGGAAACTAAGAGAGAGGATATTCTCTGGTAACCAGAACAGGAGGCTGCAGGCAAAACGACCATCCCTGTGGAGCCGCCTAGGGTCAGAAAGGGCCCTACCTGGTAGCTATCAGAAACCAGAGGACCCCAGTCAGAACCCCTAACTAGACTGTTTGTGTTACTTTTTGCACACACCTTCCTTTGTGAAGGCAATAAACAATGCCCTGAAGAAAGGGACCAAAACCTAACCTGGGCATGGCGGACTCTCTATCCCCAGCTGATGACTAAAGCCACCAACGTATACTCCCCAACTCCAAACACTTACATATTATTCTTGTGGTTATGAATGTTGTAATAACTTATATATCACCTGCAGTCCGAGGCTTCTGTGGCTTAGACTGTGGAGTTTTCCCACACACCTTGGGTGTATATGTAGATGATTATCTTCTCTTGACTTCTTTCAGTCTCTGGAAGAGCATAACACATCAACAGATAAATGCTCTATATTGCTCACAAACATACAATATCTGGTATTTAAAGTACAAATACGCCACATTCGCATTTTATAAAGCAATTAGATAACTCATACTGTGTATTGGTTTATCTGCAACCACAGTGTTTGCAGATCGTGTCCTACCAAGCAAATGCCTGTTTTATTCTTATTAAAATGTCAAACAGCATCTTAATCTTATCAAAGTGATTACACTGCAGCTTTGAATTACTCTGTATAAAACCTATGCATTCATTAATCATTCATCCATGCAATGAAGAAGACGGTAAGACTGTTAGATACTTACCATGACTGATGGGCTAATTTTGATGGGACACAGGTCAGCTACCTGCCAACTGTCCAGGATGATAACTCTCAGGGGTATGGGGGCAGGCAGAGGAAAGAATGGGACTTCAGCCTCTGCTCTCCCCCAAGGGCAGTCTTTTCACATAGGGTGGTGCTTTTCAAAACAATATAATTTATTTATGAAGAGGACATTTAATGCTAATACTTTACTGTATCTCTAGTATGAGTATGAATGTAACCATGTGTCCCCTCTTCCCTCTCTGTCTACAGCTATCAGATTACAATCCAACATCTTACAAGGCTGGTTTCTCGGGAAAAAATAAAACACAAGTCAATAAATGTGGTTCCCTTTAATAAGTGCAACACATGTACTGTAGTGAGATTTCCCGCTGCTGTGGTGGGCACACGGTATGACTTTAAACAAATCTTCTCCAAGCATATTGCTAGAGAAGAGAAGAGAAGGATTGTGAGCAAATCTGGTTTTAAAAGAGCTCAGAAATGTGTGCAATGATTGGCATAGATACTGAAAAGAAAGCAAGCTCTTGAGTCAACAGTCAACTCAATTGCCAGATCACCAGAGATCTGAATTAGGAGCACAATTAATCTCAAATCAAGACTTTGCAAAAGCAAGTCCCGGTGACTTCCTGTATTACTTGGAAGCAGCATGATCTAGTGGTCATGAGTAGAGACAGATGAAAACCATGAACATTTCTGCAAACATTTTTACTAAAAATGTGTCCCCTTTTTTGTCAAACATTTTGAATTTGAAATTTTTCAACCAGCTCTAATCATGATCATGGCAGGGCAGCGAGAGTCATGAGACTTAGGTTCTAATCCTGAGAATGCAACTAATTCACAAGGTCACCTTTGGCAAGTTACCACGCCTATGTGTGCCTCAGTTTCCCAAAATGAGGATACCTGTCTCAGGATGAGGATTGTGAGGTGTTTGTGGAGCGCTTTGTGATCCTTGCTTAGAAGGTGCTACAAATGTTATTTTTTTAAATGAAATATTCTACGTGAAGAGCAGACACACCACCGTTAACAACAGCGTCACTACCATTACTGAAGAATACTCTAATATTTTAATAAGGATTGTATAAAAAATGTGTAAGGTCTGAAAATGCTAAATTTAAAGAAAAACACTTGTATGTAATGGCCAGACCTTTTCAACAGGCATCACTATAATCTGCTGTTCATGACTTCAGTGGGAATTCTGCCTGAATACGATCCAGGATATTTTCAGGATCTGGCCCATATTGAGAAAGGCGTGAGAGCTGAACTGACTGAAAAATACAAGTTGAGAGCGGTCATTCTGAAACTCATTTTCCCCACCATGAAGATGAGCTCTTATTACCTGTGAATACGGAACTGAAATACTATTTTCAAGTTTTAAATGTAGGTAACACTTTACATTATGTGACAGCAGGTACCAATTACAGTATAACTGTTATATTGTCAGTCTAATACAGGAAGGTGAGCTGAGACATTTGGATACTGGTCCAAACTTCTCCTAAAGTTCAAGGGGGTCTGACTCTGGTGTTCTAGTTCAAGTCAACCTCTGGTACCTACAAAATAAGCACATCATATTTTAAAGTACTTAGCTCACCCAAGTAGTATGTTATTTTCTCTTTCTGTCCACTCTCTGGTTATTGACCAACGAGCCCGCATCCACTTACTTTCACACCTTAGTAGCAAACTGTACATGGGTAGGCCAAAGGAAACTTAAATATTATTCTAATTCCCAAGATTTATTTTCCTCTTCTGCCTTGTTTAGGGGATAAAAAGGCCAGATCTTCAGCTGGTCTAAAATCTGCGTAGCTCCATTGTCTTCAATGCAGCCATGTTGCCTTAGACCGGCTGAGGATCTGGCCAAAGTGGGAGGAAAAGTGAAATGTGAGGGTAACAAAAGCATCAATAAGAAAAAAGGAAAGAATAGCTGCAAGAAAGGGCTATACTTTAATCCTTATGGGAAAATCTTATGGAATTTGGTAGAAAAATATCTCTTTTCTATAAGTTTGTGAACTGGTCTTTAGAATTTAATGTACATTTTATCCCTGATATAGAATTCTATAGGATGATCCAGAGTGTAATAAGAACAGCATTCTCCACTAAACTCTGAGACAGAGTCAGGTCAAGTCACTGAAGAGGCTCCTATTAGCTTCAGTGGACTTTGGATCTGGCTATTTGTGTATTTTAAGCAGACAGCTCCTTCACAGTTATTCAAGTCCCATAAGGTTCCTTCCACAGTATTATGGAGCCTTCCCTTCAGAGAAATGAGATGCTCAATCAGAACTGTCTGCCTTGCTGCACAAAGCTACCAGACAGAAAGGACAAAGGAGAAATTGAGACCACGCAAGTTATGTCATCCTTGATGTAAAGGGAAATCAACTCTGTCGAAATCTTTTAATTTTTTTCTCTGCAATAAACCATCTACATTTGCAAACTTGGAGTTTCCTCACTGATCTCTGCTTTTAACCAGGGCACTAAACCCCAGTGTACAGTAAATATTATATACGCAAGTCATTTAATTTTGTTTAATTAGGTGCACTCAACTATTTTCCTCTCAGTGAGTGGGGCATTTATATGTATATCTGCCATTAACACTAATGGGGTTTACACATGTAAAATCCCCCATGCATCAAGAGGAAAACAGACTATTCTAATTCATACATAATGGATCTGTAGCAAAATTAGCATATGGAACTCTTCAAATGTACTTTTCAGGCAAAAATCTGTCAATAAGTAGAAGGAAAATGTAGTACAAACTCTATTTTCTGTATCTCCAGATAATCAAAACTCTCTGTGATCCAAAAGAGGGTAATAACTTCTACATCTATTACATAATCATACTGTAAACATCCCTTGATTATCTGAAAACTCAATTATCCAATGATATCCAATGTCCCCCATGACATTAAGATAATTCTGAATGTCCTGTTTTGAAGAACAACTGCTGGAATATGTTATCTTCCCTGTGACTATGTATCTTGCTGGCTTAGAACACACACACACACACATTGTCTTTGCAAATACCAGTATAAAACATTTGACCCTGCACATGAATTATCTATACCAATGTATAAACCAAATGTTTAGATGTGCAGTTGAGTGTACATATCTGAGTGTACAGAGCCAATGCAATGCATTATTTAAATGTGCTGTGGCTGGTGGTCTGGCCATTTCCAAATCCTGCATCTTAACTGGACAGTTCTCCTTGCAGGACTTTTAAAAGTTATCATATATGCACAGACTCCAGCACAAGCTGCTATACTTCAAGAAATCCTGTCCCATCTAAATTAATGGGAGTTTAGATATGGACCTCAATGGGGCCAGGATTTCACCCCACTTCTTTTGTAGCAAGAGGCTGAAGGGACCTTATAGAACCCTCATTTCCCCCTCGCTTTTACAAAAAATGTCAGCTAAATTTGGGTGTACTGGGAAAAAAATCATCCTACTAAAATCTTCAGGCTAGCCTTGAACATAGTGGTGGGATAATGGTGGACAGACGTCATCTACATGTGAAGAAGGGTGGAAAAATTAGTTTAGCAGGCCTACCCAAAAATTGTAAGGATGTCTCTTCCCCTTCTTTACAGAATTCTGTTCCTCAGTCCTGTGGCTTTGAAGTGTGAAGCAAACCCTATTTACATGTGCTTTGATATATTCCCAATAGACCCCAGTTACCATTCCAGTGGGAAACATAACTCTGAGTTTCATGATGTTCATGTTTACACTCTCAGCAAAAACATTACACTACTGCAGTTTTTCTTTTTCTTCTTCAGTGAATGAATTCACATTTACAGCAGTTAGATTCAGTTTAATTCTGCAGTCAAGCATACTTACAAATCAATACTTTTGGCCAGGAAAAAAATCACACAGCAATGACCTTTTAATTTATAAGCACCAAGTCATCCAGCGAGTGGAAAATGCAATGCACAAAGCTAGACGCCTTAGCAAACCATTCTTGGATTTGACGACTCTTATCATAGTGAGTTTTGCTCAGGTGCTGTCTCTCGGGATACATTTAGGGAAATTTTTATTCCAACCTTCCGATTATTATTTTTTTTTTGAGCCAGAAGAAACACCAATGTAAACTAAAGTATCATATTACAGCTAACAATAGTATTTTTCTTTTTTTATATCATCACTGGAGTATGTACAATATATTTAAAGCACAGCAATGATTTTCACATTCCCAATGGACTGAACAGAAATCAGCTGTAAATTCAATGGGAAAAAATTACATCTTCCCTTAGGTTAATCAACATAGCTCACATTTCCTGCTTCCAGGTTCCTGCCCCCAGGAGCATCTGTCAAGGCTGAGTCAGCACCTTTCCCTGCAAAATTAGTCAACATGGTAGAAGACATTTAATTTTGTCATCTACCTAGGCACCCAGGACTATTATGCAAATAAGACAGCACAAGACCAGACCACAGCAGCATCGCTAATACTCTAAGTGATCTTTCAGTGTAATTAGAATTTGTTTCACCACACTAATTTGACATGGCAAATTAGTGTAGCTAAGATAAGGGGGTTTTGCAGAGCCAAAGCTCTGTTACGTACACAGAAACTTGCCAGTAAGTCCACTTGCACATGGGAGTTGTGTAATGTTGTAGAGAAGTGACAATTAGCAAAAGCTCTAGAAAATATCAGTTTGTTTTATTTTTAATCGGGTACTTTGACAGGTTATATTTCTTCCTGTGACGATATTACATGCGATTGCTTAGAGATCTGAGCCTGCACGCTAATGAGAAATCCTTCATGGCTCAGGATGAACTATGTTGTACCACAATTATACAAGTTTAATCACGTCTGGCCCAGTGGTGTGGCAGCACCATGCTATGCTGCCACATGAGAGTAAAGGGGCATCTTCAAGACCGCTAGTCCACAGGAAGCTGTAGATGAAAGCCACTCCACTCCAATCCACGGAGCAATGCTGATAGCAGCCTTGGTGAAAGTCATGTGATGGAGTAAAATAGTGGGCACCACCCCGGGACGGCTGCTTTTTCCAAGTCTTGCTTGCTTCAGAGCTCCAGGCAGAAGTGTTTTACAATATGTGCCAGCTTCCTTCCAGCACCGGAGCAGTCCAGAAACTCTCAGGATTTAGAAAGCGTGGCCAGATCAGCAGACAATTTGAGACAGATTTCAGCAAAGGTAGACTGGCTGAGGGCAAGGATGCTCATCCAAACTATTTTGAATCTAAAATGGAGGTTTGAGATAGTATGTAAAAAACTAAGAACTATTTATCTCTAATTTGTAGATAAACAAGTGCCAACTGACCTGGGACAGAATATGCTGCGTATTTGAGCCTTCCGCAATCATCAGCCAACAGCGAGTGGATGGCTACACGTGCTGTTATGCGTCTTTTAACTGAATCACAAATCCACACGCTATCCCCAAGTGCTTCATCCTTCTCCATCTGACGCTCCCTGAAGGACAAGGGCACTATAAGCTAATTATTTGATTGTACTGATCCATAAATACAGCCTGTACATCTGGCTGGGACACTATTCTTATTCTGTACTTTTCATGTTATATATCTGAATCAGAACACAGGGTATACATAGCACAATGGAAATTGTTTATAGGGTTTATCAGCTGTGTTGTACAGTTGGGGTATATTTGCATTGAGATTTTAAAGGAAGGAAGAAAGGTAAGCTAGACAGATAACACTGGTAAATTACCTGTAGTTTCTATTATACATTTGCTCCTGTAATGCTTGACACTGTAAAGATAATCTTTTATACATTGATTAAAAAATGTCAAGGAAGCCAATTCTGGATTGGACAGCTGGAATAAGGCACATGGTACACAAGGAGAGGCTCATGTATAGAAAAGCATGAGTCTATATACACGCACACCTCCCCTCATATAAAACAAATAGTGTTCATTCATATTATGTGTGTGTGTGTATAAACACTAACCATGTGCAGCCTGAAAACCCACAAGCAGAGAGGCAGAAAGTTTGTCTGCAGGTCCATGAGGACCCTTCAGAAAAGAAAGAGCAAAATAGCCAGGAATTTAAGCTGCCCTTAGTACTTGGAGACCTCCATCAATTTCTTCCAGTTCTGCACAGCTCAAAGGGGTAGAATTGGACTCTCTTCTATTTAGTAGACTGTGAGCCAACACTTACCCTGTGCAACCCCAATGACTTCAAAAATAGACTTCTTGGGGAGGAATCCCTGTGGCACCTGACTCCTGCTAATCTCAAGGGCTTTCTGGGTGGAGCTAGGAAGTTGCCTTTACACACACTTATAGGGCAGCAAAAAAAGGAAAACCTTCCCTCTCCTATTGTAAGTGTCTCCTTGCTAAACCTTGGGACTGATGCTCCATAAGGCCTTGAATGGTAGGACTGGGAACCTCAGGGATTCCCTAACAACTGCATAGTAGGAATTGCACAGAAGTAATTCCTACAAGCAGAGCAGAAGCTCAAATAGAAAAGGTCCACTTCTGCCCTCAGTCACACCCATACAACTTCCCTGATTTTATATTCATGCTTCCTACTATTTTTAGAGAGATTTTATCACATTTTTATTTTCTACTTACGGGAAAGATGAGGTTTCCCTCGCTAGTTCAGTGCCAGAGAAAAGAGTATCACTCAGGTGGTCCTGGTTCCTAGTCCCAAGGATAGCTGGTCAAAAATGTCAGTCTATCTACACAAACACACATACAAATAGAATCTCTCTTTACATTTCTGATGATAAAAAATTCCCAGACATGACTGGCCTCTCATTAACCAAGTAATCCTCACACTTTTAAGGATAAAAAAGTTAGTCAGTTCCGATCTCGGAGGAGAAAAGGTACTTTTAAAAAAGTAAATGCAACTAAAAGCTGGTCAAGCTTGATGGAAGAAGTTGATGCAGTGGGGGATATATTATTCATCATAATGTGCGCCATAAAATGCCTTGTTAAAGACAGAGAAAAACGCCATATTTTAGGGAATGTTTCATGGTGAGTAAGAGGGTTAAATAAACAAATGATAATAACACCAATCAAACCTCTTTGCTTAAAGCCTGCAGAGTCAATCTGCTTCTGACTGCGGAGCTACCAACCAGCACAGGCAAACTAATTAGACACAGTCAAACACTTAGGCAATCACACCTTGTGAATGTAAGCGTCTTCCTGTCATTTGGCAAGTCTCTCAGCTGCCTCTGAGCGTGAGACAACAAATCCCCTGAAAACAAGTTCCTCGCTCTCCCTGTTAGTGAGATCTAACAGAGCACAATGGCTGGAGGTGAAAGGTGACAGTCTAGTCAGGTAATGACATCGTCTTGAACAGCCCACATTAAAACAGTGGCACTTGTTTAGACTAGCCTATTTGCACCTACCTGCAGAGGGCCTTTTTAATGTAATTATTAGCCTCTGCGGCCTTGCTTAGGATTTGAAAATATCATTCATTTTCATCTCGCTTCAGCTACCGCTGCTATCTCCTATTCAGTCTCAGTCACCTCATCTCCCCACAACTAAGTGTAGAAACGGAGGCAGATGAGAAGAGCTGAATTAACAAGAACAAGTTGGCAGGTGAGCTATGTGACAACAACAAAAAAACCTAAAAGATTTGACAGTATATTCTAATCACTACCTGACTGCAGCAATACTGAAGACACTGAAATGGCTTTCTTAGGAAAACGGAAAAGATACCATGATAATGGTCTAACTCTGCTAGTGAGAAAGCAGAGAGGTCAGGAGCTGATCCTCATGAACTGTAGAAGAAACATTTAATTATTCTCTTTTCGAATGTTCTTATTTTTTCTTGTTTTAAACTATTCTCTATCGACAGGATGTGATAGTAGGTATAGTAAATGTAACCCTTCTGCCCGTCAGAGTTGGCAGCAACAAGGGCCGGGTTCAGTCTCTAAGGGATCCATTCCAATAACACAATGCAAACCGGCTCGAGCCCCCACCCAGAGACCTGGGACAAATATATACCACCCCCGCTGGGCGCCTCCAAGAGGCAATACTTCCCCTCTCGCAAGCACAGAGTCTGAGTGTAGCAAAGCCTTTTAATAACAGAGAGAAACAATGTGGCATTATGCTGGGGAAACACCACCAACAGGATTCATAACACAACCCATGAGCAAAAACCTACCCCAAGCAAATTCAGCTGTGTCTTTTCCCTTTGGTTCTTGAGTCCAGCAACCCAAAATCACCCAAAGTCCCAAAAGTCCAACAACCCAAACGTCTCTGTCCCTGGTCAGTGCAGCCCCAGAGTTCAAAAGTTTATCTGCAGAGTTTTACCTCCCAACCTGGGTGGAGATGGGGCGGGGTTAAGGGGCACCTTACGTGGTCCAAAGCCAATTGCCCCACCTCTCCATGGGGCTCCACTCCGCTCCACCAGCCGTCCCATGACTCTCTCCGCTCTGCCAGCCGCTCCCATGAGCTGCTCCAGGCATCCCACAAACTGCTCCGCTCTACCAGCCATTCTGCTCTGTCAGCCGTCCCATGAGCCGCTCCAGCCATCCCGCGAACTGCTCTGCTCCAAGAGCCGCTCTGCTCTGCCAGCCATCCCGCAAATTTGCTCCGCAATATATCTTCAGGTTTCAGAGTAGCAGCCGTGTTAGTCTGTATTCGCAAAAAGAAAAGGAGTACTTGTGGCACTTTAGAGACTAACCAATTTATTTGAGCATAAGCTTTCGTGCCACTGAATGCATCCGATGAAGTGAGCTGTAGCTCACAAAAGCTTATGCTCAAATAAATTTGTTACTCTCAAAGTGCCACAAATATATCTTCAGGCTCCCCCGTTACTTAACACAACACTCAGTGATTTCAGCTCTTAGTAAGTTTAGCTCTTTTGTGATTTCAGCTTGTAGTAGGAGAGCCTCAGTGCTGGTGCACCATTGGCCTAAAGTGAATCCAGCTCAGCAGCCTGTAACTAGATTCCTAATGGGATCAAAATTAGCTCTGATATTCCACAGTGGAGAGAGGAGGAAGTGCAATTAGCACGTAAGGCCCTCAACGTGGGGCCCATACCACCAGGTATTAATACCTATTCCCAGCCTCCCTCCATTCACTGGGTTTTGGAACCCATGACCCTTGCCTAGTGAGTGCTCCTTAGTTGATAGTGAGTCCCTCCATCATAACAAAAGGCCAAGTACAGTTCCACTGTCCTTGATTCACATAATCAGGATAATAACAGTTTATTCCTGCCCCAATAACAGAGAAACTGGGACTCCTACAGCAGCCAAAGTGACCATCTAGGCAGGGTGGGTGTGCCTATCCAAATGAGATCAGCCCCTGAAGTTCTTTTCCACAACCCACCATGACTCACCACCAGATGTCAGGGTAGAGCTCATCCTGACTCTGCTTACAGTATTAAATAGCTAGAAGGGATATCTCCACTCAATTCCAGCCATAGGCAAACAATACACTGTCTAAGAATCGAGCCAGTACATTATAGTTGTATCAGCCAAAGATCATACAGCCTCCATCCCATTTCCACGTGTCCTCTTAAGCAACCATTCCGCTGCAGCAGTGCAATGAGTTATGTTATCGTATCTCTCTCTACTTGTAATTTCAGGTGCTCTGCAGAGAAGGTCCTTGTTCTGTACAAATTGAAGTGAGGTGCCTCCCAGCATGGTTTAGGAGTTGTGCCAGAGAGCGGTGATGATGTGTGTGGAGAAATAATGTAAGAGCATATGCCCAGTGGCAATAAGGAGAGATTGAGGGGACTGGTGTGCCTAGGGTTATGAGAGTTACAGGGCCACTATAATGGATATGCTTGCCAGGGCAGATCCGACCTTCACAGCATCAGCCAAATATCAAGGGGGCATCCTTCGATACAAACAGATGCTCTACAAAGGATTAATGGAGAAGAGACAAGAACAGTTCCTGCTGCTTGCTGCAAATAGAGATCATTTCATCAGAGGCCACACAAGGAACCAGCAACAGCTTAGCTTTCCCCCTCTCTGAAGGATCAATGGGTTATTGCATTTATC
This sequence comes from Caretta caretta, assembly GCF_965140235.1. Taxonomy (NCBI): domain Eukaryota; kingdom Metazoa; phylum Chordata; order Testudines; family Cheloniidae; genus Caretta; species Caretta caretta. Next base: position 76,943,803 of record NC_134213.1, read on the forward strand.
CGGTTTTTTAGTATTAAAATCTGATACAGTGGGACTCCAGCTGGCTTGAGTGGAGGGTTTGTTCACCATGAAGTTTTGTCTATTGCTGTCTTAACGCTCCCACTCCTGTGTGCATGCCTGCTTCCATGCTGCCCTGTATGCATGAAATGCTCTTCCAATCGCAGTGTGCTAGGCCCCCACCCTCTCCTCATTCTAATCCTTCCAAGTACCTATTTCTGCTGTGAGACCAACCAACAGAAATAAACAGAGCAAAGACAGCCTTAAAGTTTGAGTCTGATACAGTGCTGAGCTTAACAAATAACACCTAATCAATAATCATCACAATAATAAGTTGTTTACATAAAGGCATCTCTCATTATCTATAGTTACAGGACCTGCAGAGCCATTCCTCCCATCTCAAAGTAGGATGACAGCTTCACTTAATTTTAATATTGAGCATTATCATTGCCACATATATGTCAAACGATCGCAAAGTCATTTGGCACCAGGAAATCAGTAGGTACTAAGTACTGTAGCTATTTACTTTGTTTGTTTGTACCCTTTCCTCCATCTGGCTATGATGAATGAGGGGCCTTTAACGGTAGTTGTACGTACACTAATATTGTGCATCTGACCTAAAATGACAGCTGGAATCAGGGCCCCAGTTAGAGCTGATGATGCCCAACATAAAGATATAAGTGAGTTCTGGAGGGTGCCAACTCTGGGTCAGTCTTAGCTTATTTGTCAAGCTGCCTCTATGCTTTCTTCCACTGACTGGCAGAAGGCACTGCTTTCAGGGGTACTAAATGCAGTCTGTTGAGAGACAAGCATGTGGCAGGAGTCCTCATGACAGGGTGAGAAAGGCAAAACAGGTAGCCAGATGGATATGGTGAGGCCCAAGACAAGCATTGCAAGCAAAGATTATATGCATTGCAAGGAAAGAGATGATTTATCCTAATGCTGCCTCTGATTACAGTGCTCTGAGTGCAATTAGGTTCCCTGACTGATCCCTGGTTACAATGCAGTATCTTGAACAAATCATATTGTACAGTGGCATTTCAAGTCACTTTTTTGTTATTATTGATATTCATGTAAGTTCATCTAGGGATTGTCTTGGGGAAGTTCTACAGGAGATCAGATTAGATGATCACAATGGTCCCTTCTGTCCTTGGAATCTCAATCTCTGACCATTCCATCCTCCCTTTTACACTAGATCTCACTTTGGGGGCTGAGATTATTCATTCTCATCATCATCAGAATTGCTGATTCGCCTGCACTTATTTAATTGTGTTTAACTTTTATACAGCCCCATGCTAGGTAAGGCGGAGTGCTATGTAAATTGAATTAATACACACTGATTAGAAAAGGACATCATAAACACCTTGTGGCACCTGCTTTGAATGTCTCCAGAATTAAAGACTGGGAATAATTCATTTGGTTTGGATAATTTCTGCACATAAATTATTCAGTACTACTGCACTGTTCAGACTTGTGATATACATATTATTTATTATTTATACATACACTATTATTACTTAGCTAACTATTTTAATTTTGTAAAATATAATGTAATAAATATAATGTTAAAACCTCTGCCTTGCAGCAGGATGGTAGGGTACAGGCTTCTGCCCAATGGGGAGAGGGTCTCGAGGCTTCAGCCCCACAGGGTACACCTGCCAGGCTTCGGGCTTCAGCGGGAGCGGGGCTGAGGCCCCAAGCCCAGACAGTTGTGTCCCAGTTCTCGAACTTCTGTAGATTGCCGTATGCAGCTTGGCGGGTCAGTAAGATTGGCCACCCCGTCTTAGATTATCCAGACAGAGCTCCTCTACTCACCTTATCCACCGTTTTCCTGGGAGTACAGCCTCCTCAGCAGGCAGAAGCTGAATAATGGGGAAGGGCCCTTCAGGAAAATGAAGATTTTTGCCAGTCTTGGATCCAGCTCTTACATTAAAAAACTCCTCACTTTGCTCCTCTTTTAAATAATGTTTTAAGGGAAATTCCACATATAGGAGAAACATTTCCACAGCGAGGAACAAGCCAAGGAATGGCTCAAAAAAGACCTGAGGCAAATTAAAGCCCAATTTAACTTTTGCTCAATAACTTCACTTTTTCTGAATGAATCATTTATGTGGTGGAAAACTTCAGCTTATCGGACCGGAAAATTCAATTAATAGCCAAGTTACTTATGGCGTAGGGGAGGGCAGCAGAAAAAGTTTCAGTCAAAGAGCAGAAACAAAACAATTTGACATAGGAGATCACAAGCAGGGAACTGTCAAGGTGAACAGTTTGCAAACAATCCATAGGCTGGCATTTATTTGCATAAACTATTCCGTGAATATTTATGAACAACAAATCCATCTGGAGAGATCAGGAGTGGTTTTGGAATTATTCAGAATACATAATAATAATAATAATTAACAAAATTCAACTGATAATTAACTCACAACCGATTACCTGATCATCCCTATTTAGGAATACTTTTCAAACCCTGCATGATTATCACTGGAAGTATTCACACATTCTGATGTCCTCTACTAACAATTTTCTATTTCTGCCTTATGCCTTGATCCTGCAAACACTTATGCATGTGCTTAACTTTTCTATCATGAGTAGTTCTATCAGTTTTGATGGTATCAAGCCAAACACATGTGTGTTTGCAGGATTGGGACCTTAGTCACCTTATCAGATGTCTCTGAGCCACCTCTGATGTTCTGTTTGGTCACTAATTAGGGCTGGTGCAAACAAATACAAGGGGCCTCTATAAAGTTACTCATTTGCCCCTCCCCCTCCCATCTGCCATGCCAGATCATGCAAAGTTTTGGATCCACAGGGTAGTAGCAATATGGGACATCTGCAAAACCAGCATGTTTTTTTCCCCCATAAGTCAAGTCATCTCCCCAAAGTTCTCAATCAATCATTGTTTCCAGTCCTCTGATCTTCTGTCAGCCTTATCTGTTGGACCATTTGCAACTGTCCTTTAATCAGCCACTATCCTTCAGCACAGTCTCGACCCTAGCCAAGTGTTTCCCAGGCCCTCTCTAAAGTTCCATCAGCACTGATACACACTTTTTCACAATGTACATTTTACAAGGCAATAGAATGAAGTGGAAGGTTTAATCAACACTGAAAAAGTTCGGCTTCAGTGGGAATGGCAGGGTGCTTAGCCCCTTTGAAAATCAGACCAGTGTCTCAATATGGACAGAGCATCCTAACTCTAGCCACCCGTTTTTAAAAATATTGTTCACGGAATTTAATGGAAAACACTTGACAGTGGAAGTATTAATCAGTCCCTATGCTAATTCAGGTTTGCATCCTCTGATCTGACCTCCTGACTTGTAGTTTATACTACAAGGAATCCAACCCTTAATGAATGGGAAGTCTATATACACTCTATGAATCAATGGCTCGTCAGAAAAAGAAGTCTACTGCCTCAAGGTGTGCTAAAACTATGGAACAAGAGAAGAATGATGATTTACCAATACAGAGAAAAGGCTAATCAATACTATCAAGACAATATCACGATTGTAAATTCCTAAATGGAAGTAATCAGCTCCCTTTTTGGTGCAGGCAGGGGGTACAATATTGCTTTTGCAGATTACCATGCCAGCTGATCTTGAGAGTAACACTTGTACTCCACAGGATACCTATTGCTTTCCCCTCTTCCTTTTTTACTGTAGAGATTAGAGGACAAAAAAGGAGTGCAGTGACTATTCTTCAAGAGACTTCCTTACCAAATGATGTGTGCATATTAAAAAAAACAATGGCTAGCAGATACCATGGGATAGGAGGGATGGTGCGAAGAGGAGTGGCTAGAGCTCTTTACAGAGGTAAACTGCATCATCTCCAGCATAACATACACACCTGGTCCAGAGACCAGACGTGATCAAGCTTCCTTTGACTGTGTGTTCATTCCACCTCGGTCCAGGACTTCAGCATACATGTGCTGTACCACTATGGTCAAGTCCACTCAGTGTTGTATCATGCTCCTCCTCTGATTCAACACACCTGAAGTTCTTAAGACTCCATTCAGAAAGACTCATCTGCTATTGGCAAAGTGCTGTAAGAACGGACCACTCCGAATTTGTGGGCCAGATCCAAAAGAAGGCAACTTCAGAGAGGCAAATGTCTCTTACAACACAGAAGAGCATATACACAAAAGGATTAAAAATCAAAATGAGTGGTATCATGCGATGAGATCCACTTATTACCATAGCTTCTGAGCACCTCACAAACTTTAATGTATTTATTCTCACAACACCCTGTGAGACAGAGATGTTTTATTCACATTTTACAGATGGGGAACTGAGGTACAGAAGGACTAAGTGACTTGCTCAAGGTCACCCAGGCAGACTGGCATAGCAAGGAATGCAACCTGCACCTCCTGAGACCCAGGCCTGTGGCCCTAACCGCTGGATCATACTTCCTCTCTGGAAGGACTGGAGATAGAATGCAATGGCTGGAAGACCTGTTTTAGACTATGTGCTTCTGAACTCTGGGATAATGGCTAGTTTGATTACATATACATATCCCTGGCTGCTCAGTGCTATTACCATAAGAATCATTTGTAGCTGGACATCTTACTCTGGGATTGCTCCCTCTGCACTTTGTGAACAGAAAGTACCTTTGGTGTTGGGGACTGCACTATAAAAGGGAGGGCACAGTCATGATTTTCTTGCCAAAAATGGAAAAGAAATAAAAATTTGATCTTCTGCGTGCTGCCTGTCATTTTTCTCTCTCCTGGTTATTTTTGTTGTGTATATAATAATATATACCTAAGTTCATTTTTATACAAACACACAGGATATAAATATTAGTCAGAAGCTCTTTTTCTCACTCACACAAGATTTAATGTAGGAATATAAGAGAAGCAAACATAAAAACCTGGTTGCATAAACTGGTCACACTTCACGGCTCTAAAAAGAATGGGCAGTTTTGTGCTTCGGTAGAAGTGATCTAGTTGAAGAATCAAAACCTGGAAGGCTATCTCCCCTGTCTCCTTAAAAGAAACATTAGGTTCAAGTAGTAGCCACAGGAAAGAGGAAAGTGAATAGCTGAAAACTGAAAGATAGTTTGATTGCTGTGGTCTCTCAGGTTTTATCACATTAGAATAGGTTTAACCCCTGAAAGGCTGGTCACTTGTCAAGTATGATAGGGAAACAGTGCTTTGTTAGAGAGACAGGGAGAACAAAAGAAAGAGGGGGGATTTGACAGCTGCTTTCAACTACCTGAAAGGGGGGTGTAACGAAGCTGGACTGTTCTTAATGTTTCCTCTGAATATTGTGGGGGTGCCTCAGTTTCCCCTATGCAGTTCTTAAGTATCTAGGTGGTGGGATAAGGGTGTATGATCGTTGCAGAGCCCTAGAGGGCAGGTGTGTGCAGGGGTCTGGACACAGAGAATGGCCAACACCCTGTTTCCTGGAAACTGATAGCCTGGCCCTTCCCCCCGCAAGGTGAGAGCTAAAGGGGTTGGAGAAAAAGGAATCCGGTGACCTCCTGGCCCAGGAAAGGGACAAAGCCCAGAGGAGGAGGGGCAGGAGAGAGTTTCAGTTTGAGGCTGGCTGGGGACATGGAGTGAAGTGCAGACATGGTTGTCTGGCTCACTGCCCCCCAAAATGGACCCAGCTGAGGGGTCCTGTTCTCTGCACCTACAAGCTCTGTTTTAGACCATGTTCCTGTTGTCTAATAAACCTTCTGTTTTACTGGCTGGCTGAGAGTCACGTCTGACTGCGAAGTTGGGGTGCAGGACCCTCTGGCTTCCCCAGGAGCCTGCCTGGGCGGACTCGCTGTGGGAAGTGCACAGAGGGACAGAGGATGCTGAATGCTCCGAGGTCAGACCCAGGAAGGTGGAAGTTGTGTGAGCGGTGTGTCCTGAAGACAGTCTGCTCACAGAAAGGAGACTTCCCCAGAGTCCTGACTGGCTTCATAGGGAGCAGTTCCAGAGCATCACCCGGGGACTCCGTGACAGGGGTTCCAAAGAGGATGGATCTAGACTGTTCTCAGTGGTAGCAGATGACAGAACAAGGAGTAATGGTCTCAAATCACAGTGAGGGAGGTTTAGGTTGGATATTAGGAAAAAACTTTTTCATTAGGAGGCGGTAAAGCACTGGAATGCATTACCTAGGGAGGTGGTGGAATCTCCTTCCTTTGAGGTTTTTAAGGTCAGGCTTGACAAAGCCCTGGCTGGGATGATTTAGTTGGGGATTGGTCCTGCTTTGAGCAGGGGGTTGGACTAGATGCCCTCCTGAAGTCCCTTCCAACCCTAATATTCTATGGTTCTATGAAATGCACGGCTGCATATGGCATTCCATTAATAAGCCTCACACCCCGTAATAGGAACATTTGTACACAAATGTGTTCTTTGGGATATAGCCAAGAGCAGAGCACCCTAGTGAATCAAAAGGCACAGTTAATGAGTTATTTTTGGTGAATTTGGCACTATGAGTTAATAGAACCAATCTGTCCCCAAAATGCTAAATCATTTAGCGCTCCTTTGGAGGTGCTAAGTGCATCTAGAACTTTAGGATACTGTCAGTAAAAATTAGAGACTAGTCAAAGCTGTTCCTAATAATTTGTGTTCCTTCGTACTATATTCCTCTTGGAGACCAGGTGCACGAGGAGTTTGAGACAGGATGGCAATATTTTTGTGGTGGGAAGCAATAGGACAATCTGACTAAGCTGTAGGGCTGGTGCCTGTTTGAGAAAGGTGGCCATGAAGAAAATAGGCTATTGTTATTTTGAGGCTTCCAGTAAAAACATTAAAGAGGGACACAAACTGAAAAGCTCAGAACTAGATTTCAAATACCCAATTATTGGGATGTTTGGATCTGAGTTTTGTTTCATCCAATTATAAAGAGAAGAACTATCGACAAAATTCATATCAGGGATTAGATTTCACATCCCTCTGGAGCTTGAAGGAGGCAGGTCAATATGGGGATTTAGTCTGATATCATCTCTAGTGGGAGGAAAGAGTCATGTGATTGTCAGTTTTCAGAGTATTTCTCCATGCCAGAAAGTGCTTCCATAGACATTAGTCCTACTTTGTGGGAAATTCCCCTTAACTCCTCCCTTTCAGGTTAACAGCTACCACTAATGCCCTGGTCAAGCCGAGCAAAGGAGTTACTCATAGAAGTGCAGGAAGGTGTCTCCCATAATTGAAGTTTTCATTTTAATACCCAATTAAAGATTTATTTGGGAAGGGAACTTTGTTTTTGAGAGCTATACCAATTGACTGCATTAACCAACCATTCTAAGTGGATTGCACTGAACAGAAAATTAAGGTAAAACAAAAATTAGAGGTATACCAAACTATCTGAATGTAACATGGATAGCAGTGAACTGTGACTCATGTCATGTTGTATTATGTAGCATCAAATCACTGTACAGTATGACACAACATAAGCAACATGAGTGGCGTAAATGTGACAGCAGAGAAAAAAGGGATCCTTTTTTCCCCCTTTTTTATTTTATTTTATTTTATTTTATTTTTTAAAAAGAGAGCATTTTATTTTTAATCAGATAGCTGCTGTCAATTCAGATAACAACTGCCTGAACCAAATTTTCATCTGATTGTAGTGGACAAATACTGAAGTGTGGACTTTCTATTAGCAAAAGTTTAACATTTCCAGGCTAGCATTTCTGAGCTAACAATACTCTTTTTCCCCCCTCTCCCCTAACACCAGCTAGTTTTTCTTGCTGATACTTGAATCAATAATTTCATTTCTATATTACAAATCTTAAAACAATACTGGCAAAAAAAGTATACTGGAATTTGACTTACTCATGTTTAATTATTGATGTAGGCTTCTTTAAACATATTTGGCTCTCTGAAACAGCTCTTTAGAACTGTGTTCCATTTCTTATTGCTTACCTATTCTGTTTGTTCTCTGCCTCCCTGATCCTTTTCGATTTTCTGCAGGTTAGCAAGTGCTGCATTGTCTGCTTTTGAAATGTGTCTTTAGGCATGCTTTTGTTTGACAAGGAATGCCAAGGCTGAGCTGACAAAGTCTGTCTGAAAATCTTTTTCCAGGTATACAAGATCAGTAAGTCTGTTCAATGTATTCTGTGATTAGTATTTTTCTTCAGATATTTATATCAACATTTCAGCTTTAGTGAAGGATGTTTTCTGAGCATACCTGTCAGTGAGAAACTTACTAAAGGTAAGTAACAGTATCATTTATATATTCAAATGTATAAATATATTATGGTAAATCGTTGACATCTCTCTCCATATAACTTAAAAGAAAATATACCTTTAACAAGCACTCAGCCACTGTTCTTTTCATAGACTGAAACAAATATCAGCTTAGGAAATCTGTCTTTTAGGTACTTTGGTTCAAGCTCTGTGCAACCAGGATCTCTTTAAACATATTATTTAAATGTCTACACCTTCTCCCCTGGTGGTGGGGGCAATGCGGATAACCTTTGTCCTAGAAGGCAAAGTATCCAGCAAATAAAGCATTTACGTGCTCGAAGTACAACCATGAATTACAAATACGCTGGGCACATCTTCCCTCTTACCTCCCCCGGGCACAGCTCTGGATCATTTCCAGGGTAAAGCAGGCTCAGTGGTTGAGCAGCATATTGACCAAAGACTATCCACAATGTGCAAACAGCTCCCCAGATCTGTGGGCAGATTTAGTCAGTTTGAATTGCACTTAAAACACTTTAATTTCTTTTTTACACTGTATAGCAACAACATGCAATGTACCTACCACATGATATTGTACCATAAAGAGGCAGCCTCCAACAATGATTACTACCGCATGAGATCGCCTAACTTCTTGGAAAACAGGAGGTAGAACTACACAACACTGTCTTCTCATATTCCTATTCTCAGTGATGCAGCTGCGGTCACATACTTCTCTTGCTTCTGAACACTCACCCATAGGGGACGGAGCAGGTAATACATTCTGGATCTCCTTCTTGCACAAGGAGGAGATTAGGTATTGTGGTGGTTGGGCTCCAGTGTAATTGACTGCGTGGTACTGGGATCCCCAAGACAGGTTCTTTCCCCTTTGGAATAAGAAAATTAATACAAGCGTCCAGAAGTCTTTATGTTTACCCAGAACAGAGAAGTTGAATCAAACCTCAGTGAGCCAAACCTCGATTCCAAACAGACTTGAACTTTGGATTGTTCAGATTCAGATCTGAGTTTAAATTTATTGAATTTTGCAATTGGGCTATATCCTTACAAACCAAAAGCCTGGATGTGAACACTCCCAGATTTGGGGCCTTCAAAATACATACCCAATTTTTGCAGTTTTAGCCTATCCTTGATCTAAAGTATCCAGATTCTGAGGTTCCCTATGCTTCTCCAATAACTTACATCCCCCACCATCTGGTAGACCTCCCATAGACACTGGCCCCATCTTTTCCTACCCAGGAGCTCCTCATACATCTGCCCCATTGAAAAGTTTGATACATTATAGGGCCATATCCCCAGATCACATGTAGTTTGAATTCAGTAAAGGTTAGGGGCTAGCAAAAAGGCTTCCAGAGCGGTTGGATATAATAAAAAGTTATTTAAAGTGTGGGGATGAGGAGGAATTCTGAGGCCTATAAATGGTTCCAGAGTGCAGCAACATAGCCAGAAAGCAGGACCTGGAGAATCCTGGTCAGAGAGTGTTGTAGCAATTTTGGGAGACATGCAGAGGGAAAGACCCATACCCAAAACAATATGAGCACTGGCGGGGGGCGGGGGAGTCAGCATTCCTTTGCATTAAGTCTGGGTTTGGCTAAAGGTTCATGACATTTCTTACTTGTTTCTAAACTCAACCATATCTACTCATAATTAGAGCAGGTGGAATTATTGATTGCAATTGAATTACCTGAGGAAATTGGTCAGTTTTAATGTTTGTAAATTGTTCATGAACAGATCCAGATTTTTTTAAATGTATTTATTATTCATAAGTATTCACTTACTCAAGTTTATATGAGTGAGTTTTTCACTCTGGAATATGGGTTATCTGCAAGCTGCTCACTCTGACTATTCAATATTCGTTATGTGTATTTGATCACCTAAATGACTTGGTATCACTTTGCAAACTGACTGATTGACAAACATAGGGCTAGATTCCGATATCCTCACTCACACTTGGTAGTATCTTACTCCATGACAAGTCTCATTAACTTCAATGGTGCTATTCACAGAGCAAGGTACTACTCAACATGAGTAAAGGTATCACAACCTGGCCCATAATGAACAGGAGAATAACAATTAGCCAATAGCAAATAATGAAAATTTGAGTAATACAAGTCCAGTGTAGATTTTCAGATAATCGTTTGTGCTAAACTTTCAGAAACTATAGTGATTCACAAACATTTTCCCAGATTAATCAGTAGTAGTCTGAATACTCATGAACAATTAATTATAAGGCCCCATGAATACGAGGCCCAATCTCATCATATTTGTGATAATATTGATTGCTTTTTATATTATCACTAGTGATAATATAACTAAGAATATTGAAGCCATGGTAACCTAATGACAATCACAAAAAGTAGAAATTTGTTTTCCCAAGATTTTCCCCAAATTTTTAGAAAAGAAAATATACATATGCTATGTGACTATCTCACATTTGGGGCCATATTCACCTCTCTGTTTTTTTTTTTTGTATAATGATTAAAGAATGTATTGATTTTTAGGGGGAATTAAGAGCATATTTCACTTCACTACTACCAAAAAGCTTTAGAATAGGATGGTATCTACATTTTATAAATATATCAGATTGAGAGATCAGCTCTGCATTGTTGCAACATCAAGGTTGCAGAGGAGCTAAATGGTGATAGACGATCATGTTTGTAAAGGATATTTGTAAAGGATAAGAGAAGAAAGATAATTTTTCTAGAGGACGGGGTACTGTATATGTCCACTCCTTTTTCGGTTGATTTGGACCCCTATAGGCCATAAACAAACACATAATAGACAGCTATTTTGAGATGCATAATGAATCTGAAAGTCACAGGAGTGAAAAATAGCAATTGTTTGGTTTCAGATGCTATTTTATTTTAAGTGACTTTTTAAATGATATTTTTAAACAGGAGCTTTCAAAATTTCATCATTTTAAAAAAATGTATTTTACTTTGATTTCATGAACTATTTTTAAAGTGGATTTAATTATACCATAATATCAAATGCTTACATCATTTGCACAAAGAGGAAAATAATAGAAAAGGTCTATATTGATGTCAAAGTGCAAACCATAAATATTCTAACACTTTTCTGTTATAATAAAAGCACCAATATAATGTATTTTAAACTGGGAAAGGATAACAATTGATCTTAACTTTGAAATATGCAAAAACGATTTTGCTTATGATCTTTTGCCATATACAATGGACCCCATCAATTCAGACATCATATGGAAGTTGATCTTGTTTAAAAGGTGCTTGGCTCTCTAATTACATGAGAAGTACCTTTCTTTAATAATTATTAGAAATATGGGACAAAATAAAGACAACGTCTAAAAATACCAGCCACATAAACTAGGCTTGAACTGCTCTGTTAAAATTAAAAGCTGAAATTCTTTGACCGTCTCACTTTCTAGCAGAACACAAGAAAGGAATATTTTAGTTGGTTCTCACCCTCCAGGCAAAGTAGTATAAAACCCCTGGCCTGATTCCAACCCCATTATCAAAGGACCACTCACCTAATCTAAAAAAGCAGCTCTTCATCAATTTATCATTAACAAGAGCATTACAATATAATGTAGGGAAACGGCTTTCCACCAGGGATTCAGTTAATGGGAGGCTAGAGCCAGATAACAAGCATGGCAGAAGATATGCCACAGTAGGTGAAGATAATATACATATATTCTAGGCGAAGAACACTGCAAATAACTTCTCTAACTGTTGATGAGTTTTCTGCCATAGTAAAAAGAAAATTAAATAACATTAAAAGTTTAAGTCTCATTTTATTTTTACTGCATCATGCACCAAAGTAAATTGTTATTACCCATCACTTTGTAAAAATGTTTTTAGATAATTTATTTAGCAATAAATGGAAATGTGACTTCAGAAGGTTTTGCTTTGTTACTGCAGGATTAACCAAGTTAGTGTTAGTCACTGTTTGATTAACATATTTCAGTGTTTCCAACCCCAAGCGTTCAAAAATCATGAGCCAGGCACCAAAAATTTATGACATTGGTTCAGAAATCTTGAGATAATACATTCTTTTTATAGGCCTTCTTGGGTTTGAGCCTTTGGGGTTCATGTTTTCAAGCTTTTCTTTGCATCTAAGGGGCCTAGAAACACTGGGAAGTTTATGTTTGTTTTTTTCATTGGGGGTGGGTGGGAGGGGTGATAACAAAAGTTGAGAGTCTCACAGAACACAAATCCAGGAGCTGAGGCTTTAAGAAAAATACCAAATATCGCAGGACTCACTATTATAATAAAATCAGAACAATTGGCAACACATATTTTGTCCATTGTCTTTTCACACATTTAAACAGACCCAAAGTCAGCAGTGAAGAAACTTTTGTTGTTCTGTGTTTTCTCTTAGGGTGTGTCTACTGATTGTAGCACCAGTAGAAATAGCCACACTAGATTTAATCCTAGCGACTGTGGGTAACAATAGCAGTGAAGGTGTGGCAGTACATGCTTCAGTGTAGGCTAGCAACCCGATTATGTACCCAGGGTCCCTGGTGGCTTTATGCTGGGATGGCTAGCCCACACCACCAGGTCTTCAACACAATTGTTACCCCCACCTGTTAGATTAAAATTAACATGGGTCTGCCTACCCGCACTACAATCAGACCTACATTTACTTTGTAGACAGACCCTTACAAGTTGCACTGAAGTACTCAGCTGAATTAAAAATGAGAAACAATAAACAGATATATAGTGCATTAACTGAAGCTGAGTGAGTATTGAAAAAGAAATTCACATAGAATCATAGAAATGAAGGACTAGAAGGGTCCTCAATATGTTATCTAGTCCAAGCCCCTGCACTGAGACAGGACTAAGAATTATCTAGACCATCCCTGACAGGTGTTTGTTCAACCTGCTCTTAAAAACCTCCAATGATGGAGATTCCAGAACCTCCCTAGGCAATTTATTCCAGTGCTTAGCTACCTGTACAGTGAGGAAGTCTTTACTAATGTCTAATCTAAATCTTCCTGGCTGCAATTTAAGGCCATTACTTCTTGTGCTGTCCTCAGTGGTTAAGGAGAACAATTTAACACCCTCCTCTTTATAACAAACTTTTATGTACTTGAAGACTGTTATGTCCCTCCCTGGTCTTCAGGGCCGGCTCTAGGCACCAACAAAGCAAGCACGTGCTTGGGGCGGCACATTTCCAGGGGCAGCATTCCCGCCACCCTTTTTTTTTTTTTTGCTTGGGATGGCAAATTTTTTGCTTGGGACGGCAAAAAACATGGAGCCGGCCCTGCCGGTCTTCTCTTCTCCAGACTCAACAAAGCCAGTTTTTTCAATCTTTCCTTGTGGATCATGTTTTCTAAACCTTGAATAATTTCTGTTGCTCTTCTCTTCCTCCAATTTGTCCACATCTTTCCTGAAGTGTGGTGCCCAGAATCGGACACAGTACTCCAGTTGTGGCCTTATCACGGCTGTGTAGAGTGGAAGAATTACTGTCTTGCTTGCAGATACTCCTGCTAATATATCCCAGAAAGATGTTCACTTTTTTATCAACTGTATTACAGTGTTGACTCATATTTAATTTATGATCCACTATAACCCCAGATCTTTTTCTGCAGTACTCCCTCCTAAGCAGTCATTTCCCATTTTGTATTTATGCAATTGACTATTCCTTCCTAAGTGTAATACTTTGCATTTTATCCTATTTACTTCATACCTTTTCTCCAGTTAGTCAAGATCATTTTGAATTGTACTTCTGTCCTCCAAAGCACTTGCAACCCGTCCAGCTTGGTATCATCTGCAAACTTAAAAAGTGTACTCTCTATGCCCTTATCAAAATCATTTATGAAGATATTGAATGGAACTGGACCCAGGAAAGATCCCTTTGGGACCCCACATGATATGCCCTTCCAGGTTGATTGTGAACCATGGATAACTACTCTCTGAGTATGCTTTTCCAACTGGCTATGCACCACTTGTGCTTAAGTGATTTGCTGAATAGGGATGGTATGGAATACTTGCATTCTTCAAGTTAAGCAGGTGCTTAAATGTTTTGCCAGATCAGGGTATAAGCAACTAAGTAACAAATCCTGAATTCCAAATATAACAAGAGTAAACAAAATTTTGGGGAAAAATCCATGAAATAATTTTAGCAAATAACAAATCAATTGGATTAAACTATGAAATGTTCAAAATTCATGTTATTCCAGTTCATGTCTAGGAATAACACCATATATGCTGAAAAACACCAACTGGTGCATGCACTCATCTGATTAGTAATACAGGTCACCACGAACACTTCACCCCACTGCTCTGGCTTTCTGCACTGGCTCCCCATTGAATACAAAGTCCAGTTCAAGTTCTGCATCCTGAAATTCTAAGCCCTCTGTAGGACTGGCCCTAGATACCTGAGAGATCACCTCTCCCCTCCTTGACCATGACCTTCCATGACCGCTGCTTTCCACCAAACAATGAGCCTGTCAGCAAACAGGAGAATGCTCACAAGTGAAGGAGACAGAACTTTCACAGGAGGTGGCTCTAGCAGAGGGACCTTCGAGAAAAATCACCACGGAACTAATCTCTTTCAAAGCACAATGCAAATCTGTGGCTTAGTTTCCCTCAATAATTTCTTCAAACAAACAAACCAACCAACCAAAACTCTATAAATGAATCAAGCTATTTTCCCCACAGGGTGACAAGGAAGAAAGAGGGCTGTTATTTCTATTTCTTTTGTTTTGTGGTTTAATTCTTAGGAGGTGCTCTGGTACTCCATGAATGGAGGTCATACAAGCAGATGTATTTATTTTGATATTCCCAGAACAGAATAAGAAACAGGTTTCACATAATAATAAGACTCACTCAGCTATTGTGATGTTATTACTGAAGTCCTCCAAGCATTGCCAAAGGATCTGATATCCTAAAATTTCTGTTAAAAACAGAAGTAACTTTTTTCTGTATATCTAATTCTATCATTGGAGTTGGGATGGGAATTATTTGCTTTCCTCTGAAGCAGCAGGTATTGGTCGCCACTGAAGGCAGGATATTGTATCTGATAGGCCACTGGCCTCATCCACTATAGCAAATCCTTGTATGTGATGCTGCTTCACTGTCTCACACTGCAAAAGAATACTGTACTAGTTTTGGACATGTTTGAGTTACCGTGCCAACACCTCTATGTGGCTATCCAATCACGTTAACCTCAGTCATATGATGCAGGATGTATCATGTCTTTTGGTGCATGGCTCTGTGCATGTACGTGTGCTTCCATGCAGTTTCACCGGCAAAGCCTTCGTCGTGAAATGCCATGATGGCTATTGTTGCTGACGAACCTGTCGCTAACAAGCTAAAAAGACAGTACAAGTACCGAACAAAGTGGAAAATAACTGCAGTCAAGACAGATCCTACTTCTCAATTGCCATGGACGCATTAAAAGAAAAGGTAACAAAAACTTTTCTCTTGTCTCTGAGATACTGGACACCTGAACTAGGAATACAAGATAAACTGTTAGACTTTTATGAAGAAAGTGAGGAGACTGCAGAGTCAAAAACCAATACTCTCTTTTAAAAATCACACGACTCACAAGCTAGACTTAAATTGGGTCAGGTTTCCACCCCGTGGATTTGTACTGCAAAACTGAGATCAGAATTTACCCCAATGTGATCATTTCCTGTTAGAATAATTGTACTTCTATTAAAGTGTGTAATTTTTCCCCATTAATACAATTCTAGGTTGATTGATGTTTATCAAGTTTCTGACACAGAAAGATATTATTCCAAACAATGTACATGTAAAAAAAGAAAAAAAATCTTAGGCTCTGTTCCTGCAAATGCTTATGCATGTGTTTAGCTTTAAGCATTTGAGCAGTCCCACTGACTTCAATGGGATTACTCCTGTGCATAAATTTACTCCTGTGGGACTGGGACCTTAGTCAGTAGCAAAAATGATTTGACCAGTATAACTGACAGCAGAATTTGGTCCACAATACTATAAAACAACTATGTTAGAGAAGGGATTGATTACTAACTATTCAAATGGCTCAACAAGACACAGATAGAAAGAACATGATTTAATCTTATACCCCTTCCCCTCCCTTTTTTTTTTTTCACTGACAAAGCAAATGTTAATTACACCAGGCAGAAATCTGTATACCAGAACCTGAAAAAGGAGAATGAAAATATTTTACCTGCCAACTGCCCACATTGTGCATAATGCAGTGAAACGTGCAAGCAATGCTCTAAAAGTGGACACTGAGTCACTAGTGATTAAGACATTTAATCACTTCAGCAGTTCCACTAAGAGAGTGGCCATGCTGAACGACATGATTGAGTTTGTGGACCCTGAGTATGCTGCTTTGCTACATCCCAACCTGTTGGTTGAGTCTTTCCCCAGCTGTCAACAGAACGGTTAACACTTGGCAAGCTGTCAACAGCTACTTTGTTTCTCTGTGCAGTCCATGGAGTTTGTGGCCTCTGGTTGCTGAGAGTGAGCATGGCAAAAGAGGTCCAGAAACTAGCAATGTTGAGCTTCACCTCTGTTTTCTATAGAATGTACTTAAAGTGTTTAGCGATGCTCTGCTCTGCCTGGAGAACGCTGGTGCGACAATGTGTGAAGTGTAGGCCATAATGAACGGCCTGCGAATAAAGCTACAGCAATGAAAACATGACCAATTCTTCAGAACTAACGTCAAGAATGCATTCACTGGAATGACACCTTTATCTTCAGAAGCCCTTCGCAAGGACTTGACCAACTTTTAAGATGTTTCTGTCGAATATCTGGAGAAAAGGTTTTACTTTTCCCACTAGCAGCTTCTTGTGCAACATTCAGTGCTTTAATATCAGCCAAGAGAAGAAGCTGGAGTTCAGGGATCAGGCTGTAACACCGATGAATCTCCAGAGTACTGTGGACCTAGAGAAGTTCTGCAATGAGCTTTGTACTGTCTGAGAAATCGTTGTGAACTTGGAGTTGGGGGGCAAAAACTGTTGGGGAACTCTGGATTTAGGTGCTCAGTAAGGGTGGGAGTGCTAATCTTCCTCACATGAAGAAGCTGGTTTAATTCGTGCTCAGTATACCAGCCTGCAAGGCTAAGAGCGCATAATTGAAGGGTGTGTGGACTGACGGGAGGAAGCGAAGCAGGATTGAGCTGGTGAGGTCTGAAATGCAAGGAAAAATGAATTTCATCATGAGCTGCAAGGAATTGTACACCTACCTAAGTGGCAGTCACCCAAGAAGTATATGATGACTAGTGCTGAAAATGGAGAGCCGTGCGATCTACGGTACACGGTAGGCCTCTGTGCACCTTCTATTTTTTGTATCTTATATATGCAACTATAGTCCTCTCCTTCCCCACCTCAAAAAAAAAGGTGTCCCGTTTTTTCACACTTGCTATCTGGTCACCCTGAGGGAAGGGGAAATGCAAGAACTGCAGCAGCTGCACAACAAGGGTCTGACCAGGGGAAATATTGCCTCTACATCAGCTAGACAGTATCTCTGACCAAGTAAATTGCAAGAACAGCAGCTAAGTAAGAGAACTGGGCTGCGAAACTGTAGTAACAACAGTAGGAGACTGTGATAAAGGTCACTGAAGGGCTACGTAGCTGCTAGGATGGAATTGTTGCTGCATTCTAGGAAGTCATTTCCTCTCGTCTTTCCTAGCCTGTCACACGCCGTTCCACACATTGGCTCCTATCCAAGGTGTCCCACTTATTTGTCTACTAGGGTTTACTGTTTATCTCCATTTATTCTCAGAATAATTTAAATCTCTTTGTTTAAATTCTACAACTGGTGGGTTGGCTGGGAGGGAGTTAATGATATGGAGAATCTAAAGTAGGAAGGAGAGAGAGCGCAAGGTTAGTCGAGTGATTACAGCAGGAGTTGTGATGGGAATATCACTTCACCAGAGCGAACAGTGGGAGATTGGCTGGCCTGAGTCTTGTCTTTTTTTTGTGTGTGGAGATATCTGAAGGAACTACAGTACTCTGTGTGAGCCATGTCCGTGAGCTATAAAATTACCTGCTGATGAATAAGCTGGAAAGTTATCTGAAATAAAGTTTAGACGGAGCTAACATACCACATGCAACTACAGGTTTATGGTAATGTTAGATAATTAGGACCAATGGGTAAGAGACAAGAATACTTGTACAGTGAAAATAAAGCATTAGCATATATTAAGCAGATTGTAATTTAATTTATCATGAGCTATCTATCTCTTGAGGAAGGAACCTCAGGCCTCCTTTGGAAAAAAATGTGTTATGACTTTTGATTTAGTTTGCTGAGGGCTCTTTTTTGTCACTTGAAGTTTGCCACTCACAAATGTATGTATTTTGTGAAACCCTGGGAATTGTGAAGAAAACCTATAGGATATCTTTGTCCTTTACAATGAAACCTGCACAAGAGGACACCCTTATTAGGGAACGTCCTGACTCAGGAGACCAAACCCAAAGTACACATGGAGTACAATTCCGCTTCTGTTTTATTACACGGCTACTCTGCTAAGCACACCTCTTTTGTCATCAATGCTGTTGATGCTTGTATCCACAACCCCAGTATTACCTAGGAATCCCCCTTCTTTCCTTCCTTCTGATGATCTTTTGGTCATCAGGCTATAGAATTCAAGGCCAGAAGAGACAATCAGACCATCTATTCTGACCTCCTGTATATCACAGATCACCAACAGCACCTGCACACTAAACCCAACTACTGAAATTAGACTAAGGTGCTACAGCCCACAGGAGACTAAACTATTTTGTGCCACAGGCAGAGAATAAGAAAGACCAAGCTGCACCAGTGTCCGAGGCCCCTACAATGCAGAGAAATAGATTAAGTGGGCTATCCCCAGATAATCCTGGCAAGTGACCTGCACCTAACACTGCAGAGGAAGTTTAAAAAAATCCCATATATGGCGATCGGTTAGACCCTGAGCATGAGAGCAAGAGCCAGGCAGCCCAGCACTTGAGAGAGAGAAAATGATGGTGCCACCTCAGAGCACCAGCCCACCCCAGCCCATCTCTACCTGTGACCATCTTGAATGCTTCAGAGGAAAAACAACAAAACAAAACACCAACCCCAGAAGACACTAGGAGAAAAAAATATCTGTTCCTGGCCCCTTCAGGTGACCCTCTGCAGCCCTGAAGCACGAGAGTTTGGGAACATGTGACATGAATCAGAAGAGCTGCCAAGACCTGCCCCCCACCATCATAAGCAATCCTGTCATACAATCTCACTCATAAATTTGTCCAGCTGACTTTTAAAACAAAGTCAGTTGGTTGCCACTACTCCCACCACTTTCATTCCTATTGAGAGGCTGTTCCAGATCCTCACTTCTCTGATGATTAAAATCCTTCTTCTAATTTTCAGCCTGAATTTGTTCTTAACCCATTTATACCTTTGTGTTCTTGTGCCAACATTGTCCTTTAGCTTAAATAAGACTTCCCCCTCTGACGTATTTATTCCTTCTCTCTCCCAGTCAAATGGAAAGTTGTCTGGAGAATTGGCTGTAGCTGTTCAGGTTTCTTTAGGATTTCTCATGTGGGATTTAAAAAAACAAACCAACATTCTTGATGAACATATTTTAGTTCATTTCTTATATTTGGACCTCTAATATCTGGCAGTTCTTTTTGCTCAGGGTACATAAACTCCCCCCACCCAGATCATGTTCTTTCTATCTGTGTCTTGTTGAGCTATCTGAATAGTTCGTAAACTCTTCTCTAACATAGTTGTTTTATAGTATCATGGGCCAAATTCTTTTGTCAGTTGTACCGGTCCAACCTTTTATGTTACTGACTAGGACCCCAGTATAAGTTAAGTACATTTTGCAGGAATGGAGCCTAAGATTTTTTTCCCCCTTTTTTACATGTACATTGTTTGGATTAATATTTGTCTGCATCAGAAACTTGGTCAACATCAACCAACCTAGAACTGTATTAATGGGGGGGAAATCACACACACTTTAATAAAAGTGCAATTATTCTCACAGCAGATGATCATACTGGGATAGATTTTGCTCTCAGTTGTGCAGTGCAAATCCACTGGATGAAAACCTGGCCCTATTGAAGTCAATGGGAGATTTCATCCATTGCCTTGTATGGGGTTATTTATCAGTTTAACTGAGATCAGAGCTTATGCTCAAATAAATTTGTTAGTCTCTAAGGTGCCACAAGTACTCCTTTTCTTTTTGAGATCAGACTGTAGCCCACTAAATTTGCAACACACAATAATGCAGACACTACCAAGAGGCCAGATTCCACAGGGGCACAAAGGTGGGGAGGAGAGTGTGCTCTTGGGAGCACTTTCCCATCTAGTACTCCCATAGGCGGCAGCCAGAACCCTGAACCTTACACTGCTAGGACTGGATTGTGCAAAGTGCCAAAGCCTTACCTCCCATTGAAATCATGGCTACTCTAACCTATGCCAGCTGGCAATGGCCCAAAGAGACTGTATGCCAGCTGGGGAAACCCAGAACACAGCCATGCCCCCTTCCTGCCTCCAACTCTGGTGCAAGATTGACAGCAGCTGAGAGCTCCCCACTAACTCCAGGGATTTTCAGCTGGCCAGTTCCAGCTGCCTTCTGGCCCCGTATCAGAGGGCTACAGAGTTTTAAAAAAAAAACATTTTCCCTTCATACCAAGTTAGGTGTGCATGCAAACTTCCATTCACTATGTGCTTTGCTTTCTCACACTAAAAAGGTTTGCCTCATCGATGTTACAGTGATGTGCCCTCTAGAAATACCTAATACAGGTAGATTAGAGAGAAGAATCAGAGTGGGGGAGGGGAATATGAAAAGGATAAGAGGTGGGGGGGGGAGAATTACCCTTCATTTTAGCTATATTTTTCTCTAGAAATTGCACAGAGTGAACAAAACTGCAAAAGCAATAACTTTATAGTAAAAAGAACAGGAGTACTTGTGGCACCTTAGAGACTAACAAATTTATTAGAGCATAAGTTTTCATGGGCTACAGCTCACTTCATCAGATGCATAGAATGGAACACATAGTAAGAAGATATATATATATACACATACAGAGAAGGCGGAAGTTGCCATACAAACTGTAAGAGGCTAATTAATTAAGATGTGCTATTATCAGCAGGAGAAAAAAACTTTTGTAGTGATAATCAAGATGGCCCATTTAGACAGTTGACAAGAAGGTCTGAGGATACTTAACTTAGGGAAATAGATTCAATATGTGTAATGACCCAGCTACTCCCAGTCTCTATTCAAACCCAAGTTAATGGTATCTAGTTTGCATATTATTTCAAGCTCAGCCGTTTCTCATTAGAGTCTGTTTTTGAAGCTTGTGTGTTGCAAAATTGCCACCCTTAAATCTTTTACTGAGTGGCCAGAGAGGTCAGAGTGGCCAGAGAGGTCCTACTGGTTTTTCAATGTTATGATTCCTGATGTCAGATTTGTGTCCATTTATTATTTTGCGTAGAGACTGTCCAGTTTGGCCAATGTACCTGGCAGAGGGGCATTGCTGGCACATGATGGCATATATCACATTGGTAAATGTGCAGGTGAACAAGCCCCTGATGGCGTGGCTAATGTGATTAGGTCCTATGATGGTGTCACTTGAATAAATATGTGGACAGAGTTGGCATCAGGCTTTGTTGCACTGGGTGAGTGTTTTTGTTGTGTGGTTGCTGGAGAGTATTTGCTTCAGGCTGGGGGGCTGTCTGTAAGCAAGGACTGGTCTATCTCCCAAGATCTGTGATACTGAGGGATCATTTTTCAGGATAGGTTGTAAATCTTTGATGATGCGCTGGAGAGGTTTTAGTTGGGGGCTGAAGGTGACAGCTAGTGGCGTTCTGCCCAGATTTCCTATCCCATTTAGCATTGTATGAATACAGGAATGGTAGTGCTTTTTTCCTGCTTTGCCTCATTCCAGCAACTTGCATAGAGAGAGCCACATTGCACAAGAGGCATTTAGTGTTAATTTATAGTGTGATTTTTCCGTGTGAGTTGAGAGAATCCACCTCTTCTCTGGCCATTGTCCTCTCTTTGCTTTCCCTGCTCGCTGTGAATAGGTCCCATTATACTTCTGTTTTGTTACATCCAGTATTATTAAAAGCAGAACAGCGCGGTCTTGTTTGGAGAGTTATAGAGGTTTGTTTAGAGTTTGTGTATATTGATTTTCTTAAAGGCAGAGCGGTATAGATGTTTTCAGTGCTTATGTGCAACATCTATTCACCTGAGACATTTTCTTTGCTCTTTTTCTTGTATGTTTAACATTATAGAAAAGTATCTATAAATTTATCAAATGCTTTTTCAACTGGTTGCAGTGCATGTGTGGCTGGATTTTTAAGCAGGTTGTGATGTTAGAAGTAGTAACTTTGGTCAAGAACTGGAGAAGGCCTGTACAGTTAAAATTAGAGGTGGCACAGATAGAAGATATTTAGCTGTGGATGATGGTTAGGCTGGATTTGAGTTTGAGGCCTGAGACAAAATCTGGGCTAGGTTTTAAGTTCTGATTCCATGGTAGTGAAATCTCCTGAGAGATCAAAACAACTACGCTGGAGAAAGGACCTGATATGTGATAAGAAGCAGAAAAGGAACAAAAACTGGAACTTGCCTATTAAGAGACCTCTCAAATTAAGATACTACTCAGGGCTACCAAGAACAAGTGAGCATCCGAAACTAAGATGTTGAGCTCTGACTCTGCAAGTGTAGCAATTGTATCTCCCCAACACAACTCACACAGACACCACTAACTGAGACAGCTAAAGAGACAAGAGTGGTCAGCTTTGCTGAATCAGTCTTGTATTCAGAAGCAAAGGGATTCTGGATGCCTTCGACACCATAGAGCACAGCTCCACAAGGGCTGTACTCTGGATCAGGCTGTGAGCAGGATGGAAGCATGGCTAATGGCTCTATGATTCAATGGGTCAGTTGATCACTAGACATGGGGATGGGAGGCTGTACTGGGAGCACAGGTTAGGAGCAGCTTCACTGCTATTCCTCAGCAAAAGAAGAAGATTCTTTGTCCCAAACTGCACAGATTTCCCTATCACAGAACTCAGGTCCTCAGCTTTGAGTGTGCTGATAATAGAATTTACTCCACAATCTATAGTGAGACCAGGTGGTTTTTCATTCATCTTCCCAATAATTTTTGCAACATTTAACTAAGTAGTAATAACTGTGGCCAAAATCCTAAAAAAATCATTGTAGAATTGTTTGACTTCCCTTTAATTATATTCTATCTGGAGAGAGAATGAGTGAAACCCTTACCTCATTGAAATCAATGGGAGTTTAGCCATTGACTTTAATGAGGTCAGGATTTCCACTATGGAGAGATGCCCTGTCTCTCCATAGTTAAACATGAAGCTAGCTTCCCATTATGTACAATCAATAATACTGCCCGGGATATATACGACATCCACAATTTATAGTCATACACTGTTCGGAATGACATCTTTTTCAATGCAAATATTTTCTCTATTAACAATGTATAGCAAATTAAACAAAGAACTGCTTCAAGTCAACATCAGTTCCAACTTTAACCACAAAAGACTAGGAAGGTAATACATTCTTTGTGGCTCTTACAGGCTTCAAGGTGCACTGCATTAGGTAATTGGAAATTCATTGCATGATTCTTTAACAATTTGTTTTATATGTTGTATTTTTATAGGAATTTCTGTGTTGAAATTTAGAAAATTAATACAAAACAAATGAAAAAGTAGCTGAGGTTCTGTTATGAACAGAAAGGCATTTTTATTAGAGCTATGCCAATATCAGGGATCTGTCATTTGTCTGCACGGTTAAGGGTGTTGAAACCCCATGATTTTGACTCGTGTGGATGGGTATCCCTTGAGTTTTCCTTGGACTTTCAGGTACAAGCAGATCTAGAAACTCAGAAATTTATCTCACACTTTTGAGTTTTGTTTACTTGACATCTGAAACCACAAACTGGCTCAGATTCACTCAAAACTTGGCCTAGGTTTAGAAACTTCAAAGCGATTGGTGAATCTGATAAGGGCTTGTCTACATATGAAAGTTATTCTGGAATAAAGTAGAGTATGAATTTTATGTGAAACAGCCATTTCTGAATAACTCCATACGTGGACAGACTTATTTCAGAATAAAAATATCTTTTTCTGGTTTACCTTAATTTGCTCCCAGAGTGGATGGCAATTTATTCTGGCATTATTGATTATTTGTATTACCACAGTGCCTATGAGGCCTTGCAAAGACCAAGACCCCATTATGCTAAGCACCACACAAAAGCAGAACAAAAAGACAGCCTCTTTCCCCAAACAGTTTACAATCTAATAAGAATGTCCATACATGGAGGTATGCAGAAATAGTTACTCCAGAGTATCCATTCCTGAATAACTCCACATGTAGTCAAGCCCTAAGGGTTTGGTTCATAACAATATCTGTTTAGTCTGGTTTCAAGTTTTGTTATTAAAGATTTAATATGCGGGCTCCCAACACACTTCTGTGATGGAATGCAGTCCATACAGATCTAGTCAATTATTCACGGTGGAGAAGACACTATTAGTGCCTGAGACCCTAGGGTCTCAGACTTCCCACGTGAGAACTCTGCCAACTGTGCTGAAGACACAGTCCACACAATCAACCCAACAGGATAACTCAGTTATACTCTACTTAACCCAGATTGCCTAACAGGGTTTGAAACTGGATTAGTAGATGAGAGGCTTGTTTTAAAAATGATATGGTTTCCCAAGGTGGAGAGGGTAAATTCCTGCTGGCTGATATAACAAAGGAGAAATGAATGATGGCTGGATTTGAGAGAAGCTTTTCATTCTATCCTCTTGCCTAGAAATAAACTAGCTGTGATGGCTGAAGAGATGAGAGAAGTAAGGTGCCAAACCAGGCAGTCATCTAAGGGATTATAGAAAACTAAAAATCTCCACCCATATCTCAGTGGACTTTGGACTTCCTAAGATTGGAAAGAATCTAGATTCAAAGGATGGATGGAAAGAAACAGCCTTACTCCATGTAGGATTTTTGAGTCTTAACCATGGAGTGGCAGCAGTTTTGTCCATATAGCAGACAGCTCTTTTGTTTGAAAAACAGTATAAAAAAATGATAGCCACATTCTGTAGGCAGGTGGGGGAAATGACAGCAGGGTAGATCCATACAGATCCATCTCAGTTAGCCTCTTCTATTTGCCACTAATGAAGAGGTCTAAGCCAAACTCAAATCCCTGAAAACAAAGGTTTGAAATGGATATGAGCATTCAACTATAACTGTGGCTGCTGCTACAATAAGGATATACTGAAGCACTTTAAATACCGAGAAAGGCATCAAGTTGTAAACAGATATCTGGAGACCATGTACTTCATTGTTTTCTACTTTCTTGGTGAAGACAGGACATTTCACAAAAAATCAGCAGCATTTACTATCTTAAATGATGTGATTAGCTTACACAGCTTCTCTCCTCCACGGCTTCCCACTTCGGAGTAGTTTTCACTTTTTGTTTTCGCTATGATGTTTTCTATGGTAAGATGTCATTCAGCCATTTTAATTTAAAAAAGCTTGCCAAGGAGTTTATAGTTCATGCTTCTTTCTTTCCTCCCCTCTCATTGCAATAAAGAAAATGTTTGGCAACACTATTGCCAAAGTCCTGATTAGGCCTAATAAAGAGCTGAAAAAGATTATTTGTTAACAGTCATTCCAATTTGAAAAGAAATTCATTTCAATCACCGTTGTGGTGTATTTTTGGTGCTCACTTTCTACAGATATTCGCATGAAAAGTTTACTGGCACAACTGTTCACCAAAACAAGGAATTTTAAATGAATATGGGGGATGTTAATGGGCTAGGAATTTCTATTTTGTAATCATGACAATTCACACCAAAAACCTGATGCTAAGCATTACACTCATTTAGTCAGGGAACAGAAATATACCATGACCTTCCTGTGCATCTACTGAAAACAGCTCAGATTCTGATTATCAAATTTTCTTGGCAAACTGTTCATGGGCAAACCAGAGACTGAAAAATGTTTGCATAAAGCAGTTGTTGAATTATTTCAAACTAACGTATATGTGGAAACCAAAATCAATTAGCGTCTCTGTATGAGAAGTATATGCTGCCAGCAAATATGGTCCCGCACATGAGTGTGTTCTGAAAACATGCAGAATTCTGGAACCAACGATATAGTCTTTCTTTAACATAGCACATATGTGCTAACAAAATGGCAGCATGACAAACAAATTGTACGAGTTCTGTTGGGTCCCTTTATTTAGCCAATTTTCTCTCCTTTTACTCTTTAGTACCTTTTCCCCCAACAAGTTTTTTTTTGTTTTCCGTACTGCTACCTGGCTCTTCCCTTACAGACAGCCTCTTTCTGACAGTTATCAGGGTTTAACATACTGTACTAGGAAGCTCGTGAATATTGCTCTTTGATTTTTAGTGTTTTATGATGAATGGGCTAGGAATCATTGCTGTAGAAAAAAAGAAAAATAGTTATTGAAACCCTTTGTGCTATTGAATTCTGCCTACATAATACCCAGCATTGTAAGGCACTGTTATTCTGAATGCTACCTGCAATCAACCTGCGAAAAGACATGACATTTAGAATAAGCAAGACTATTTGGAGAAAAAATAATAGTAAAACAATATGAACCTTCAGCTTGATTCAGTATTAATGGAAACATCAGTGGTTCATCTCTCTCTCTCTCGTTTAGAAAAACTTAATGACAATTTGCACTGGGCCTGGATCTGGCCCTATTTCTTTAATTAAAAGAAAAAAGATTGCAGCATCAGAAATTCAAATTAGCAGCACTGCAGTGAACAAGGTCTATATTTCAACACATCTTAGACTCAAGAGCACATGCTGCCCTCCCTTGGATGGATAGCAGCAAACTGTGACAAAGGGAGGAGAACCAAACTGGGGAAGAGAAGAGGGGCAGCTCTGCTTTGCTCTCCCCTTAACACCAAGATGTTGTGGAGCCCACCTATAAGACAGGTGTTGTGCAGTTCTGGGAGAGGTGTAAAGGGTGGACAGACCTCCATGCCAGCTCCCCTCAAGTCCAAACACAAATCCACCCAGAAATTACTGCTGATGAGCCAGCAGTAATTTCTCATGTATGGCTGCAATATGACCCCTGGAAGAGGTAGGGTGCCTGAGAGGAGGATGTGTCTCATGGGAGCACCATGGCTGAGGCCCTGAAACCCCACTCCTATGGTTCTCCTAAGATCCTTGGGCATGTCCAGACTCCATTGGTTTAGGAGAGCAGAAGCCGCTGTTTCTCCCATGGGGAATGAGCAAACTCAGCCTCCTCTCTCCACAGAAACGTTAGGAGGAAAGTCTGTGAGTGGAGATTTGAGGAGCTTTCTGTCCGGATTCCCAGCGTTACCAAATTTTGCCATACCAGAGCTTATGATAGATAGATAGATAGATAAGATATAAAAGCATGGGTCAGGCCAGCATAGATTACAAGTTTGAATGTGAAAGTTCCTAATACGCTATTACAGCCAGGTCCTCTGCTAGTGTGACTTGGCATAGCTCCATAGACTTCAATGGAGCTATGCCACTTTACATCAGCTAAGGATCAGGCTCCTCGAGTTGTGTCTCCTTCCTCTTCCTGTTCTTGTTTCTATTTTGTAGATTATTAGTAGGATGATGATAGTACCCTAATAGCCCAGGCGGGGATCCCATTGTACCACACACACTAAGAACATATAGGAAGATACAGTCCGTGCTGCAAAGGGATTGCAGTCTAATTTAAAACAAGACACAGAAAATTAGTAAGAAAGGGAACAACAAAATGAAGGAAAGGGGGAAGAGAGAGGGAACAAAAGAGTATTAATTAATTCATTTCTGGATGGACAAATGGCATATTGAAAATCCCCAATATCATCCTCTTTATATTGTAGTACTTTTACTTTACGTTTTCATTGTAAAATAGCTTTAAAATTTTCTTTCAAGTTTCACCAGCTTAAATCAAATAAAAAAGTGTGACTTTCCAATAGTCACCTTTCCTGACTTTCCTCAACACATTTACGATGCTGGACAAAGTTTCATGTTATTATTAAACCATATTTATTGCAATCAAAACTTACAAGTTAGTATGAGTCTCATACTTTCAGTGTTCTCAAACTTTTTTTTTTCTGAAGTCCATATCACTGCTTGATCGAGCATGTTCATGCTCCCTTCTTCTTCGATATTCCAAATAATTGTGTGAAGTAGTACATATACCCATATTGGCATGAAAACAAGGGCATTTGTATGTGAACAAGATAATTTATTATTCACTAATTTCCTGTTTAAGAAATCAAAGGTATTCAAAAAGGGACCAAAAGCAATATCAAGTGACTCAAGGACGAATCACAATAAACATTGACTAGCCAAAGTGAACAAGGCACAGGCTGAAAACTGTTTGCCCAAATTAACTAGAGAAGAGTTCTGAACAACAGATACATCCACAGAGATCCGAAACAATTTGACAAAAAAAAAGGGCTAAATTCACAAAAGATGTTATTCACCACAAATAAATCAATAGTAAAGTTCTATAGTACTCTATAGTAAAGTTACAGCTACACTTGAGAGTCACCACTTCTTCTATATAGACTGGAAACTGGGTTAGAAAACTTTGTGTTTAGTGACAGCACTGTCTGTCACTCACGTTAACTTAGCTGGGAATGGTGCCTTTGTGGTTTTGCTAAATGTGCAGTGCAAGAGTCATGTTTGAAGCAAGCCTTCCAGCTGTTTCTATAAAGGCAAAGAAAGCAGGCAGAGCATTGTCTGTACCTTGGAAAGGAGAAGGGAAGAGTTCTGACAGTCTCCCGTTACAAGTAGCAGTGCTTTTACAAAGCAATGCGGAGTTGGTTTCTGTGGAGGTGCCTGTAGGATGCAGATCTGTGGCACTGTAAATGGTGCTCTGCTTCCCTTCTCCAAGGTCTGAGTCTTTGGTTAGACTGAAAGGAGAACCAGCCTAAACCCAGTCTGCTTCAGATAAACCTCATTGCTATTGTCCTAGGAATAAAGGAAGGCATTTCAATCTTGTCTCTGATTCATTTAGTGAGACAAGGTGAGGGTGAGGTAATATGTTTTATTGAATCAACTTCTGTTGGTGAGAGAGACCAGCTTTTGAGTTTACACAGAGCTCTTCTTCAGATCCAATAAAAGCTATTACTCACCCACCTTGTCTGGCTAATATCCTGGGACCAACACAGCTACAAGATATCCAATTCATTTGGCAGTTTGGCAAGATACTTGTGAGATGTGATAAACTGCATTTATCATATACCCCAAATATATAGGACCAAATTTTGCCCTTTCACATACAGGTTTGGAATGAAGGAAAGGGAAGCAAGAAGCCAAAACCCATTATACAGATAGTATGTCCTGTGGGTGAGCAGTTGGCATCCATGGCACAGAACAGTATGATGGTAATTATAACTGTGTATGACACCAGAGCTTGTACCCAAACCAAAGGGAGCATGGTTCGCTGGTAAGGAGGTGTGGCTGGTCGCAATCCAGCTTGCAGGCATTCTTACATCCTTGGAAATGCTAACCAGCCCTTGTTTCACCAAATACCTATTCCTCCTTGACTGGTGCAGTAAAAAGCTCAACACAGTATGCCACTCCTATGGGAAACCATCCTGCCATGTGAAATCAGGCTGCCTTGTGTGTCAGATGCTACATCAGCTTGTTATGGTTTTGGTTTGTAAAGCCATGATTTACCCCATTCCATGAGACCAAATTCCCTTCTCAGTTATTTCACTTCTGTGGAATTTACAGGATCCAATGGATTTCATTTTCCTGAAAACTGTATTATATTTGTAATCAATTGCTCTTGTTTGTCTAGATGCTTTCATCAAGAATTCCACCTTTTAGGGGTTTACACAAAATCTCTTGAAATCATGAAGAGTCCTTGACTTGCAAAGACTTTCACACCACGTCTACACTGCAGAGTTAGACTGACGTAAGTGTCTACACTACGGCATTGCTCCCACCACTGTAAGTCCCCCACTACGTTGACCTAATAACTCCACCTCCATGAATGGTGTAGCACTTAGGTTGATGTAGTTAGGGAGATGCACAGTACTGAGAGCCCGGGTGGCAGCCAGGCTCCCAGCTGGGAGCTTTGTGGGGAGTTGAGAGACTGGACAGCAGCCAGGCTTCCAGCTGCGAGCTGAGAGCCCAGGCTCTAAGCCTCCTGACACTGCCCCTCTTAAGTGGGTGCAAGTGCTCCTGGTGAGGAAGTGTACCACCGGCAAAAGGCGGGTGGTGTAGACATGAAAAACCACAGTAATTACTGCATGGCTGTAAGTCGACCTAATCGTGTAGTGTAGACAAGGCCTCAGGCTGCTCACAGTGGGACATGCATCACTTGTAGTGTCCAGTTGTAAATCTCATTCATTTTTTGTAAGCTCCTAACCACAGCATTCAAAAAGTTAAACTGTATTAGAGACAAATATCTTGGTAAATACCCTATTAAATTAAATCTGTTCCTTTTACTCAGAAAACAGAAAATAAGCATTCTCAAAACTGGTCAATTTCTGGGCAGGAGTTACAATTCATAACGGTAAAACAATCAAATTGAGTTTTTTGGTTGATTGTTAGGAGGGATGGTTTTCTTTTTAAATCTAAACATTTGTTCCCTGATTCAGAATTGTATGTCATGTTTCAGCCTGGAGCACATTTTTATGGCTAAATTATAAACCCCTAAAATTAAGAATTTATAACAATTCATGGCAACGCCTTAGCAGTAACATAGCAGACAGCAATTCTGTAATGATAAAACTGATTAAATTCCATCATTCCATCTGAGACACTGCCAACAAATTTTGCATTTACCGCGTGCAATTACAGTGCTGGTTTCTTCGATAACTATATATTAATATGTATTCTGCCAATGCTTTTGTAGCTTCCAAACTATTATTAAAATAAACATTTTAAATTAGTTTGGAGGAGAAAAAGTAGCACAATTAGGAAAACATACTATACTAGAAGGGTAAGACCTTGGTAACAGCAAGGTCAATTTCAGTACAAATTTGACTGCTGTGAATTAAGGTTACCAGAAGCTAGAGATAAGCCTCTGAGTCAGTAGGGATCCCACATGACATTGCAACCACTTTTACAACACCATATTGGAGAATCAAGAATTTGTAACATTCAGGATGATTCTGATAAGTTTCAATGTAGCTGAGGGCCAAAGTAAAAAAGTAACCCTGCTTCTGAGATGGTATAACCGAGTTTTGTATGCAAGGTGGATCACATTTCCTTTTCAGACCCTTCTCAGTTCATCACAAATAATTTAGCTAATAGCAAAAATGACACTAATTGCTACAGTAACTTTGGCATCTGTGTGTATTCAAAGTTAAAACTTAATTAGAAATTAAAACTATGTTGTTTTATTGATGTGTTTTTAGCATTTTTAGCCCTGTAAACATTTAATGGAGGTTTACTTCTAAAGGGACATTACAATGAAACATTCAGACACATCACTAATTTTCTTATGTGGCTAAAGATAATGGCCTTTCTAACCATGTGGTCACTAACAAAGGAAGATCAGAATGCGAATACTGGAAATCCTGCAACAAATATTCCCCTCTGTTTTGGAGAGGAGGAGGGATAGCACTTTGGGTAAATGATCTCAGAGTTGTTTCTGTTCTTGCTCTAGTTTTATTCTTATTCCATTCAGTTGGTGAGGGAGTTATGAAGTTCCAAGTTTCCTCATGATGATACCCTGATAATAAACTCTATCTACTTAGGCCTTTATGGTATTCCCTTCCACTCAGAACATTCACTCCCAGCATTCCTCCCACTTGCCTTGAGAACAGAATGAGCAGAACCTGGTAGCAATCAGGAATTCTACAATAATGGTGCCAAAAAACCCAAAGAATGGTGTCTTAACACATTAGCTTGCGGGATTTGTTACGTTACTATGCCAGCCCTTGTAGTATTCTTTTATTTGCCCTGGAATTAAGTAATTTAACAAATTATTTTATCACCATGAATCATTTTATGAGAAGATTTCCAGTGATTATCCATCATCAGAGACTGAAGTGACTCAAAAAGCCACTTGAAAATATTGCTTCATAGCTCAAAGTCTACTTTACAGGAGTAATCATTTGAGCATTCCACCATGACACCCCCCTATATACATATAAGGTGGTCCTTTTCTCTATACCCCCTTTGACAAACAGAAATTCTAGCCCTGTTTGACTAGAATTAGAAAGGGTAAGTGTTTAAATAAAGGCAACTTCTCTAAGGTCCCAGTTCAGCAAGATACTTAAACATGTGCTTGATCTTAAGCATGTGAGTATCCCCACTGAAGTGTTAAGTACTGATGTGCTTAAGTACTTTCTGAAATAAAGCCTAAAGAAGTTAAAAATATGTAACAAAGAAAAAAGTACAGTAAAGTATCAGTTGTAATTAACCTTACTGGTTTTGTTGACATTCATTTGAAACACAATCTTACAGCTTTGGCTCCTTAGTCTACTGGTAACACTAAGGGCTTGTCTGCATTAGAAAACTGTATTAGGTTTAAAAATGATTTTGATGGGTTAAATTAGTAGACATGATCCTGGCCATTATTTTATAGTCAATATAGACAACGACAAATTGTGTTCAATGTCATGTCAGCTAACTAGGATTCAATCCAATGAAGAACAGCGTTTAAACCACAGCTAGAATACATGGTGTTTATCATGACTTCTCCTTGTCTACATTGACCAGTCTGTCATGGTCAACTTCACGTCAGCTAACCTGAGTAATCATTATATGATTATCTAGTAAGGACAAGCTCTAATACAGGGATTGGCATGTAGGAAAAGGAGAGAGAAAAGAATGGTCACACAGTATTTTTCATTGTGACTGAGGAGAATGCTGCTTACATCCCATTCCAGCCACAGAGTAGGCATGAGACCAGATTTGGCTTTTATACAGGGATAGGGAGGAGGCTATATTGGTTGGGGAAAGGTTGCAGCTGAAAAGCCCAGTAATCTTCTGGTGGGTCAACCATGATTTTGAAAGGGGACAAGCTCTTTTATATGCCTTGGTAGAAGGACAAAAGGAAGTATAAACTGATGACTGGATCGCTACAGTTGAAACAACATAAAGAAAAAACACAAAATATCATTAATAAACACAGCAAAAGAAAGTATATACTCAATGAAGGAACAAAGAAAAATTGGGTTCTTGATTCCTAATAGGTCCCTTGACTATTTTTTAATAAACTTTTTCTTGAAAACAGCTCAAATTCTGGACACGTAGTATTTGAGTGATTTCAGAGGCTCTTTTCAGGATTTCTGTGACAAAAAGGTAGCTATTTTCAAGCCCTGAAGCCAACCAGCTCCCAAATGTAAGTTTAAATTATCCGCCATCTACCAGTGGGATTCAAGCAACATTGAAGGCCACCTTCATGAGTATAAGAGCTAAATGCAAGGCAAATTTGTCACATTCTCCACTATTGGGCACACTTTCATAGTTTCATAAAAAGATCCATATAATTAGTTCAGCTTACCAAGAAAAAAAGTTGAATGACAAGGTCAGGCTCTTGCCCTTTCAGTAAATTAGAGAAGATTGCCATAAATTGCATAATATAATGAAACACCAATTTGCATATTTGCTGCTATATTAAAAGGGATCAGTTTTAGCTCGCAAAGCAGAACAAATAAAAACATGCATTTTAATAACTCAAATTACTCCCAGGAAGTGACCCTCAGCAGAAAGCCTGATTATCACTACTTAATTAGAGCCTTGGAAATCTAAATCCTCCTTTAAATCCTATTCTGTGTACAGTGAAAGATGAAGCCACGAGTTTTGTCTTAGATTCAATATTTACTCTTTACTAATATGTTTGCAGGAGAGACTTTCCAAGAATTATGAAGACATGCAAAAAAGTTAATATTCAAAGAAAGAATGCATAAAACCTGTGTTGGCTTGCAGGTGCAAAGCAATTAACAAGCTGGCATTTGCAGTACTTTTAATTAATTAATTAAAAATGCAAAGCTGACTTTCATTTCTTTAAATGTTTGAACATTTTATCCATCAATAATGAACCACCACTTACTGCTGTGCTACAACAGCTGGTAAATGAAAAACTTAGTCCAGCATTGTAAAAACTGCATAGGAATTTTACATTTTGCTTTCTTCTGGCATTTAAAAAATTATAATATAGCTTGAAACTCTGTATTATGTGAAAGTGAATAGTGCATATCTGCTCGGTAACAAAAAACAAAGCAAACAACAATCTGCGTTACATTTTAACCTTGAACAGAATTAAAATAGGAAACTTCATAACTAAATGTATTTGGTTTTGTTTTTTAAATTATAGTGAGAAATTAAAATTCTGTTTGCTTGAGGGGCTTTTTGTTTTGTGTGGGGGATTATTATATTTAATTTTTAGAATGAAAGCTTATGTCTTGTCTATAAAGATTTAAAATATTTTTTAAAATGAGATTTTAAGTAACTTTCAAAGTCATGCCAACAATAGATTACAAGGTGAAGATGCCGTGATTAATTGTACAGGTGGATACTGCTTGAATGATATATTGACTGTTCTCAGTGGAAAGATTTTGGTCAGCACATATTTAAAAGACAACACCATTAATGTACTTTTAATTAAAACATAAATACCACATTGCTACCTCACTAGACATTCACTCAGCTGGAACTAACTGTATTTGCTTAATCTACAATTTTAGATGTATTAGCAAAAATAAATGTTGGTGAATGTAAGAGCCTGATTACATATCTTGGGTAAATTGGTGATAATGAGTCAAGAGACTTTGTGTTCATTCACATATATTAGAATAAGAATCATTATGAAATTAAAGCTAAGATTAATCCTGCTAATGACACCATGGAGCATCTGGGAATAAAATAACCCAGATGTCAAATTCACTGTGATACTGTGCTGCTATTTGATAGAGTAACCCCTTGAAGTGTTCTTCTAAGGCAGCGAGCTGGTACCCCACAGTCCCAGCACTTGAAATGCAAATGAGTGACAAGATAGACTAATAATGAGAGCAGATTCTAGCAGTAAGGAAAATGAATAAATTAAAAAAAATCTGAACCGCTGGTAAGAACAAGCAGCAGGCACCCTGATGTCCTCAATTAGGGTGGATGACATCTGCAGTGTATTTCTCTCTAATAAAGCCCTCACTCTGTATTCCAAAGCACACGATTCTAACACTGTTAACATTTTAATGTCTTGGGCGTGCATGGTAACATTAATTACAAGATGATTTGGATGACTTCTGAATCTCTTTTATGTCTTCTACTGAGTAAAAATCTGAGTTGCAGCTTTGATATCATAAATAAAATGCAGAGACCTGCCAAGCTTTAAAGCCATCCTGAAGTAACTCAGATCTGCTAAGTTACATTAAACCTTTATATCTACGTAAAGAGCATTCTCTATGAATTTAAAGAGGGTCAATGTCTGTACATTTTAATGCTGAGGCTTTATATCTCTCTAACATTTTTCTTTAGACTGTAACTGAATTTTGATTGTTGTTTTTAATTACTAATGAGTTTAAGCTAATGTTTTGTTGAGCTCAATTTACCTTCTTAGTGGCTGGCCTCTGTAGCAGTTGTTCAGAAAGTTACACCCAGTATTTAGCAATTCTCTTCCTCTCTTGCTTCCCCATCCATGGGTCCTATCTTGACCATTGACTGCTTTGTTCCTAATTGAGAATGACCAATTGCATGGGAAATCATTCACAAACTGAAACATACATGCACAGACCAAAGAAAGGAACAGAAATAAACAAAGGAGAACTTTTATGTAGGCAAAACAAGCAATGGACCTGATTCTCTATTGTCTTGAACCTAGAATCTGTGCAACATTAGAGAAAAACAGGCGTAATACCCTACCATTATGCTCTGGGAGCCTACTTTGCATAGGTGTAAGTGGCTACTCAAGGTGCAAGGCTGTGGAGAATCAGGCTCCTATTTTCTTAAATTAAAAACAACAAACATGTGATGCACCTTCACTATCTGTTTGCATGGAACCTGCTTCCAAAGCTCTCTAGTTTGAAAGGGTTACTAACAACAGTTTTGATTGAAAGAATCATTCTGTGAACCGAGACTTCTGTTTGTGAAATTCATATTGAGCAAGGATGAGACAACATTACTCCCAGTTTTGCTGCCATCTTAACCATCTCTCTGGGCCTTAGTCTGCCATCAGTATTTACACAAAACTCTCATTGACTTCAACAGGACTTCTATCAGCAGGACGATGGCAGAACAGGCTCTTATGCTGGTTAGAAAACTGCCATTTCTTTAGCACCTTAGAGAATGTAAATACCAGTGACAATCTGCAGATATAATAGAGCCTGTTAACCCTCTCTCCCTTTTGCCTTTTCACTTTGACATCAGTTGACCAATTTCTTTGTTTGTACCAAAGAGACCAGACCCACCATTGACCTATTTGAGAGCATCATTTACAAGATAGCAATGAT
Source organism: Caretta caretta (assembly GCF_965140235.1). Lineage (NCBI taxonomy): Eukaryota > Metazoa > Chordata > Testudines > Cheloniidae > Caretta > Caretta caretta. The sequence continues at coordinate 76,980,250 of NC_134213.1, forward strand.
AATAAATGCCATTCGTGAACTATAATCCAGTGAAGAGTTTCCAAATCTCTGATCCCCATCAAGGACCTCAGTATGAAAAGCTGCAGCACCTCCCATCTGTTCCTGCTTCTGATGGTCTTTCTGAAAAACCACCCACTTGCCTTCCTTCCGCCTTTGCAGGTACCTGCAGTGCACACGCTCTCTCACATGAAGCTTTTTTAGACAGATTATTTCCAAGTTCATTGATCAGAGATACTTCTCTGAAACAAGGTAACTGAAGAGAAATTAAGAGAAAAGCCAAATGGTCTTGGGTCCTGCTACCTCCTAGTGCATTTTTAGGTCTCTTTTAGAGGGTAAGGTATAGAAACAGTCATTAAATGCAGATGTTCTTTGCTTTTTCAGTCTCCACAGCCTTGAGAAGTAATGAAGCATGGAGAAATTTCAGATAATATCTTAGGGTTAATCATTTTAACCCCTTCTTTAAGGATCGAGGACAACTGTTCAGATACTTCTTCAATTGCAGGAGATCCTATCATCAATGAAGCATCCTATTAAAGTTATTTTACCTATATTTGTTCACCGTGCCAAAATCTCTGGGAAGGAGACATCTGGTTTGAAATGCCTTTGTTGAGATCATCAAAAAGATAGTATACTCATCTGAATACTTCAGCCCTTGATCTTCTCAATCAGGAAACTAATACATATAGATAGTCTTATACAAAAGACAATAATCTCTGCCCTTTGCACACAGTTATGCTGTGATCTCTAATTTATCAGATTTCAAGAGAGATCTACAGTAATCAGAATACAAATTTAGACATCAGGGTAACGGTGGGCAGTGATCCTAACCTTCCGTTAAAGTGTGGCTGGTCTAGTCCTCCCGCTGGAGTAGCAGCAGTGATTCCTATCCCCCTCTATTCCTAGAGAGGCAACAGGGAGCCCCCTATAACTTGCCCCTGCTGTATCTGGTTGGGTGGGCAGCTGGCCCACTGCACTTTTCCTGCCACAGAGTCCTCTGCTGGGGCTGTGTTTGCAGGAGCTCCCTGTAACAGAGGACTTGGAGTTAACACCCCTTTGTGCCTCCTGGCACAGTTCCCACCTCTTAGAACTGAGGCTTCAGGGTCTGCAGACTCAGGCAGATGTTACTGTTACTGCATTGGCTATAGCTGAGTCACAGTTTAAAGCTTTTCTTCACCATGATAAGGGTTGGAAACTTACTTTAAAAAAATGAAACCTGAGATACTGGTGCAAACATGAGACTCCAGGAGCTAGGGCCCTGGGCACAGGCCCATACTGCCCACACCTTAATCCAGTCCTACCCTTCAACATAAAAAACCTGAGAGCACATTGCAGAGGGAACCTTGGCAAACAATGGTATGCACCTTCCTTTCTTCCTGCAAGCTGAGGTATCCAAAGGGTGAGTTCTTAATTTACACTTAAGATGCTACTGTAGCTCCTCCATAGCTATACCAAGAAGGTAAACCCATCAGCTGGTGTCAATTCTCCTACATTTTATCAGTCTTTGTGCTTCTTTGCCAGTTGTTTTAAGAAAACTTATATATCTGTTCTGGCTGACAGGACCACAACGGGCAGGGCAAACCTCCCAAAGTAAATAGTCATCTGCGTCTTTTTATAAGTCCAAGACCAATAGCATATTGTCTATTGTCATATGCTTATTTCAAATTATGAAACCATTTACTGCATTCTCAGGTCATCAGTCTCATTGGATAGTGGGATGCATACAGTGAAAGCATTAAGACTTTGGCCTGTCATTGGGAAATCCTCGGGAAAAGAATAAATAAATCTATGATTGGCCCTATGAATGAAGTACACAGACGGCCTGTTCTCAGGCAGGCTTTTCAGTACTGAGGCAGATTAATAAGAGACCCAGAGGAAGGGCAGACACTGGTGACGAAGTGCCAGTGTTTGTCAACAGATGTGACCCCTTGTAATGAAGCATGTGTTCTTAATTTGGCACTGCTTGACATCAAGAAGATTTTCTTGCAATTAAGGTGTCATTTGCTACATTCAGTAGGTTTTCCTCCTGAACCTTTGTTTGGTGTGTAACCATCGCTCCTGGAAACTGGCATTCCACCTTGTGAATGGGCACTATGCCACTCTAACAGATGGTCATGAGATTAGACCTAGCAGTTTGAGTATTAAGGGCCAACACTCTCAAACACATATGTGACAAGGATTCATCATAGGAACTAATAAAGTGGATATGCTCTCACTACCTGAGTTGCTTAGATGGATTAGCTTTTGAATTCTCAAAATAAGTTTGACACTCAAAGGAAAGAAGTAGTTTGCTGAAACCTTCACTTTTTTTGCAGCGGCACCAATGGGTCTCAGTGAGGATGATATTTAGTGACCCAGTGTTGAATGGATGGATGGAATCTCCTGGAAACCCACAAGTATCTATTGACTAAAGACCAAAGAGAATTAAAAAGTAGACAAAAGTATTTCAAAAAGCTTCTCTTTTTTAAAGCCATGGTTTAATATAATTTTTGTCTTCCTAAAACACTGGACCAAATTTCTCCTTGGTGTAATACCAATCAAAATTCAGTGGTGCTACTGTAGGAATAAGTTTGGTTCACTGTTTTTAAGGAGAAAAACAACTACATTCCTTATGTACTTATGAGAGTTTAAAGGTCTGAAAAAGTGGTCATGTATATAAGAATGAACCAAAATCATTGAACCAAAATAATTCCTCAAGTGACTCCATTTGACTGTAGAGATAATACATCAAGATAAATTTGGTTTATTATTTTAGGGAGAAAAAAATTGTGTTCCCTTTGGGAAAAAAGAGAAGAAGTGTGAAATATTTTGCAGAAATTTTAATTCTCTTAGATCTTCAGTAGAATGGAATCAGGAATAAATTTAACCCAATGTGTCTTTCTACTGCAAAGTGACTTTCTTGTAATCCGTAGCAACACTTTGTATAAACAAACTTGCTTGAAATGAAAAATAAATCACCTAATCTGGAATGCAATTACTGTACTCCTAATATATTTGTAATTATCAAGGTTTTCTATAGTGTCTTCCAGAGTATCAAAGTTATACTCAAAAATTTATCAAACAGGATGGCTATCCATTTAAATAAGGGACTCAAAGGTTATTTCCACCTAGTTAGAAGGCAAAGTTGTATAGCAGGGTACCTAAAGCCTCATCTCCTCAATGTGATCAGGGCCCAAGCTGTAATAGTCAGAGAAATCCCTGAAGGCTAAGTAGCTGGGGTCATAGGGATAATACACAAGTGCAAATAGCTTTTGTCACCCAAACTCTGAAGTCTGGGCACATTTCCCTACTACAAGAGAATGTGTGCTGCAGTAACCATTTAGTATATATATATATATACACACACACACACAGTAACTTGTTGCCAATTTTGTGCAATTAGGGTGTACAAAATGGTTTCTCTGGTAGGAACACTGAATGTGTTACCACACTAATTAGAGGTTTCTCTCTCCTCTATGTGCATGCCTAACTCCCATTAATATTAATAGGAGTTATGCCCAAACATCAAGGGCAGACAAGACCTTTGTAACTGTGACTTATATATTTATATCAGTAATTCCCTGTATAGTAATTCTCAGAACATGCTGGCTTGCAATTTATAGAACCTGACTTGTATAAAATGTTACTATATAAACTATAGTAAACTAAAGATTTCCTTTATTAATCCTGTTTCCCACCCCCAGGTTTGTGGCTTAGCCATGTGGCTATAGTACAAGATTTCCGGCCAGGAAACAAGATGTTTGCGAAATGTTATGCCCATTGATTTGGCCAGTTGTTGCTATAAATGAGGCTTTTGTTATTAATAAAATCAACTTATAGCAATTAAAATTTTAGAGTCATTTAGTCCTTATTCTGGAGTAGTGCCTTTTGATATTTCTTAACAATGAAAAGCAACGGGGCCTGTTAATAATTTCAAATCAGATGTTTTTTGTGCTGTAATTTTTGCAGAAATTTGGTCAGATTTTGTGTTTAGTGCTGATTAATCTATGTGTTCTCTGGAGATCAAAATACATAGCCAGTGGCGGGCATCCCAGAGCCTAACTAACCCCAAAGGGTGCACACTCGGTGTAAGAGCCATCTGTGCCTCCAACCCATCCATTGGGGATGTTGCTGCAGTGTACAGTAAAAGGCTTCTAAATTCAGATGGAAGCTGAGAGGCATGAGGGGGGAATGCAAAGTCATCACTACAAAGTGCAGAATGGGAATTCGCCTATATGGTGACCATTTCTGCTAAGAAAATGCATGTAACAGCCCCATTTAAGACAAGGCAGGCCTCCAGGAACTATAAAATGTGCGTATCAGTTCCTTGAGCACAGTTTGGCATCTGTGTGGCCATGCAGAAAATGTTGATTGAGAAGCTGGTTCAGAAGGCTAATAATGTAGTCAAGGCAAAATCCACTGTACCCTGACAGAGAGCAGCCATGTGGATACTGGGTATATGGGAAGGACATAGGAAGGAGGCACTGGCAAGCCACAGCTGGGAAAATCATCAACAGGCTAGATAGTCAAACCCACAATAAAAAGATGGGATTAAAGAAAATGCCTAAGATTTTTTCCCCAAACATGATGTTTATGGGTGAGCATATACATGTATTCTCCAAGGGAACTTCATGGGCAGATGTTGTACCATGGAGCATGCTCTTGTCACAGCAGAAATAGTACTTGTACTACACGAACCAGACTTACTGCTTTAGGTAAAAACGTGCTGAATAGCCCCTTAGCCTGAACCTGACTCTAGGGGAATTGAACATACGTTGAACTCAATAGAGTTTGGGTATTTTGTTTGCAGTTTACCTTTACGACAGCTGAAGGGCGACTGCGCTACTTTAACTTTGCAGATATTCTCACTTTGCACACCTGATCTACAAGAGCAGATAGAAGCGCTCAACCATGTAAGTTAAAAAGCAGGGCTGAAAATGAAGCTCAGCTACGTAGAGATCAGGCCCAGAAAACAGAGAGACAGAGGTATCTGAGCATCATTAACCCAGAAAGGAAATATAGCTGCTTTTACTTAGTTCAGGAAGAGCTAGAAACTGATTTAAAGCAAAATGGTTATGCCCATGGCTAAACTATAATTTGGTTGGAAGAAGTAATCCAATCTAGGGGAAATTACTAACTATACTTTGTGGAAAAGCCCAAAGCAAAACTGATCATTTTTGACAAATTTTGTGAATTTTGTAATATTTTTAAATAATGTATCCACTTTGCATGGGTATAACAAAATGCTTGCTTCATCTGCACAGACCTTGATTCAATGGTGCAAATTTTGCTTAATCATGAGCTCCAAAACTCATGACAAAAATTAAATTACAGAGATTTTTGTTTGACTGTTTATTTTATAGGGGTGGGGTTTTTGCTGGTTTTTGGTTTGGGGGTTTTGTTTGTTTGTTTTTCTTTTGAGCGCCAAAGAATAGCTGCAACTATGATCTTACTCCTGGGTGTTCATCACTGAAGCAGAGAACACTGGGAATCAAAAAGAAGTGCCACCCAAAGCAAAACTCAGCATCAGTCCTCAAAAACCATAAGTGGAAATTATCGTTTTGCCTTTAGTGCTTCCCCCTGTGATCACATGGGTTTCATAAGAGAAAAGTCCTTTCCACAGAGGGGGAAACAAGTGAATTCAAAATGACACACCCTAGCTTAGGGGAAAATGGTAAATTTTTCCTTAGTTCATTAGCATAAGCTTCCCATGAGAACATGGGTATTCCCCTTTGCAGGCCTTCACCTGTCCTGTTAAATCTACATATGCCCATTCATTTAACTGGAAGCGGTGATCTAGATTGAGAGCCAAATTGTGTTTCTTCAAACACAGGCACATATGGTGAGGGGTAGGGACATCTTTTCTCGTCCAGAAAGCTGCAGTCAGTGTTCCTGCAGTCTAAACTGAAGGCTGACTGGTGTGGCTGGTGGCAGTGTATGCCACAAAGGAAGAGTGACTTATATGAGCTTTGAGCATGGCTAGGGCACCACAGCCCCCTCTCTCTTCCCATGCTCAGTGGCTGGTGAGCATGTGCAGTGATTCTTTTAAAGGCACAGAAAGAGTGGATTCTGGGTCTGCTCAACCCCGTCGATCCCCACAGTCATTCCACCGGCTTCCACTCAGTGCTAACAGAATGGGTCCACCAATTCCCCCAGAGCCCTACAAATCTCGTATCCCCTATCCCTAGTGCTCCCTTGCCTTGAGCCATCCTCCATTGCAATCACCGGCTGTCTTTCCATTGACTTCAGTGGCAGCTAGAGTCAAATCCCGCCAGCTATTGTATGTTTGTTAGTATTGAACATTTTGTTTTCCATTTTTAAGGTCTGAATTTTCTAGTATTAAAAAGTAATGAGTGTGCTGCACATACTATTTGCTGCCGAACAGTAATAGCATTCAGAAGTGTTACACCTCAGACTAAGGATACAGAACTCATTTATAACAACCAAAGGCATATTTAAATACTTTACTACTAGTGGAGGAGCTTCTCTCATTGAGATAACAGGGGTGGGGAGGAGGGCACCGCCCCCACTCTGAAAAATAAGACAGTACTTCCAGAGTAACGTACATGTACTTTCATTCCAACACTGTTCACCATTCATAGCTGTTCATTTAACAAAATGGCTCTTCTAGATGAATAGCCCATACAGCAGTGGCATAGGCTGGACACCGCACATGTGCACATTCTATCAGGGAAATGCAAAGCAGCAGCTAAGAGACTTCAGTGAACAGCCGGTCAGTCACAACACAGCATTGAGGATGTTACTTATCTCTCTAGGTTCTTACTTCATTGTAATATTTGCCTACCTTTAATTAATGAGCATATACAGGCTAAGGCAAAGTCTGACAGTCCTAGAATAAGCACTGAACTCCAGCTTCTTTCCCAGTGCTTTGTATGTCATAGTTGATATGTGAAGTGTGCTGATCTGAACTTTGATACCGAGGGGGTACATGGTTTTGGACAGAAGTCCATTAGGCCAGCAACACAATCCAATCTTCTTTTTTTCGTATGGCTGGCGTAGAGCGGCAACTACAGTTTCACCTGAAGTTGATTGAGCCAAATGGCTACCTCAAGAATAGCAGAATTTATTACAGTCATGCCTCCTTCAGATTTATAAATTGGGCAGCAGGTAGCAATATGTTCGATGGTCTGTCATGGGGAACCACACTTGCATGCCAGGGAGTGCTTGATTTTCCATTTCTGCATTAGATGTACACATCTACTATGGTTGGTTCGGATTCGGTTCAGAGTTGCCCAAGATGACCGTGGAAGGTCAAACCCATGAACCTTCTGTGAGAATTCACAACTAATGCCATCAACTCAGCAACCCAACATCGCTCAGTGATCTCCTGGCCATCAGAGCAGCAACTCAACACAATCCAATCCAATGATTGGAAAGTATAATCTCTCTAGAATCCAATTGTTTCCATTAATCTTAAAAGATGGAGTATTGAAGCAGGACTCCCACTCTGACGTGAGCAGATAGGACCTGATCTTAGTCTAAAGGAGACAATAATGTGAACCTGACAACTGTTATCACTATACTCCCTACATCTATTCAGACATGGATGATCAAATTCAAGTGTGTCAACATACATGAGTAGAACCCGCAGCTATCTGGAATCTTGCTCTGGTTGTCATGGAGGCCATGCAAGCCCAAGCCAGTGGTCAAGTATCTTTGTCATTACCAAACTGTGCAGAAGAAGTAGTCAGATGACTTCCAGTTCCAATAGGTCAGTCAACTTGGCCAGGAATTTAGGGAATCAGCTGGATGTCTGGATGCTATTAGAGTTTCTAAATTATTTTTATCCTAGGAACCTACCTATATGAGGAACTCTGCACCTTGAAAAAGGATCTTCCCTAGGCTCATGCTGACCCAAATACTTTGACAGAGTAGTGTAAAATTGAAGTCACTGAATAGTCCACACAGATCTTAGTTATGCAAATGAGGTTTGGATTCATTGCATTAATTATTATTTCCTCCCATTCAAGGAGGAAGGGTCTTCTCTCAGTTACCTTGGGCACAATTCTTGACCAATAAACTGACAAATTCACTTCCCTAATACACCCCCAGAGATGGACATCATCAGAATTTAATTCTGCAACCTTTTTAACCTCCATAGGTGAGGAGCTTTTTACTGTGCACATGGTGATTGAAGGATTATTCATTTGCCCCCAGGGCAGGCAAATGCTGTCCCCTCCTTTTTAAGGTTCATAAGGGGCTTCTGGGAAGGGGCTGATCAAAACATTTTCACTAATCCCTTCCAGCCCTCCTCATCTTCTGGAGAAGACTCAGAGGCTATGTTGTCTTCAGTATCCTGGTGAGATGAAGCTACATGGCTGACTCCAGTGATGCAGTGAAATGGAACACCCTATGTCTACTGACAATTTAGGATGGGATGAGAGCTATCAGGCTTGTTTATTGGAAATTAGTCTTCATTTCAGTTAGATAACCAAAGGACTGGTGGAGTCCTCTTGATCTGGTGATTGAGTACCAAGAGTCTCAGGCCTGTAGGGTTTCTTGTGTGTCCTGTCTACAGTAGAAGAGCCTATGTTTTCACCCTCTTTAGGAACCAGGCATCTGAGCATGGGATGACATCCTTAGGCATAATATGGATTCCCACCAGTTGAGATGTTCGGCCTTTGCTGAACACAGCAAATCATCGCTGCTATTCTATTGGATTTCTGAGTAAGGATTGCTATTCTCCCACCTTGCAACATCCCTGGCATTACGGGATGAGGGCATCAAGATTTACAACTCTTTTTACTGGAGATATATTAACATTCCCTTGTCCTTACCCTGCCCATGCTTCTCTCTCATCTCCACTAATCAAAAGTGCTAGATAGGTTGTGGTGTGGTGTGGTTTGTCTTTTAGCACAATTCACACAGGCAACAACTGCAGCCATGGCACAGAATCTCTTCAGGAGACAATGAGGTAAAGGTCACAAAAGAATAAAACTTGAACCTTCCTGTGTTCTACCTCACCTTGTCAGTAAACGACAGTCTGTGTATGTGTGTGTATGGAGAGGAGGGAGGGAAGGGGATGTTAAACTGCAGGCTTCAAACTGAGCTAGATGAACCATTTAAAGTGAAATGAAGAGCGAGAATTTCTATTGGTACCTTTGCTTTCTGGGAGCTTGGTTGTTCCTGACAATGTGCAACAGATGTTCTTGATAGGTCTATTACAGCCATGAACATATAAATGTGAATGAAGTTTGTGCTTTGCTTCCTACTGTTTGCTGAATATGTAGACTAGGCTGATCAGACCTTCAGTCAAATAAAATCCAACAACATATCAACGCTTTCAGGAAGAGAAAGTTTTAAATAGAGCAGAGTATCCCATTATCCTAAATTCTGACCAGATAATGATCAATTCTTTCTCTGAATGACACACATAAGCAAAATAGTGCCAGATTCTGACAGTGTTTAACCCAGTCAGAAATATGTGGCAAGTGACTCAAGATATCCTAAGTGCCAACAACAATCCAGGAGAGTAGTACTTACTGGGGCTGTCACTGATGCCTTCCTTCACCACCTTTCTATCAGCACATGTTTGAGTGAGGCACAACTTCACAAGATGGAGATGGATGTAAGCAGAGCAGAAGAAACAGGCGTCCAGTATTGTGAGTACACAAGGATAGGTCCCCCAATTGTCCACAGACCAGTGTCAGCACATGCAAAAAGATTTAATGCACATGGGCTTACATTAAAGTAAGAAGGCTATACCAAAAGAAATACCCATTTATCATTCGCTTTTGGCTGTTTGACTGAATTTTAGTTTATTCAAATAAAATACATAGGAAGAAATGCTAATGTCATTCAAAAACCCAGCAGCTGAGTTTATTTTGGCTGAATAATCTTCAAGCATGAAGCACCATTTGAAATAATGTCAGCAAGGGGAAAATATGTTTACATGCCTACTATATTGACCCGTGCATATTGACCCGTGCATGAAAAGATCCAATTCTAAAGATAATGATAAATGATCTTCCATTTATATGGCTCCTTTCATCCAAATTAATCCTAGTGTTTTGCAAACTATACAGAGATACATTCAGCTACCACTGTAATTCAGCCACTCCTTGAGTGAAAAAAGGCAACAGCGCGCAAAAGCAAGTGAAAAATATCTTATCCCCATTTAAAATGCAGTGGAATTTAGGGAGGCAGAATGTAATTCACAAAATTTGACTTTGTCTTCTGGCATTGTGACTAATACCCTTCTCTTACAAAAAGTGCCATGTATCTTTAATGACCACAAGCTATCAGAACCTTAGTTTTATAGCCCACCTCCAGCAGCTCAGCCTTCCCTAACCCCATGCGCTGGTATTCAGTACAGAGTCATAGGGGGAAATGGCAAACTATTAAAACAGCAGCCCATTTCCTATCATGCCTAGAGGTTCCAATCGAAATACTGACAGTAGCTCATGCTTTCTTATCTTGGGAGATATAATGGGATCATAGCAAAAAGTGACATAGCTGTAGGTGTCTGCACCCTGACTGGCAAATACCATGCTCCTGTCAAATACATCTTTCATTTGTGCCCAAACCCATACCAGGGCACAGAAGGGCTCTTCTCAGCTGGTGGAGAATCAGAAAATACCTGCTTAGCTAACCCACAAAGCCAAATTGTGCTTGACTTTGAGGATTCCTGTCTACAGTCAGCCTACCTCCATCAGTTAGCCTTCATGAGCCTTCTGCACTGTGTTCACATGGTTCTTGCAGAGAAGGCACAGTTTAGATTTTAGCACATCGTTCACATGAGACCATTCTGTCCGTGGACATGGGGAAAATAAGTCTTCACATTCCAAACCAGTTACCATCTAGCAACTAATGCCAGCAAGAGGCGAAGGCTTTTTCCCCAGGATCAGCATTGGACTCCACAGGTAGAAGAAGCCCACAGAGCCTATGCAGCAATCAAGATTTTTGCTGAATAAGGTAGTATTACTGACAGGACTGTCTGAAAAGCAGATGTAATAAAACAAGGGCTAATAGACCAGTGAACCTATTCATGTTTTATTCTGTTACAATAATAAAAGAATTTAAAATATTAATTTATGTGCATTTAAAAGGCTATGGCTAGGAGATGGAGGCTGTAGGGTAAGCTTGATTTCCACACATCTGAAATAATATCCATCTAAAAACAAATTCATATTTATTAGTGGAGTAAATCCTTAAAATTCCTTCAAAATGGCTTATCAAACTAAATTGTGTCCCACCCCAACAAATAGAATTAGAAACCCATGTCAGGGAAGGCTGCTAAAAGTGTTATTAAAGTGATCTGCATTTATTCTCCTCATTTCTGTGGGGAAAAAAACTCTCCTTTCATACATTTTATCAAATGCTGCCCTCTAGCGAACAAACTCCTTTTAAATGAACATTGCATACATACAGGATAAATGAAAACTTAACCAAAATAATAAAAATATGCATCAAATGAGGAAAACAGAAGTCTGGATGATAGAAAGCACACCAATAATGATAAATTCCCACATTTTGTTTCATCCTTGGTTGCTAATATTTTTCTTCAAGTACATTTTAACAGGATGGATTACATACAGGTGACTGACTAGAATATGATTCAAAGCTAATACATCTTCTAGCAACTTGCCACATTTCTGTTCTTCGGACTCTTTGCCAACATATATTAAATTGTGCTTCAGCTAATGATAATATCCAACACTAAATTAACTCAAAAGATAAAACAAGAATAGCATTCCATAGCTACCTGGGCTTCGTGGGGGGCAGCGAGCAGCAGCACTGGCTTTAATAATCTCAGCCAATTCATTTGATTAGTATTAGGAGAAAAAATTTTTTCATGTTTTTCCTTATGAAGGGGAGATAGCATGATATATTTTGTTTATACCAGATTTCAGACATCGCAGCTTACACTTAGATGCAGTGGCAGAAGAAAGAGGAGACAAATACATCCCAGACCAAACATGAACTTTTTGGAGATTAATTCTCATTCAGATGCATCAGTGAAAAGGCCAGTACAGACTAATCCTCTCCAACTACCACATTGGCATGCTTTTAATACATTCCAACTTTTGAACATTTACAGGTGCTCAGTGTTCTCATAGTATTACTTTTATTTCTCGATCACATAGCAATTTCCCCATTACGTTGGAATTAGTTGCTTTATAGTTTCTGAGTAACGCTTATGCATTTCTTTCCATAGATAATTTTCCTGTAAGCACACTTTTGTATTAAGCACTAAAGGACAGTCTTGCTGCTTATCTAATTCTAAATGTACTGTATATATTCCAGCACTTTCAACATTAAAAGAACGATCCATCATTTATCATCTCAGACCAAACACACTTGTGGAACAGGGACCCAAGGGGGAAAAAAGCATGTATTTAAAGCCATGCCCCAGCATTATTTTACTTTAATAAAGCCCACTGTTGTAATTGATTAAAAATGTATGAGCCAAAATAACACAGTTCTTTAAAAAAAAAAAAAACATACAATAATTGATAGTGCCAAATATGCATCAGACTATTGCAGACGGTGGGCATTCACATGAACTAATTTAGAGTCTTTGCAGTAATGCCATATTTAGTAACATCTAGATCCTTGTTCTATGCCTGTGAAGCAGCCACTTTCTAAGTTGATAGCAAATTTGAATTTTTTCATTCCATCCTACATGAAAGGGCCTGAACATTTTAATTTTAAAACAAAGTTGGCTAAAACTTTCAAAAGAGGCTTGCAATTCTGAGTGCCCCAATTTTTGGGTGCCCAACCTAAGACACCTTTCAGCCTTCCGGAACATGCTGAGCAGCCATCCTCAAAAGTCAGGCTCCCACAAAATGTAGACACTCAAAATTGTGAGCCTCTTTTGGGTTCATGTCCTTTTGGAGTTTCCACGAGAGTGCCAAAAAGACAGAAACAGGAAAAGTTTCCAAAAATGTCAAGAAAATGTGAAAGTTTCAGCCCAGAATGAGTATTTACTGCTAAGCTTTAAGCCCTGCCATGACAAATTCTCTTGCTGATATGTTGGAATCAAAGGGTTTTGCTTTATGTGGTATGACCAGCTCATGACTTTGAAGGGGTTAATACAGAAATGCTGTACTGCATCAGATTGGACACTTCAATTACTATTCATTCATAGGCCTATGTGAGCAGCTCAATTATGTAGATGTGTGACATGACACCATCAGGTAAATTTTCATTGGGGTGTGCAGAGATTTAGCTGCATGACTTGTATTAAAGTCAATGGGAGACATATGGCTAAATATCCTCCTATTGCTGAAAATTAAGGGGAATGTGTTCTGTTCCTACAAGGGAGCTACATAAAATGCAGGTATCATTTTCAGTTATGACAAAGGATAAATTCATCTTCATTTTATCTCACCTCCTATGCTGCAAGATTGCTTTTCACAACATACTACACCAGAAACACCAGCTTAAAGGAATCTATACACAATGCTGTATATTTAAATTGTCTTAATTATGGCTTATGAAGATTAATGAACCATGCAGGCTGTTTGGTGTCATACAGCGCTACAGAAAGCATTCACATACTGCAGAACCAAATCCCCCAAACCAGAGCAAATCCATATGAAAAGTGCTTTGCTCCGAGAGAAACACACTGAAAACACAGGAAGGATGAGGGGAAGGAATCCTCAGCCCTTACATATGCTACATTGCCTTCTTACCTCTATGGTCAGCTGTGTCAAGCCAGCTACTGCAGAGCGTGGAAGGGCACTAGTCAGTGTTGCCAATGAGCTTTTCTCACAAGTCTTGTGATCTTTGGTGTTTTCCCTGAAATAGGGTTGCCAACCCTCCCGGTTTCACTGAGATTCTCCTAGAATTGGACTCTGTCTCCCAGAAGCTACTGAAGGAAAACCGGGAGATTTTAGGCCGCTAAAAGTCTGGCTGCACAGCAGGGCGAAGGCAGGTTCCCTGCCTGCCTGGCCCCGCACCGCTCCCGGAAGTAGCTGGCACGTCCCTGCGGCCCTGGCCGTGGGAGGGGTCTCCATGTGCTGCCTGTGCTCTGAGCGCCGATTCCACAGCTCCCATTGGCCGGGAACTGCGGGCAATAGGAGTTGTGGGGTTGGTGCCTGCAGGCAGGGGCAGCGCACTCTCTGAACCCCTTGGCGCCAGCCCAGAGCCCACAAACCCTCCCCCTGCCCCTGCCCAGTGAAAGTGAGGTTGGGGGGGAGCGAGCGACAGAGGGAGGGGGGATGGAGTGAGTGGAGTGGGGCCTTGGAGAAGCGGCATGGTAGGGGCAGGGCCTCAGGGAAGAGGCAAAGGTGTTTGGGTTTGTGAGATTAGACAGTTGGCAACCCTACCCTGAAGTCCCAGCTCCTGGAGACATGTGATTACAAAAAAACCCTCAACTTTCATTTAAAATAAATAAAGTAGATAGAATAAAGAAGAATCTAGCCATCTGGTCTCAGAGAAAAATTGAAAATGTGACCCAAGTGCACTTTAAAGGATTAAAAACTGGAAGGGAAATAAAAAGAACCTAAAATGCATTATTATTAATTATTATTTTAGTCTCAGGAATTTAAAGACATTATCATGATTTTATGGGGCCTGGCTCATTATTTTTGAACATGTGGGATTGGCAATACTGAATAGCAGTTGTAGGCCACAGATGCCTTCCAATCTAGTGTGGGGTACTTGTGGATTCAGACTGTGCCAACACCATCTACCAACTCCGACACCTGCCCAGTTCTCCATTCCTTTCTCTGGTGCCATGTGGAGAGTTACAGTGAGGACTCCTCACTATATAGGTGTTCTTCTTGTCAACTGTTAGAAATGGGCCATCCTGATTATCGCTACAAAAGGTTTTTTTTTCCTCCTGCTGATAATAGCGCACCTTAATTGATCACTCTCATTATAGCGGGTATGGCAACACCCATTTTTTCATGTTCTCTGTGTGTATATATATATCTTCCTACTGTATTTTCCACTGCATGCATCCAATGAAGTGGGTTTTAGCCCATGAAAGCTTATGCTCAAATAAATTTGTTTATCTCTAAGGTGCCACAAGTACTCCTCGATCTTTTTAGTAAATAGTCTGTTCCGGCAGTTGCACTGTGTCTTTTTCTCTCTCTACAGCCTCCTCTTTGTGACTCGCCAGGTCACTACATGATTTCTCCTCCTGTGGGAGGGAGTGAATTTAAGTCTCTTCTCACCTGCAGTCTCAGGCAGTCTCCCCATTCACTGCCCCATGGTGCCACTCCCTCAATGGCTGGTAGAAGAACCCAGGCCCACCCTCTACTCCGGATTCCAGCTCAGGGACCCTCTAATCAGCAGCACAGGTCTGTTCCTCCTGGACCCCGCTGCCTTCCTTGAGCTCTCTCCTACCTTCTTCAGGGTCTGCCAACCCAAACTCCCAGGGAGTGACTGTAACCCACCTTGGTTCTGTAGCCCCAGCCCTCACCCACCTCCCTTCTCTCAGGGACTGACCGTAGACTAATTCCCTACAGCTCTACTAAGGGGGCTGTTTCCAGCCTTCTGGCTTTGTAGAAGCCCTGACTGATCCTCACAGGTGAGCTTCCTTCTAAATAGCCTCCTCTGGCCTAAATCTTTCCCATTTGCAGCCTAATTGGCTGATTGGGCCACCTGGCCTAATTCAGCACTTGCAGGACCAGTGTAGGGAGTGCCCCCGATCATTCCTGCAAATCTTTGTCCTTGTTGCAGACCTGACACACTCCTTCCCTGGCTCACTCTGTACCTTGCCTCCAAACTCCCTGGGCTCACCAGGAGCCCATATGGAGCTCCCTAGTGCAGCTGCTGTCTGTTATTTACAATGGAAAGCCATGATATACTTCTTATATCAGCAGCGCTGAGGAGCATTCTGGCAGGTATTGGACATCCTTGTGGTAGATCTGCTCCCATCCATTAGAGGCATATGTCATTCTACATGTTAATTTACATGCACATTATATATCCTATGTGCTTTGGGTTTTACAGGTTAAATGTATCCAAATAGTTAAGTATTTCTTTATCCAGTAAACATTTAAATGCCTAGCTAAACAGTTATATGTTTAGGAGAATACTAAGCAATATAAAATCCTCAGGGCAAAATAATTACCAACCACAAGACCCAATCCTGATCCCACTGAAGACAGGGACAAGCCTCCATTGATTTCAGTGGGAGAAGAATCTGGCCCATAGAAGTCAGGAGTTTTTCTATGTGGGCTATCTTGTTTATTTTTGTGCAAAATACTAGCAATAACTAGACCCTGTTACGGATTAATCACATTGCACACTTTATTATTCAAAGCTTTTTTTCGGAGTCATCGCCAGGGAAATAAAAGCTTTCAAAGGCAATAGCCTTTTGTTGACACTTTTACAGTTTTTAAAATGACACAATACAGATTTTTTTTGAAATTTTACTTTAAAAAAAAAAGTGCTCCCAGGTTAAGACCCTGTATGCCAAGTTTCAGCCCAGAGCACATTTTTATGGCCGAGTTATAAACCCCTGAAAATAGGAAACTAATACTGCAAGGATTTAAAATAATAGAAAATGTTTCACATAATATAAATCCATAAGCAGTGTATTATATTTTAGTCTTAATATCTACATACTTGGATTATCTTATATCTTGACAATCATACAAAGTAATCTTGCCTTCTCTCCCCCTTTCTTTGATTCAGTGTTTCATTCTTATGCATTAACAATGCTCTGGGCCATAAAATACTGTATTAATATTAGTTTGTCACAGTAGACTAAATTTAGAACAACTCATTAATATGGGAGAGTAAAAGGCATTCTGCCAGGAGTGTGAGTGACTCCATAAGCTCTTAAGGCTATAAGTTATGCAGATATGCCACTTGAACTAGAGAGCTAGCGATTCTTTTTGTTACTAATAAGAGATTCTATTAGTTGAAGCTGATTCCAATTCTAATTAAAAAATGTGGAAAAAGGCAATTTTGCCATTGGATGCATCTCTGATATATAACTGGAATAAGCCACATATCATCTCTCTCTGCTTTCTGGTCAGCTAGGATTAGTAGCACATACACAGAATGAATTTTCCCTGCAGTATACAGGATAAACAACTCTATTGTAGTATCTTCTGTGGTACAGTTATGATCTGTATATCCAGAATATAGTCCAATAATCAGAGCTATTTCAAAGAAAAACCTTGTGGTGTTTTATATTGCCCCAGTGAAGTAAAAAGTTTTCATTTTTCACAAATAAAATCTTTCATATATGTAGCTTCATGCCAGTAATGCCTTCTCAAAGGTTCTCAAATATTAATTTTTTTAAATTTAGTCCCTTGCTAAGCTACAAATATTCATGTTTAACACCAAGTAGCAGTTCAGGGGCTGACAACAGTATGTACCTTTTGAATGATGCATAGAAAGCAGCAGTTATCACAAAGACAAAGCCACCAGATTGGTCTCAGGGAAACCCAGTGTCTGAATTTTTCATGACTCCTCTAGCACTTAAAGAATAAGAAACTGGCTACTACTGTTGGGAGATAAGCACTGTGAAGGTCAGAGCCCAAAAACATGCAAGAGAATCAGGTTTTGCCTGGGGAAAGTGAAAAGGGATTTAAGCTGCTTAAGAGAATTATAAAGATTTTTTTTTTTTATTTTACAAACACTAGCAGCTAAACAATAGCTATAAAAATGAGTAGAGTCATATCCATCTAGTGCTCATTGCTTGAAAGTCTCAAAGGACAGAGAAAACTAACCTTTTCCTTATGTCTGAAGCCTTATAGTTAAACTTCCTGAGATCACTCCCTTTCTTATAGACTTTCCAATATCCTTTCTTTGCCTTTTAAGAACTGAAACTACTTCAGAAGGCAATTGATACATGGAAAGTGTAAAATAACTTCAATAATTCCTCTTGTATGTTTACAAATATTCAACTGGGAAGAAAGTGATATCTTAATTACTCTGTAGCCCAGTGGCTCACATGTGTGTTTATTTTCCATAGCAGACAAACTTTACTTGATCCCATAATGATTTCTAGAAAGTATAAATTGATTCCGGGGGGGCTGGGGGAGAGGGGAAGAGTAACTGCTTAGAAAAACATTACAGTGTTTAAGCAACTGATGGCTTCACCTGTCATCATCTAGTTAAGCTCTTAATGAGTTCTTTTCTATTCTTGGTCACATCTGACATTTTTTTTTTTTTTTTTGGTAATATAAGTCCCTTTGAACAGCTGGGAGTTAGAGCATCCTTTGATCACAGAATTCTTCTGAATTTTCAGTCAAAATGAGGACATTTTTGTCCTGACTTGGGCTATTTTTATTGGTATATTTCCCCTAGTATGTTTCTGGGCATTATTTTGCAGGCATACAAGAACCTGAACAATTAATGTATACATTTTTACATAAATGTTTATAAATTTAGCAAAGGGAGAGAGCTTTGCCACGAGAAACCTCAGCTCTTTGAAGGCAGTTTTCTAATGATGACCCTTGGCATGCTGGCCCACATGGGACTCCTCCGAGAAGAGTCTGATGAAAATTAGTCTATTCTCATTTCAAACAGAATTTTGCTGAAGTCCTGATCAGAGCATCAGCATGGAGTCCAGGGAGACAACACACGCTACTTGATTCACTCTGCAGCCTCCCTCTCCTGGTAATTGTTGCAGGAACACATAGTGACAAGACTATAGGATGTGAGGGGTCTGGATGTACTCAGGCTGTTACTCTGTGTTTAAAGATTTAAACCATCAGGGTATGATAAGGCTTTTTGATGTTCATTGAACATGGAGCTTGGGTACAGAAGAAGGGGAAAGGGCTTCACCAGAAGGTAATCATCTTTCAGAGCCACAGTCAGACTGCGAGAGGTGGGAAAATCTCAGTCTCAGCATAGACAGGGAACAAAGGGAGATGAAAGGGCTAGGGTGAAGAAGGGGCCAGATCTGGCTGTGAGGCAGAACTTGCACTAAAATATAGTTTGATGCTATAAAACGCAGGAAAACCATTTAGTGTTCTTGTTCCATTAACACACACTTATTGGCTCACATTTCACCATTCTGCACATTTTTACAGTTTATGTTGACACTCGGTTGAAACAATGTCCGTGGCTTATTTTGAAATTATTTAATGCATTTACTTTGTCAGATGAATGTTATTTCCTAATTATACTGAAAAGTATTCGATGATGAGCTATTTTAGAGAATGGATACAATATTTTCCTCTCCCAAGAGTCAAACTGTCAACATACACTAGGTATATACACTGCTGTATAACGTAGAGAGCAACTGCATGGGGGGAAGGGAAATGTTATTTACCTTTGTAAAGCGCTTTGCATCTGACGATGTAAAGTCCGATAACTAGCATGAAGTGTTGTTATAATCAAGTAATACTGAAAACCTCCATTTCGGCTCCCTTGATAAAATGCCCATTTTCAATGAATAATTAAAGGGCCCGATTCTAGAAGATGAGGAGCACCTTCAACACCCATTATATTTAATGGAGGTGAAAGTACTCAGCATCTCACAGGATCAGTAGCTAAAGCAGGAAGAGAACAGTTCGGCATATTTAAGAAGTTGGGCTGCCCTGTTTCTTTTCTATATATGAAGGAAAGGAAAGCTAGTTTGATGTGGGCATCACTTCCACGCCCTGGGAGTTTCATAGCACCAACACAGGGTAGTACTGCAACATTTTAGGTCCAACAGGCATTTGCTGGCTTTAGCTACTCTGAAGAAATAAAGAAAGTAAAGGATTCACAAAGAAATCTGAGTGTTAAGCTGATCAAAGTTTGGGTTATTGAGATTTAGATGCCGCTTTCCAACTAAGCTACAGAAATCTACTTTTTTACACCAATCTCAGTGGGCCAGATTCATCCCTGGTGCAACTCCATTGACATCAACGGTTACAGCAGGGATATGTTGGGCTTGGTATGTCTGTGATGTTTTTGTAATTTGCATGTCTCTATCTACGCACAGGGCTGCGTGATTCCACAGTCACTGACACCTGATTTTGATGGGCAAGAGCTGAATCAAACCCAGAATGTGAGTTTTGCAAAGATTTATTCCAGTATTGTCATTGGTGTTCTTGACAAATTGTCAATGGAATCATTAATTACCACATTAAATGTAAAGTCTGTAGCCAGCTTCCCCGGGGCTAAGAATTGTTGTATGAGCCATTGTTGAGCTCTATGCACAACCCACTTTATGTGAAACTGTTTAGCTTATATGGAAAGCACAATTAGCACTCAAGGCTAGGATTTTTAAAGGTGCCTATTGGAGTCAGGAGCCCAGGGTAGAATCTATGTGATTTAGGAGCATCTGTGATTTAGGAGCCCATCTCCTATTGAAAGTCAATGGGGCGTGTGCTCCTAAGTCATGTAAGCATTTCTTGAAAAATTCCACTCTCAAATGCTTTTGACTTTCAAAGGGAGTTTGCCACCTGTCTGCTCTTTGTGCCTTTGAAAATCTACCCCCAAAATAGCAATGGACAATAAACTAACAAAATAAAAGCAATGAGTTCTATAAATCAACTGATATTGTGCCTGAGTCACTTTGAAAATAAGGAGGTATCCAAAAGAGTGATGATGTGCAGTGCACACTACCCCTGGAATAAACATTCTAATTAACATGCAGAAAAGTATGTTCTCATTATTGCACAGCACTCATTCCCCGTGTGTACAGTACACATAGGACCCAGTCCTGCTCCCACTGAAGTAACTCACTTCAGTCAGATCAGGACTGGATTTACTTGATTGGGCTTACTTTAATAATACTATCCACAGAGGCATACGTCCAAACTTGTCCATGATTTCCTATGATGATTTGGTATGAAAGCCTCAATAAATCCTGAAAGAAAAAACCCCCACAATTCTCCCCCTTGTGTCTTTGCTTTGAACAGTGTGAATTAAACAGTAAACCTAAGTACCTGGTCGGAAGTTATAAATAAGAGCAGAGAAGTCTCTGTGCCATTCAAGTCTCTACAGGCAGATTTGATGTGGTGTTTACGTAATAGCAGTTGCAGGAAACAGAAGTTTAAGAATAGTTTTTCTTTTATGGAAAGCATATTCCCTTCCTTCAGTTGCTGCCACTCCACACATTCATCTGTAGCCATCAAAGAAATTATGCATGGAGTGGCGCCCCTCACCCAACCCCTTGGGGCCTCTGCTGACACTTCAGAAGTTAGGATCCTAACTGCAGTCCCAGAACTTGGGTGTCCTAGTTTTCCACACAGCATTCCTACCTCAGATAAGTTTCAAAAGCAACTTTGTATGAAGTGACACGCAACAGTGCTGAAAAAGGCCAGTGCTGGCAGAATTCCTTTCAGTCAGCGCATGTGCAAAACTAAGTGTGTCACCACTGTGACAGGGTCGGGCCAGATGGCTACAGGAGAGTAATAGAAGGCATCTATATTAGCCCCAGGTTAAGTAGGTCCCTTTTCCCTGGGTAAGGTAACAGGGAAGGTTCCAGAACAATCAGGAATCTTCTGGAGACAATTAAGACAGACAGGCTGATTAGAACACCTGCAGCCAATCAAGAAGCTGCTAGAATCAATTAAGGCAGGCTAATCAAGGCACCTGGGTTTTAAAAAGGAGCTCACTTCAGTTTGTGGTGTGCGTGTAAGGAGCTGGGAGCAAGAGTCGCTAGGAGCTGAGAGTGAGAACGCGGACTGTTGGAGGACTGGGGAGTACAAGCATTATCAGACACCAGGAGGAAGGTCCTATGGTGAGGATAAAGAAGGTGTTGGGAGGAGGCCATGGGGAAGTAGCCCAGGGAGTTGTAGCTGTCACACAGCTGTTCCAGGAGGCACTCTAGACAGCTGCATTCCACAGGGCCCTGGGCTGGAACCCAGAGTATAGGGCAGGCCCGGATTCCCCCCCAAACCTCCCAACTCCTGGTCAGACACAGAAGGAGTTGACCTGGACTGTGGGTTCACGAAAACGGCCAAACTGAGGGCTTCCGTGAAGCTCCAAGGAGAGCAAATCTGCCAATAAGCGCAAGACCCACCAAGGTAGAGGAGGAAATTTGTCACACCGCTAACACAAAAGGCAGCCGCTGGATTGGCTACCTATGCCCAGTAATGGACAAAGAAAGTTTTTAGAAACAAACTGATTGGAAATATAAATGTAATACCTTCTTATGAATTCTTGTGACAAAATCAATGGGCTGTCGGTGCAATAAAAGACATACTATAGAAAGAAGAAAAATTGCACCAGTTGCTTTTGTTTTATTATACTTCCGGGTGCTCTAAGAAAACCTCTCCCCAGAAAAATCAATAAAGCAGATTTTGCCCAGCAGTCACCCATTACAGAATTAAATCTGTATGCCAACACAAAACAATGAAGAAAACAAAACTAACAAGGGATCCATTTGGCTTTGTTTGACTTTGCCTGTCAGAAAATGACAATGCAAGGCTGGGTGTAATATAATGCAAACCTTGGCCTATCCTGGTCATGCATATGACTGACCCTCAGGGCAAGACCATCAATTTTCTATTAAAGATCAGAGAGTTGACATATCAAAGTCAACATCTAGCTGAATAACTGCAGTAACTTGATCATAATTCTTTTGTGGATTTCAGAGTGGCTTTTCAGTAAAGTATCAGAAAGGTAGCAGTTTTCAATCCTGACCCAACAAGATCTGAATATGAAATAAAGGATTTGAGCTTGATCTCCCCATGATGTGAGGATGAATGTTCTGGTAAATGTTAACTTAGTGCTCTGAATAGCTCAGTAATAGATGGGTTTAGGCAGTAATAGGTTTAAAATGTCAATTTATTTAATAATAATTTCATATTGTACAAATACAATGTGTAAAAAGAGATTTGTTTGCAAATTTTGAAATAAATGAATGGATTTGTGGTGTCCTTCACCGTCTCACTGTTCTAGTCAGAATGTTATAAAAGAACAGAAGTTAGTTTTGCTTTAATAATATCCCTTCTTGTTTCCCAGCATTATTCTGAGCATATGTCAAAATTCACATGCCTTGTTTAGTTTCTGCCCTTAAACAGCCTCATGTGTATTTCTGTGCCCCTGACAAGGATGATAATTATTTGCTGTTTTGCTTCACATATCTACAAGCTTGTCTACACATAGTTTTTACTCTGAACTCCCTTGTGTGGACATACTGCTATCAATTTCAAAGTGTTTATATCAGTTTAGCTTGCACCGTTTTTAAACCAATTTCATTAAATTGGTGAAAAACTGTAGGCAGAGCAGCCCAAGCACCCTCTTGCTCCTGACAGGCCCTGACAGCATTAGTAAATCTTTAACCTATTAATCAAGGACCAGTGATGTAAACCGAAGCAAAACACTTTATAGGCTTATGCTTTAGGATTCAGAAAGGGACAAGATAATGAAGGGTGGGGTGAGTTATCTAAGCTTGTCTATTCCCTTCTATTTCCCCCACAATGAGAGACAATAGCCACACTGCTTATCCCCTAGGGAGAACCTGTGCAGTTGACAATGCTGGCTTTCAGACTAGATGTCCTTTCCAGTTGTGTACATTCATTCCACAGCACTTTTTATAAGCACAGTGTTACACAATCAGGCATCTTGGACAAATTAAATAATAATAAGCAAGATTTAGATAGAGATTTTCACCTACAGAGTTTCACGTGTTTTATAAAGCTGGTCAAGTATCAATGTCCCTATTTTACACACAGTGGACTGAATGATGGAGAAGTCAAGTGACAGGGACATTGTTTTAAACATGGAGCTTTTCTTCAGTTCCGGTTCCAACACTCCTGTGTAGTGCTCCAATAAATAATTGCCATGTTTTACCCTAGAGGAAGCTGAATTTCACCAGTGGCTAACATAAAAGTGGTGCTACTGTGTATAACCTCTAAAGCATTCAATTCTATAAAGTGCTTTTCACCTTGGGGAAAGAACAATGGGCTTGATTTTCGGAACTGTTGTGTGGAAGTCAATGGGAGTTGCGGGCTCTCAGTACCTCTGAAAATCAGACCCTATATAAATGAATGTTGCAACTATACAAATAATTTCTCGGGGAACAGACTGGGATGTCATGATACAAAAGATTCTGACTTCACCATAGAATCAAGCTTATACATCAAGGGAGAGGCAGGACGGTGGACAGCAGTGCTTCCTCCTATACAAATATCTTAAACAACAACAAAGGGATTATGGAAAATCACAAGCAAAGTAAACTGCTTTCTGGATAAGTATTTTCCCCTTACAAGGCTGCTCCAGAGCAAAAGTTGCTCTTTAAACAGAATTAGATTTTTAAGGACAAATTTACAATTACAATGAGTTGTAATGAGCAGCCAAGCCCAGAGGGAGGTCTGGGTTTAGGCCTTAAGCTCTGTCCCTCATGCTTTGGCAGCAATATCAGGGCAGCATAGAGCTTGCGGGGAAACGGCGCAGCCTGCAGACAACTCATAGGTAGTGCTGACTGAGGGAACCCTTTTTGACTAGGATGAGGTAGTTGAATGGGGATCTTTGTTGAGACAAATTAAAGAAACAAATAGGAGGGATCACAGAGCTGAACCACCCCCAAAAGAAATGAGTGGTGTAGAACTATATTAAATGTGATTACGCTGAACCCCTACAGTGTTTTTGCTTCTCTTTTTTCCTACCAGTTCTGCTGAATTTTTCTTTAAAAAATGTTTTATTTAGTTTTGAACTCAGAAAAGAAGCCTGGGGTGGGGGCACAACTCTGAGATAAGATAAGATTATCTCAGCCCAAGATGTGCCAACCTCTGCCTTAAAGGAGGATCCTGCAAAGAGCAGGCAGATGGTAAAGGAGCCCTATAGGTAAATGCAGCAGGAATCTACCACTGGGAAGGGCTATGGCTGATTAGTGTCATTGGCATGGAGAGACTTCAGCAGTCAGACTACTCAAGTAAGACACAGTCATGCCAGCGAGCAGGATTTTTGTGGGGTTATATTTTACTATCACCCCTTTCCCAGACTTCATAGCTAGCTTTTATTGCCTGCATTTATTAAATGCTAAGACCTGGGGGCCCATACAATGGAGCCTGTCACCCGCAGACCATACCTTCAAGCATGACTCAGCTCTGTGGAGATACAACATGGTTTTAAGCTGTAGAACAGAAGTGACTGAACTACGTCTCTGTAACTGGGTTAAAGCCTTGGACATTCCAGGGATTTTTAAATCCAGTTACAGGGACACAGGTAAGTCCCACCTACACCACAATTTTCAAAGTGTAATTATCAGGTCAGGAGACAACTGTATTGTAATCAAGCCCCACACACACACGGCTTACAATTACAGCACCAACAGGTTCTCACTTATGGCCAAACCAAGTGCTATGTGTGACCAAATTGTATAACAAACAAGTAAAAATCCATGCACTAACAGAGCGTAGGACCTAGGTTGGCACTGGTTATCCAAACCATGTTAGAATTGGTATGACCACAATCAGGCTTAAACTGTGCTGAAAAATGGTGTTCAGAGTCCGTTGTAAGCCTAAAGGAAGACCAGGAAAGAGAAAGCATAACTCTGAGGGAAAATCTAGAATGAAAAACACCAGCCTACCAACCAACAAAAGCCACCCCACATCTCTTGGGTTCAACCTCTTGAACTTGATCTTTTGTATCACTAATCAAATAAATACCAAGGCCAATATTTTTAAAAAGTTAGCATTTCATGTCCATAATTCAGCACCTAAAAAAAGTGTCCTGATTTTCATAGGGAGTGAGCACCAATAATTTCCACTGAAGGCAACCTTCCCATTTGGATCCCATCCCATAAACTTCAAGACTCTTCCTTTTTAGTTTCCTCCTCTACTAAAAATTTTGGGCCAAACTTTTCAAGCTTTATTTTGTTGCCTCATCACAGCGTGTAAGAATTTACATATGTAACCTCCATTGCATGAGAAAAAACTTCTTAATACTTTAGTATTTTGGATTGGGTACATTGTTATACAAAAATAAAGTAAATAATGGAAATTTTATTTTTGTTCCTAACATTAAGCACTCAAGGCTGAAAAGTTTGGCCCAAGATTTTTACTTAGAAAATGTGTAAAAAAACCCAAACCTAAAACACAAAACAATCCTGAAATTTACAGGATCCAATATATATTTTATCCCTTAGCAATTTAAGGAATTTCTTGAATAACATTGAAACAAAGTAAAGTACATTATGGTAATGGACACTTCCAATAGGAGCAGCATTTATTCAAACCTACTACAATGTTCAGTTTTTCATTTTTAATGACTACCACAAATCAAACATTGCTTTCTACTCTACTTAGAAGGCTGAAATATATGTTGTATTCATACCAGAATAAGTACTTGCTTGCAAAGTTTGTTCAGGGAACTCTCACCATGAGAATAATTCTGGCATGGGTTTCCATTGGTTATTCAATTCAATTTTTTTTAAATGTGCCAAATTCAACGTACTGAGGTTTATTCTCATCTTGAAGCAAAGAAAGTTACATGTATAAATTACTAGAGGGTGAGATAAGAATAAGAGTCTAAAAATATTATATGCTCGAATAACCACATGCTTGTAGCATGCCATCTGCAAACCCCTCATCTCTGGGTGCAGTCGTGAGCAGTAAAAGGAGGCACACTGAAGCAGAAAAGAAGAAATGGGGATGCTCATGCACCAAACATTTTCTCCCATTAAAAGCGATTCAATGAACCTTTCTGAGTAAGTCCAGTCTTTGACAAGTAATTATTGCCCCTGAGCAGTTCTGATGAGCAGGAACTTAGAGGTTGCAATGTCATGGTCTTCCTATATGGCACATTTCAGGGTTCAAATCTTGGCCCTCTGGTCTTTTCTATATACTTCCATCATCTTGGTCATCTTTACCACTAGCTATAACATACATTCAGGGAACATGACTGCACTCAACACCTTCAGTGAATCCTTTCTGTCTGCTTTGCCTAAATTAATTTGTGGCTTTGATTCAACTCTATTCAGACAAATGTCTCAAAAATCTTCAGTGCTATTCCTATGCAAAAGGAACATTCTCAAAACACAGATCCCTCATTTCCTTATGACCTCCCATCTGAGGCCTTCCATTTGCTTCCACTGTCCGTAACCTGTATGTCTCCTTTGACTCTGAACTCTCCTCTTCCCACAGCTCCCATTTTGAAAGCTGCCTGTTCCCACCCCCACAACATTGCCCATGTCCAATACTCTCAAATCCATTCTGTTGACTTCTTCAACCGTATCATCCTCCATGTGCTCCCCAGTCCCTGCATGTACAGAATGCAGCTGTCCACCTTCTCATAGGCACATCTTCCTGAAATATCTCCACTGCCTCCCCGTTCATACCAGAATGTAGCTCAATGTAGAATGTAGCCTTGGTTTCTAAAAACCCACTGTAGATTTGCTCAAAGCCTCTCCTACAAACCCTCATCTTACTATTTCCTTCCCTATGCCCTCCTCACGTCTAGCAGTGGCCTCTTTTCTCTTTCTGCACACACATTCCCCACATATGGAGCATGAGCCGTCTCCTGGTCTTGTGTCCGAAATAGCCCTTAGCTATCACATCTTTGACTATTCATCTCATTTCAGTTTTCAGCTATAAACATTTTCCCCTTGCTTATAGTTATTTCGTCTCCCCCTTTGCTGCTATTCCTTATTTTACTCTGTACTTTTGGCTAGCCAGTCCTTCACTTACTGTTTCATTTCTGACTTTTGTTGTATTGTGCATAGATGCCTACTGGTAGAGGCTTTGAGAATGTCTTAAATAATAATGCAAACCATATCCCAAAATGATTTAATTACTGTAAATAATTTTGTTACAAACAAATAAATAAAACTAAAATATCTATCACAGACAAATCTGATAGCCCACTGATGAGCCACACTGCCAGACAAAAGGGTAATACAAAGAATAAAGATGAAAAACTAGGTAACAAATGAAAAAGAAAATAAAAACAGATGAGGGCATAGTTCCCTCACTATAAAAATGGAAAAGCAAGGGGGCTGGATCCGCCAGTTCATCGAGTTCACTTTGTGCCACTTACATAGCACAAAGTCAACTTAAAACATTTAGATCTTTGGTCACTTTCACTAACAAGTGGAAACCCTAACACTACTTTATGGAGGTGCCTATTGGCTGTGATTTTGCATGACATATTATAGATGAAGAATGAGCGAGATACAGATTAAATAAAGATTAAATTGCTGGGTACTTGAAACTTGCCACTCAGTGGGAATAATCTAGACAGCATTCAGATAAAGAAAGGGATCTGAAAAAGAAAGAGACAGAAGTGGGCCCAAGGAACAGTCATGGATGAGCCTGCCTTAGGGTGACCAGATGTTCCAATTTTATAGGGACAGTCCCGATATTCGGGGCTTTGTTTTATATAGGCGCCTGTTACCCCCCACCCTATCCCAATTTTTCACACTTGCTATCTGGTCACCCTAGCCTGCCTAAATAAATGAAATTTGCCTCATACCCTAAAGGTACCCAGTACAAAATTCTGACAAGTCCTCCGGGAATCAGTTCCATGGTTGGGAAAGCCTGCCCCTCCCCCGTTCTGACTGTGCTTGGGGGCTGAAAAGAGAATCCACCCCGGCCAATGGTGAATGAGTGGCAGGGGACAGGGTAATGGGCAATTGCTCAAGTATTTCACTTACATGATAAAAGGCTCTACACATTAATGCAAAAGTAGCTATGCATTAATATCCTGATGCTAAAAATCACACGTGAGGATCTTTGCAGGAGGAGTACTTCTGTGGACGCTAATGGGACTGTTCATGGCATTTAGCACTCCAACTGATACTGCCTATGGGGTGGGGTCCTAAAATGTAGTGCGATGCAATTACCAGAGATGGAATTCTGCTAAAACACCCTTATGAAAATCCATTCATCTGCAGGCAGGCAAAGTTAGGGGTTTTGTTTCAATCATCATACTGGGAAAGGGTGAGCAAGTTGAATTAGTCTAGGGGCTGGTACATTTTTAATGACAGTTTGGCAAGGCTGCTCAGTGCAGGGAGAAAAAATTGACTTTAGAACATCAACAAGATCATGGAATTAGGTTCTTTCTTAAAGAAAGATTTTTAAAATTCTTTTCAGGGTTTTCTTATTTTTTGTGTTAAAATGTGTTTGACTGTATTTGGTAAGGAAAAGAAGAGAAAAGAAGGAGAAAAGAACCTAATGCCATGATCTCGGTGATGTTCTCAAGTCAAGAAGGAGAAAAGAAAAAGAAGTTTTCCAAGTGCTAGAAATGACACCTACCAAATTAAAAAATGAAACAAAACAAATGTGGATCTCTCTTTTTAGCATAGTACGTCACATGAGATACACATTGCTATTAGTTTTCCTCTGTACTAACTGTGTGCCTCTTATTTTGAGGCAGGATCTTGCTCTTAATCATGTTAAATACAAAGAAATTTTCTAGAATAAAGCTTTACTTGTCATCGGGGAGAAGCAATGCCTCCAATGTCATCTCCTTGCCTCCATTTGCCATAGGCAGAGTCTGAGGCATCACTGAAGTGAGTCAGGGATCCTGCTCCGTGAATGAACAGCACCACTGCAGAAATGGGCCCCCCCTCAGGATCTGTGTAAGCCTTCCTGGGTACAGGTTGTGTACATCTGGCTGAGCCCCAGGCCATTGGAGCTACAGTCCAGGATTTGGTCCATTACTTTTGACATACTGTATACCTTAAATAATATTAAGACTTCATACAAAGGTAGTTGTCATACAAAGTAACATTTTATGTTATATATAAATATAACCTAGAGAGTATAGAATAGAGAGTTATACATTTATTTTCTATATTATATACAGATATACATATTAAGCAACCAAAACCATGAAATCATATTTTAATTGTTAAACCAACATTCATTTGCCTCCACTAAAATATTTCATTCTCTTTGATTAACAAATCTTTCTTAAATGAGATTCAAATTTACACAAATTTAAAATAGATACGTATTTTTGAAAGCACTGAAATGGACTTGCATTTTAGCATATCAAAATGTCCATACGACAGTATTAATGATAAGGGCTCAGAGCTTCCAGAAATAAATCTATAATATTTGGCTTCTGTGTTGGTTTTGTGGGGTATACGAAAGTACCTAAAAAATGTAGATGAACCAAGGATTCATATGTACCCTAAGAAGCACAGCATTCATGCTGGTTTATACCAGTTTATTCAGTTAGTACATATCCATGATTTATTTGCAAACAAATTAATTAATGTTTCCGCAGCTGTTTGCAGCCAGTCTGTGATCTAGTTTTAACACAGATGACACTTTTTTTCCTTTTATTCCACCGGGGCAATTTCAAGTACTCTTAGACTATATTTTTACTATCAGTTCAAATGATAAAAGAGTAGTGAATTCTGAAACAGCATAGCTGACTTTATAAGATCACTCTGCTTCCACATACCCAGTTATTCCCTAATGCCATCTTTCCTGTGTTATCTTTTAATTAAAGCTGCATAATGCCAGTTTATAAACAAATCTCTAAGATAGATCAAAACCTGACATATTTTAAATGTTTTTCATTCTCTCATTTGTGGTCTCCTGGGGGTGTTATTCTAAAATGTACATCTCTGTATGAAATGGCTTTTTTTATCACATTGTGTATAATGAAAAGAAATGTTTGAATATTGTTCTGTAACCTGACAATGAACAAACAAATGAAAGAACAAGTGTTGGGTAGTGTTAAAGATAAGTATAGTATACAGAGGATAGATCACTGCAGACAACATTAGTATTAGTAAAACTTGTGATTTTACTTCTGTTGTTTTAAAAAAAAAAAAAAAAAGGAACAGTAAAGACTACAAGACAAAATCCCCAAAGCCTCACTAGGCTAAATTTCCTTATTCTTCTTTGAACAGACTACACAGATTTTGTTGACTAATTGAGATCAATCCCAGTTGTAAATCGCCTAGCTATCCTACAGCTTTAATTAAGCTACCAGAGGGAGCTGTTTATCAATTAACACTTGTTACAAATTATTAGTAATTATATGGACTTTGTGTATATACTTCAGCCTGCAAGACCAAACTGTACTTCCTTGTAATAGAAGCAAATTCAAACACATATTATACAATTTGTATTACTAAAGAAACCAATCATCACAAAAAATAGAGAAATTACTTTGCAATAGAAAGATTTATAGTAATCCATGGTATAACCTTTAACTAAATGCAACAAATTTTTAATATATCTTGTGCATATACAATAGTAACTTCTACCAGGTCATGAAGTTAGTCAAACTTTTTTAAACCAATAATGACTTTCCATAATGAGCTGCATGTATTTCCCTTTCTGAGTAACAAACATCCTAAGTAAGGAGCATTAGCTAAAAGTTTATCATGTATTCAAACATTAAAGCTACCTATTCCTGTGCGCACTACATTCTGTGATAGTTTTAATTGGCTTAATTGAGATGCACAAGTCTGATTAATGTTTAATTCCTTTATATTAAAAAAAAGAGAGAGTCAAGTAGTTCGACATTTCTTCAATTATGTGAGATCTTTCTAGACTTCAAAGGAATGCTACATAAGACAGCTAGATACTGGATGAACTGATTAAAGAATAAAGACTGCTCATTATAATCTAAGAGTACAAAATTGGTTTGTGTAGCCTTTGAAAGTTGAAATTAAGGGCTCTTGAGCTAAAATTTGAGCTAGAGCAATTAACCCAACTTAAAGTCATTCTAGTTTACCTGGCTGACCGAGATTAGTAGTTTATGATCTACTAGATTCACTGGCACATTTTATGGCCAGGAAGTGTGTTTTCTCACCTACTTAGTACTTCATTTATGAGACTCATATTTATTGCCTTCACTTGACAAAAAATAATAAAAAATTTACTTAGCATTGAACCTTGCAAATTCACACTAACAGTTGGAAAACCCATTTGAAATTACTGATTTTTTCCAATTAATAAGCAAATAAACAATAAAATGCAAGGTAGCACAAAATGTATTTGAATTACACAAGAGTTGCTTATTTAGAATTACTGCAAATATTTCACAGTATATGAATAAATTTTATGTAGTAAATTTTATATAAATAATTAAGTGTTAGAACACAAGATCTCACTACTGCCCTCTGGTATTAAATCTTTATTGGCATGTGGGAAGATTGCATTTTTTTCCCTTTTGCATGAAAACTATGGGCCCATGTGCATTAATGAAGTAGTTTCCACAGAGCATTGCTCTTTTAAGATTTCTGAAAGCATTCTCCACACCTCATCCCTCTCAGATTTTAGAAGGCACTTCAGATTCTTAAATCTTGGGTCCAGTGCTGTAGCTATCTTTAGAAATTTCACACTGGTATCTTCTTTGCATCTTGTCAAATTTGCAGTGAAAGTTCTTGAAATGAACAACATGTGCTGGGTCATCATCTGAGACTGCTATAACGTGAAATATATGGCAGAATGTGGGGAAAACAGAGCAGGAGACATACAATTATCCCCCAAGCAGTTCAGTCACAAATTTAATTAACTTTTTTTTTTAACGAGCATCATCAGCATGGAAGCATGTCCTCTGGAATGATGGCCGAAGCATGAAGAGGCATATGAATCTTTAGCATATCTGGCATGTAAATATCTTGCAATGCCAGCTATAATAATGCCATGCAAACAGCTGTTCTTACTTTCAGGCGACATAATTAAGAAGAGGGAAGCATTATCTCCCGTAAATGTAAACAAACCTGTTTCACTTAGCAATTGGCTGAACAAGACGTAGGACTGAGTGGACTTGTAGGCTCTAAAGTTTTACATAACTGCACTCAAAAGCAAAACACTAACAAAAAAACCCTCTACATTTGTAAGTTGCACTTTCATGATAAAGAGATTGCACTACAGTCTTCGTATGAGGTGAATATTATTTCTTTTGTTTTTTACAGTGCAAATATTTGTAACAATCATATAAAGCAAGCACTGTACACTTTGTATTCTGTGTTATAACTGAAATCCATATTTGAAAACATAGAAAAACATTCAAAAATATTTAATAAATTTCAATTGGTATTCTATTGTTTAATGGTATGATTAATCATAATTAATTTTTAATCACGATTTTGTGCGTGTGTTAATCACGTGAGTTAACTGTGATTAATCAACAGCCCTAGTTTTAAGGGATTCACTGTGCTGCTGAAGGTGTTTTTTGAACATAAAACTGAGTAAAAGGATGTTAAGAATCCTTCCCAGTTTCAATTACACAAGACATTTTTCTTTGCCACCTCTAACCCATGCATATTAATGTTTGCTGTTAAAAAGCTACCATCTTTAATCTTATTTCATGAAATCTAATATATTATGTTTTAAAGAATTTGGACTCCCTTGGAATGCAAATTTATCACCATGCTTCCTAGTTCTGCTATTGTCTTATGTACCAAATTACATGTTGCAATAGCAGAGGAAGACCAGCCTACAAAACTGTTCCTATCTGTCTGCTTACATACTTATAGCGGGAAGCCCCTGGAGCAATGGGAATGGTCACTTGGATAAATAACAGAGAGCAGACAACTTTGACTGCAGTTTTTGTATTCACCTACCGGCAGTAGGGAGATGCTGCAGATTTCATATCTAATTGTGAAGTTTCCTTATCTCAGTTGTGTGTTCCTGAACTATAGTACTTTTGAAGTTTCTTAGTAGGCTGGCACTGACAAAATTCTCAGTATCACATCTCTCTCTCACTCACCTCAAACAGATCTTGTTAGCGCAGATTAGAACTTGTTAAAGATTAATTCTTAAAGCATCCTCAAGCTTTCTTTTCCAACAAAGAAAACATCAATTATAGGCTCACACATAAACTTTGCCCCTTTCTTGAACACTTGCTGCCCTTTATAAATCTTAGATTTCTTCCCCTTGAGTGTGTTCAAAGGAGAGATTTTATTGCCCCCAGGGGTTGTTAAACTGATTGCAATACCACGTATTTAGAGTAGTTCAGTGGGAATTAAGCTGGTTCAATGCTGTCAGACCTAGAATATAGCTGTCAAATAGCATTACAAGTAAAACACCCTTGATAAGAAATAATGACCAAATGTCAATCTGTTTTTCCACCAGCAGTACTATAGACTTAGCCTACCAATGAAAAATGCAATAGTTTACCCATTATGGTCGCCATGCCTTTGTGACACAAAAGTTAAGGATGTATTGGTGTTTCAGATTAACATATTTTAGGCAGTGTAAACTGATCATAAGAATTTTATCTCAGGACAACCCTTCATTTAAAGAATTGAAGCTCAAAAGCCTGTTTTCCCTCCCCACTTTATATATATATATATAAAATTTAGTTTAGTTTAATTTTATTTTTATTTACAAATCGGCCATTTTCCCCAAATCACAACCAACCATAAATTAAAATAGACTACCTGACCTGGGTGCTGTTTCATGCTATTATGGGTTTTAAGATTTCTGTTTGGGAAACTCATGATTTCTTACTGCACTATAATCCAGTTTCAAAGGATATTTTTCAGATACTCAAGACTTTCAATTTTTTTAAATGGCTTCAATGTGTACAAAGTAACTACGAATTTTTCTGCAACTAATGTGTGTTTTCCAAATATCTTCTCCTCTAAATATAAAATTAATATGCCTTTTAAAATAAATACGTTAATACTTAGCTCACAGGCAGCTGAGATTCTTAGGTATGATATACCTTTTATAAACGTGTGTTTATTTGATAAAAGTAGGAGCACTCATTCCAAACTGTTCCCATGTATGATGAGCTTTAAGAAACTGGTCAAATACAGTTTAAACCTCATTTATCCAAATGAGATGGAGATTAAAGTAATAAGGATAAACATGGTTTTGGACAAATTGGAGATTTTTCAATGTATTTGATGCATGTTGGGGTTACAGCCTTACCCAGAATATGTGAGGTTTTTCAGATCAATAAGGGGGGGACAGGGAAGCTCTGGGGTATTGAAGCAAGTCTAAATACAGAATGTATTTACCCAAGAGCCATTCATGTCTCATGAGTAAATGGATTATTAAAAAAACACCAAGAAGATTAACAAAAAACGTGGGGCTGAAGCCTGCTCTCAATTGCACTCACAGGGGACTGCTGTCGGTTGTAGGGGAAGCCACCAGCAAGTATATGAGGCCAAATGTGGCTCAATACGTTTAAAATACTATTAATCTTGTGACACAGGCCAACAAAAAACAAAGAAATGAAAGTGGGGCTTAAAGTATCTCCCTAATTCTAACTGCTACATTTTGTTTCATCACCTCTTGAAAACAAACTGTCATCCTTAAGTTTGAATTTCTGGGCTTTGTCAGTTTGACACTGAACTTTTACATTATTTAAGCTTTTTTCTGCCTTTAATTAAATCATCATGAACAAAAAAAAAAGCAAGTAACTACATAAAGAATACTTGGGGGAAATGTTCATACAGTACTGAGGTTTGCTTTTTGAGCACATACAGCATGCAGATGATGTAGCTGAACATTCACTCCTGAGCTCAGATCTCACAATATAAAATATGAAGTTTTACAGTTATATGTACTTACACCCAAGGCAATCTTATTATTTTCAGTGGATCTGCATGATGCAAAAGTCAGCACAGGATTTGGGCCATAATGTTTAAGCAGAGTAATAATCTTTAACCATATTTGTGCAAGAATTCAAACTCACATTAACACACTGATGTCTCCAAATTAGAATGCTGTTCTTCACTAGCTATATTGGGATATGCACTCAAGTTTTCTAGCGATTAGTTGTATACAATACTTTGGTACTAGTGCAAGCAAACACAACCAGTTAAATAATAAAGCATTACAATCACTCTGTTAGAAAAATAAATGTTCCAATGTATTTAATGAAGCAAATTCTACTCTCTGCATTAATGATTAGCATTCATTATTAATGGCTATAATACTGCAAGGAGTATTCCCTTTTGGATAAAATCATAAGCTTCCACTTACACTTGTGCTTTGCTTTAACACTTTTTCAGTTCCTCTTGCAGAATGTTTACAATTTAGGCACAGATGCTGGAGGAGTAACTGTTTTTAAACTTGGTGCCATTATTTCATAACTGCACTTAAGAGATGACTGGGGAATAGAATGCCATCACTGAATAATTTCACACTGCTAGATAAATAAAGCGAAAATAGGGCATTTATCCCAAAATCAATCCATACCCACAGGCAATGCTTTCTTTCCTTCTTTCTTTTTTAAACAAAGTGGGAGATATTTATGCAGCAATGATGATTTCATAACTTTATTTGCATTATATACCATTCAATATGTAGCAATTATAGAGAATGGTGTAGAACAGTACAAGTTTCTCACAAATGAGGTTGAAAAGCTGCCCTCTAATTGGCTTTGTGAATGGATGTGTGTGTGTGTGTCACTGCTACTTGACAACCAGTTTAATCACACCGTGAGATCGGTGTTTTAAGTTTCTTGTGTTTTTATGAAGATGATGTTTTCCTGATTGACGTTTTTATTCTGTTAATTTTTAATCAGTAAAGAAGCGAGCCAGCCATTCATCAAATTGACAGAGGCTTCATTAATTTAATAAGAAACAAAATCCCCTTTTATGGATAAAGAGTTTAAACTTTATTTAAAAACGTGGCTTTGCTGCCCTCTACCTGTCAATTTTCAGACAACTTGGACAGAGGATAAAGAATTGAAAATGCTCATTGAGTCATCAAACATTGATGGACTTCCATCAAACATTAAAAAGAATGCTGAAGGAGACAGGATTTAGCTGCAGATTACATGGTTTGTCTTCCTGGGGAGCTCCAATAAAATTATATTCATTCTGTTCCCACTTAAGCTTGTTTGTGTCTTTTTTAAATAAAAAAGAGGACACGTTATAAAGCTATTCGGAGAGTTTAAATACATAGTTAAGGTGTAAAAACAAACAATCTCTCACGGGAGTCTCCTTGTCCAGCATACGGAGACTGACTTCTACAAACTATAATGTGCAGTGTGACTGTCCACATCTAGTCAGAGGAAACATCACGTCTACTTGTGTTCAGGTGGCAGTCACTGCCCTGGACAGTAACTTCAGTGGGTTAAGCCAACAAGCCAACAATATGACGTCCTTCAGGGCAAAGTGATTTCCTGCCCAATGTCTATTGAGCTTTGTGCTTGCTGTATGCTGGGAGGACGGGACAGAATTATTTGGGCATGTTGCCCTTTTTATTGTAGATCATAGGTTTTTTGTTTGTTTGTTAAAAGATGAACTGCAGATAATTTTAAAAAAAGAATTAGGCTCAAGCTCCTTCTTGTTTCTTTTTGATATGATAAAGGCCTGAAAGTCTCTAACTTCCACCTACCAATAAGACATGTTGGTTTTCTTTATTTTTCCATTAGAAATTCAAGTCTAGTCTATGCCAGGAGACTGTGGTGTCTGAAGAACTGGTATGATCATTATGTTACTACAAGTAATTTGAACAAGACAACCCTTTTTAGTTAGATGGGAACTGAGTTTTACTCTGCCTTGTAAAAACTATGGTTTGTTGGCTGTTTTTTGTTAATGCATATTTAATTAAAAAGCACAGGAGAAAAGATGTCTTTGAATCTTCAGCAGCGCCCCATCCCTTCAAACAAAAGCTCTGAAAGATTCTAATACACACCTCCTAAATCCCCAATGAGTCCAGCAAAACCAGAGAAGCCCAAACAATGTTAGTAATACTACGAAGGTTAAAAACAAGAAAAAACAAATCTTTTGTTAAGGAAACCCACTAAACAAGCAAAAATGTCCAACTCATTTTCCTCTCCTTTGCAAGTTACCTTTCAGTTGCCCATGGCCATCAGATAAGAGGAACTTGCTTGTTGGTCCTGTTCAGAATGTCAACCATAAGTTCACCTGGAAACATTTCCTTTTCGACCAATCCATGACAGTATGGAGACCCATGTTTCTTCTGGAGTGTGCCCAAGCTGCTGAGGTGCAGTGGCCGGTTGAGGAACCTGCAAACAGTGTGTTATTGTCTCAATAATTCACAGAGGGTTCAGTACATGAGCACTGGAAAAATCCTTGTGGAATCTCATGGCCAGAAATTAATACTTTGTAAAACTGAATTTCCACATATTGTGAGAGGAGTGTTTCAGATCACAAAAGCTCCAAGGATACAATGGGGTTAAACTGCAGTGGGAAAAGTGCACAGAAATGGCAAGTTAAAAACCACAATTGGTTTAGTTTAGAAATTGCAGACCACACAGGGCTTTGTGGGAGGGTGTGAACCATGGCTTACTACATAAACCCTTTCTAGCATTTCAGGCATTCCACATTTTGGAGGATATAATTCTTGGGGTTTCAGAATAGAAAATGGATATTTTATCCCAAGCTGCCAGTGGCAAGCCAGCCAGGTATGCCACAGAAGTTTTCAAATGTATGGTGACTGAACAGCACATCTATGAGTGGGGTGGGCTCATCGCATTCTGAAGTGGCCCCCAAAAACACACCCTTCCCCAAAATGCATCTACCTATCTGGAAGTCCTGTTATGGGAAAAGTTTGCAGCCATCAGCACCCAGGACTGGGTCAAAATTCATGGGGCAATCAGTAGAATGCGGTGTTATCATCTGCATGGATTACTGGCTGCCCCGGCTTCTAATACAACCTGTTACGCATCCAAATACACCCACCAATGTAGACTTTTGCAAATAACTCCACAGTCACTTCTCCCACCCAGGCACATTTCTGGATTGCATTCAAACTCTTAGGTGTATTTCAAGCAAGTGGTTTCGTCACCCATCGACTCCAGTTAGCTTCAGTGAACTACATTTGTAAAAAGACTACATTCCAGCCTGAGCCCTACCCCAGGCTGGTACGAAGCAGAGCAGTAACAGAGAAGTTCACGTAAGGTTCAGATTTTGAACACCCCAGCACATGGTAGAAAGAATGTGCGAGGTTTCTATTAAAATTCCATGTAATGCTGCTGGTGGGTGGGCAGGGGGACGCTCAACTACTGGCACGTAATTCACCATTAGCAGATACGTGCAGTTACACACAGCTGTAATAATTTTTCCATTGGTTCATAGACTGGAAATCCCTCCCCATTAACCACAAACATGGAGCCAGAAACTTGCCAGGCTCTATGGCAACTTCTGCCTCTTCTGTTTCTGACTGCATCAAAAAGCTCCACCAAGTAGGGACCCATGATGTGCTGCAGCTGCTTCCTCGGGGACTGGTTTCAGTACTAGCCTCATCAAGCGCCTGCTGGCTCCCTCCACTCCTCTACTAGATTCATGGATGAGAAGGTTAGTGCCCCGGCTGGCCAGGCTGTCGTGAAGTGCTGGTGGGTCGGTGCTCGGCACAGTACCCAGTACTTGGTCTAACTCCTCATAAAAGGTGCAGTGTGACAGCAAGTTCCCAGAGGTGTGGTTCTCATCCCTGGCTTTCCAATCGTGAGGCTTGAGCCACTTACTCCTCTCTCTGCACCAGACACTGGCCTGGTGAATCCCCAGTGCTACCAGCTTCTTCGCTATTTCCTGGTATGCATGGTCATTCCTAGACTTCTGCTAAAATCAAATTTCTTGCTCGCCTCGCCCCCCAGATTCACCAAAATCTGGCTGTGCTCCCCTAACAAGGAAGTGGCATACTTGGCAAAGGACTACTTTTTGTTGGTGGCCATAGCTAATGCAAGACATAGTTCACTCTGTTTGTAGCTCAGCAGTCAGTCAGGGCTGCTTCTGCTTCCTTGGAGTTGATTGTTCCCTTTATCCCAAGAGTTACGAAAGAACACTGGCCCATGGGATTGTGGGATAGTGTTGGTGGACTCTCAGGGCCCACGTATGGGGGCCCTGGGCCCAGTCTGGCCCCCACTGCAAAATGATGGCGTTTGAGCCCAAGCTCCCACAGGACCCAGCTCAAACCCTCTCCCCCCTGCAGGGCCTGGACCCAAGTCAGACAGAATTGTGTGTAGATGGAAGAAGGGGGTGAGCCTGAGTCTGAGCCCAGGCTTACATTGCAGTGAATACTAGTGGTGCAAGTAAGCCGGTACAGACAGGTACGCTGTACCATTAAGACATTTATAGCCGGTATGCCATATTGGAAAGACATTTTCAAGAATGAATTGTAG
The DNA here is from genome assembly GCF_965140235.1 of Caretta caretta. NCBI lineage: Eukaryota > Metazoa > Chordata > Testudines > Cheloniidae > Caretta > Caretta caretta. The sequence goes on from NC_134213.1 coordinate 77,020,063, forward strand.
AGCCCTGCGTGGATACAAATTTATATCCATGGATGTGGATATCCACGGATATAAATCGGTGCCCACTGAACCGCAGGGCTCTCCTGGGAACCACAGCAGCCAAAGGAACAGAACTTGGGGCTGCCGCTCCCAGGGGCCAGAGCCCTGCGCCAGCAGCTCCTCTGGTGCAGCTGTACCGCTCCCAGCCCTGTCATCCGGCAGGGCTGTAAAAACTCCAGGCAGGAGAGACAGCTGCATGGAAGGTCTGGGGGCAGTACAGATACACCGGAGGAGCTGCCAGTGCACAGCGCTGGCTCCTGGTGGCGGTGGCCCCATGTTCTGCTCCTTTCACCGCTGCGGTTCCCGGGAGAGCCCTGCAGTTCAGGGGACACCGATTTCTATCTGCGGAAATCCACATCTGTAGGTATAAATTTGTATCCACACAGGGCTCTAGTCATGGAACATATATTGTGAAGGGGGGTGGGGGAGGGTGGTACTGCACCAGTAAGAGTTAAAATCTACTTGCACCACTGGTGGATACATACCCTATGACTTCATTAGAGGGGAAATCAGAGAATATGAATGGTAGATTGACCACAGTGGAAAAAACTAGAAAAAAACATAGTGGAAAAAACAGAAAGCAAACCAATCTTAACTGAAGATAATATTAACAATCAAACTCTAAGTATTAACCTCTGGTTAAAAGTAATGCTTTACTTGGGACAGGAAGAATGATTAGAAAGCCAGGTGTGTTCCCAGAATGTATGCATTCTGGGCACTCCAGCAGAGAAGGAAAATCTGGACCCTGAAGCATTTATGGAAAAGCTGCTGCCCAAATTGCTTAACTTGAACACAAGTGGAAAAAAGCAACTGAATACCTGTGAAGAAGCAGAATGAAAGCAATAACTTGGTACCATTAGAGCACTTTTCATGCACTTGAGACATGTAAAGAGCCCTGGATGCAGCAGAAAAAGGAGGAAAATAAATCCTATGGAAGGGAAGGAATCTGGCCTTCACCAATTCTACTTGTGCTACTTGGGGCAAGAAGAAAAGGATCTTAGAGAAATTGACTATTTCATGGCACAGGTAGTGGAACTAAGTGTATGAAACCCAAAACCCAGATAAACACTAGGCACAATTTTAAATCTGGAAAATACACACACACCCCTTGACATTTTCTGCAATATCTTTAATCAATGTTTTATATTGAATTGGTTTTCAAAATCATTGTTGAAATTTGTTTACCATAAACCACATTTTCTTATTAAAAATGGTAAATGAAAAAATTTCAAACATTTTAAAATTACTTCAAGTTTGGTTTACAAACTCTGGTAAAAATATTACAGCAATGTTTACAAAACAGCTGAAAATTGGTGCATTTCAAACACTGAAAAATAGTAACAATTTAATATTACTGGCAAAATCTTTAGGTTGTAGATCCTTGACAATGCGTGGGAGAGGTTTTAGTTGGGGGCTGAAGGTGACGGCTAGTGGCATTCTGTTATTTTCTTTGTTGGGCCTGTCCTGTAGTAGGTGACTTCTGGGTACTCTTCTGGCTCTGTCAATCTGTTTCTTCACTTCAGCAGGTGGGTACTGTAGTTGTAAGAATGCTTGATAGAGATCTTGTAGGTGTTTGTCTCTGTCTGAGGAGCAAATGCGGTTGTAACGTAGAGCTTGGCTGTAGACATTGGATCGTGTGGTGTGGTCTGGGTGAAAGCTGGAGGCATGTAGGTAGGAATAATTATCATGATTATCATACACATTGTAAGGAGAGTGATCACTTTAGATAAGCTATTACCAGCAGGAGAGTGGGGTGGGCGGAGGTATTTTTTCATGCTTTGTGTGTATAAAAAGATCTTCTACACTTTCCACAGTATGCATCCGATGAAGTGAGCTGTAACTCACGAAAGCTTATGCTCAAATAAATTGGTTAGTCTCTAAGGTGCCACAAGTACTCCTTTTCTTTTTGCGAATACAGACTAACACGGCTGTTACTCTGAAACCTGTAGGTAGGAATAGCGGTCAGTAGGTTTCCGGTATAGGGTGGTATTTATGTGACCATCGCTTATTAGCACTGTAGTGTCCAGGAAGTGGATCTCTTGTGTGGACTGGTCCAGGCTGAGGTTGATGGTGGGATGGAAATTGTTGAAATCAAGGATCTACAACCTATCCTGAAGGATGACCCAACACTCTCACAAACCTTGGGAGACAGGCCAGTCCTTGCCTACAGACAGCCCCCCAACCTGAAGCAAATACTCCCCAGCAACCACATACCACACAACAGAACCACTAACCCAGGAACCTATCCTTGCAACAAAGCCCGTTGCCAACTGTGCCCACATATCTATTCAGGGGACACCATCACAGGGCCTAATAACATCAGCCACACTATCAGAGGCTCGTTCACCTGCACATCCACCAATGTGATATATGCCATCATGTGCCAGCAATGCCCCTCTGCCATGTACATTGGTCAAACTGGACAGTCTCTACGTAAAAGAATAAATGGACACAAATCAGATGTCAAGAATTATAACATTCATAAACCAGTCGGAGAACACTTCAATCTCTCTGGTCACTCGATTTCTGACCTCAAAGTGACTATCCTTCAACAAAAAAACTTCGAAAACAGACTCCAATGAGAGACTGCTGAATTGGAATTAATTTGCAAATTGGATACAATTAACTTAGGCTTGAATAGAGACTGGAAGTGGTTGAGTCATTATACTAAGTGAAACTATTTTCCCTTGTTTATTCCTCCTTCCCCCCCCCCACCCCATCCCCCAGTTCCTCAGACGTTCTTGTTAACTCCTGGAAATGTGCTGGAAATGGCCCACCTTGATTATCACTTCAAAAGGTTTTCTCTCCCCCCACCCCATTCTCCTGCTGGTAATAGCTCATCTTAAGTGATCACTCTCCTTACAATGTATATTTTTTTCATGGTCTGTGTGCATATATAAAATCTCCTCACTGTACTTTCCACTTTATGCATCCGATGAAGTGAGCTGTAGCTCATGAAAGTTTATGCTCAAATAAATTGGTTAGTCTCTAAGGTGCCACAAATACTCCTTTACATGTTACTCCCTCCCTCCACCCCAAAAAGATTATGGTAGTTTAATACTCCATAAATACTCCTTTATATCTGGTTACTTTCCTTCTGTAATCTCTTATTTTCTGTTTCTTTCTTCCAGGGTGGATTGATTTAAAACAAAGTGATTTAAAACATGGATTTTAATCATGATTTAAACCTTCAAGCAGGAAACCTTAATTTAAATAATTGATTTTAATTGCATCTTGCGTTTGTACTTTTTAGTCATTTTCCTAAAGAAGCATTGATTTTCAGTGGTTGATAACTATTAAAACATGTTGATTTACAACTAAATATAGCCTTTACACAAAATGTGATGCTTATTTTTGGTAACCAGAGGATACACTGTACTTATACACATATATTTAAACAATTATATAGCTTAACTTACATTTATTGAGAGTCTCAATTTTTACATTTTGTATTAAGTTCAGAAATAGTGAATCATGTTTTCTTATTTACTAGGTGATGATTAATTTACTTGTGATTTGTGTCAAGCTCTATTTGGATGGAAATTCAAATTCAATTAAAAATGCACAAAAACAGCATTTTATGTATGTATTTATTTTATAAATAAAACTACCTTAAATATGCTGGAAACAAAAATTTTAACATAGTTTATCAAAATATGTTTTGCATTTAAAACTGATTAATTAACAAAGGAAGTATAATCTGCACCTAATTAATTAAATTGATTATCTCTGGTCACCATGTCCTTCAAGATTTTAGAACTAGTGGAGCTCATCCTTTCACACCTAGTTATAATTCATAGTTTGGTAGAGCAAAAATCAAGCTTTCCAGTTTTTCCATCTCCCAAATGGTTTCTTAACTTTGAATGAACTAGTCATTGAACTGAAATAGTTGAATAAACTGAAGTGAAAAAATATTCTCTTTGTACCTGCAGAAGAGGCTACTGCTGTCTAAAGCAGATTCAGCATCAATACACTCCGGTTCTAGGTGCTTAGCCAGAGACTTCAACTAGTTCAGTGGTTTGACTTCCTTTAAAGCTTGCTAGCAAATGTGTACCATTTAATATTTTTTGTGTTTAGTTTAAATGATTTTAATAGACAATATGTTTAGGCTTTAACATACGTTATCAATTTCAAATTTATTTGTAAATACATTTTTTAAAATAAACCTGTATTTAAAAAATCCAAAGTAAGTTTAAAAATCTGATTTTTTAAAATTGATTTTTATCCACCCTGCTTTCTTCTTTCCTTACACAGGTGCATGAAGGTTACTATTTTTCTAGTAGAAAGAGTAGAACAGTTGTTTTCTGCTCTGCACAAGATCCCACAGTGAACAAAACTAAAAAGCTTAAAAATAGGTAGCTTGTGGTACTATGATAGTAACTGTATGATATCAGTTACTGTAGGATAGTAACTATGCAGCTCTTGCTTTCCTTTCAGAACATGTTGAATTCTATGACTCACTATATCTTTTTTCTTAATAAATATTATACATTGCTTCAGTTTGCTGCAGTACAGTATTGATTTTACTGGGGATGCATTTATGCACTTTCCAAATTAAATGTGAGCAAGGTAATGCTTCGTTTAAAATAACACAGGCTGCAGGGGACAGATTCCTTTTCTAACTTTTATACAGGATTTCCTCTCCTACCCCACCTCAACTCTCTTTGTGAAAGAGGACAGACTGATGGTTATGAACATACCCATCTTTAATGTGGGAGAGTGAAATACAAGCCAAAGATGCCTATTTGGATTTCCCTTTTTGTTTGTTCTCTGGAGCCTGGATTTAACTGTGCCTGTTTGTTCTGACAGCCAGGCCGCGCAGTGACTTTAAGGAAGAGTTGGATCTGTCTCATACATAGTAGTGTATAAAATGTAAAAGTTAATAACTAATTTTTAAAAATATGTAGGCCACTAGAATGAAATGACATGAAGTAGTAAGGAAGGAAGGAATCTGATAATGCTTTTATAATTGTGGATTAGCCTTCTTACAGTATGTGTGTAAAGAAATTCCTAAAGTATCAGTCATTCTATTCTTGCTTTTTGTAGACTTTTTGTGGTGAAAGTAGCTAGGCACTTTATCAGTATTTTAAACACACAGGGTGAAATCCCAGACCCACAGAAATCCATCGGCATTTTGCCATTGACTTCAGTGCAGCCAGGATTTCACCCATGCCATTCTTCTTGTACAAATGTTTTGCTCTTCATTTAACCAAAAATATTTTACAATATTTTTTCTGGCAAATATTAAATCCCTAGAACTGAACATTGTTAATTGTTTTAAAATTGCCATCTGCAATAAAATTATGCTAACATCTAACATGACTCCCCAAACTCCAAGAATTGAATCAGTACTAACTCTGCATAGTTGAGCCAAGTGCAGTTACAGTTAATAACATAAGATACCCCCTTGATAAGATTTTTTTTTTTAAAAAGGCAAATATATAAAGGCTATATTTTTTAACATTTTAAAATATATAGCACTCTTTACATGTTGTTTCATCCTAAAATTTACAGTAGATATGTAACATTTACGAAAAGCTGAATGTTAGTCTCTAGATATGTCCATTTGTCTCCACAAACCTTTTAAAATGTGCTATAATTAAAATACACAAGACACTTAAAAACATTATACAGATATGAAAGTCACACCACCAATCTGCCCATTCCCCCCAACGAGCATGAATACAGTTAGAGGTTAAAATGATTGCACGGTCTTTGGGGCAGGAACCTTGCTTTTCTATCTGCACTCTGAAGCGTTTGGCATGCTTTTGGGTGTTGTGAAATAAACACCTCTAGAATCACATTTCCACAAGACAAATCCAAAATAATAAAATAAAAGCTAGTTTTTCAAACTGTGCTCTTTACAACATTCCATAAGGAACGACATGGTGATATTTCACATTAGTACTTTGAAAACAGCCCAGTTAGTTTGAACAGACAATTTTGTAATTTTGAATCAAATTAAATAAAAAGAAATTCCTATAATTAGACATTTCAGAGAGACACTCTCTTTGAATTTACGAATGCCATATTTAAATGCAGATACTGATTTTAGTAATCATTCTACAGAGCTGGAACAGTGTATGCAGCCTTAAATGGTGTTTAGATTTAGTGCATTCCTTTTCACTTAGGAGGTACATTCTGTCAGATTTTAGGCACACTTTTATTAAGATGTACTCAATCTCTAGTGGGAGTTTATACCTTGCACACTGGACAATTCTCTGAGTGAAAAACAGTCCAGCATAAAGAAGAGTTTCATGTAGAATACAAATAGGAAGCATTAGATGACTACCTCTGGGGGATACAGGGTTCTCCAGGCTTCATCACTAACTGACGTAGAGGCTCAGGATTGGTCAATCTGTTCACCCTCAGGGGCTGTCTGGAATTATAGATCAGGGACCTTATTGCCATACCCCAGCTGCTGCACAAAGACACTAGAAGAAAGGAGATTTACGAGTATTTCAGCAGCACTGAACCAGGGATACAGAAGTTATACAACAGGGAGTACAGTGACTCTAAATCTGTAGGCATTATGCAAAAAGAAAATGCAGAGTTTGGTGTCAAGGGAGCTCTCCAGAAGCAATAGGACATTTTTGTAAAATCTCTAAAGAATAAATTTAACAGTTATTAAAGAACAACACCCTGTTATTGCAGTCACTGAACTTTACATCACAAGGAAAGATGCAAGGGATTTTCAGGAAGACATCTGTCATTTAACAGTGACAGTGACCTCGGCACTGCCAAGCAATTCAAATCCCCAGTGATGGAAACACATTAATCCTTTGGTAAAGGGTGGGTTGAGACCTCTAGCATTAGGGCTGCTGCATGGTACCTCAGCTTTTAGCCTCAGAATAATAATAAAATAATAATAAAGTGTTAGAATATAATTTAATTATTCATATATTAATTTAACTTCACTTATACAAAATGGACAGCCCGATAAAGGGGCATTAGGATTTGATGGGCAGCATTAGGTTCCTCATTCAAACATTTTTATAAATGTGCTACTAATAAAACCTGGACATGCACATGAAGGGACTGAACTCCTACATTAATGTTAGCCGTTCAAAAATAAAAGGCAACTATTTGTTAGACCAATCTGGAATTCAGCCAATCAGATGCAGTATGGGGATGCTCTATAGATCCTGATGGACAGCTGCACAGGTTTTTCATCGGTAAAGGCTAAGATCCAGTGCTGCAGTCTGATTGGCGCAAACTAACCCTTACACTCATGCCGAGTCCCACTGAAATCAATGGGGCTCTGCACAGGCATGGAAGCCTGCTCAGAAGTACCACACACTTGATGGATGTGCCAGGAAGGAACCCTTTCACGTGCCATGAAGGCCACCCTAACCCAATGACTCAAGTAGCCTCAGTAAGCCTTTGCAGGGAAGGGCAAGAGGATTTGGGCAGTGATGGAACCTCTTGCCCTGCCCTGCCCTCCCCAGGCCCACTCTCTGTGCACTATCACACAGGGAGCTAGCATAGACTGGAGCGCCATGGAAGGTATGCATCCTCAAATCCAACCCCTTTCCCCTCTTTAGGCAGCAGAATCATGCCACTTCTACAACCAAAGGGGCGTCCACAGCCAAAGAGGGGACTACATTTTTCCCATAGTGAATTCTGTTGTAAAACTTAATAATGTGCAATTGTATAGTGCTTTCCTTCTAGAGATTTTAATGCACTTCATAAACATTGAGTTAACTTCACAACACCCCTACGAGCCTATGGTTGAGTCAGGACTGGAACACAAGAATCACTAAATGAAAGTCTACAGTTTGTGTTATGCAGGAGGTCAGACTAGATAATCATAGTGGTTCCTTCTGGACTTATGAATCTATGAATTTAGAGTAATCTGTCACATGCTAAAATCTAGGGCACCCTGCCTATACCCTACCGAGGGCTCAAGGCGTGACCCAATCAATTTAGGCACCCCCACCCTTTCCCTTCCAACGGCTCAGGGTCTCATGTTGGGTTCCAGGAAGTGCCCAGCCTGTGCCCACCCACCGCTAAAGGGCCCTCTCCCAGCCTATGGGGACGATCCACTAGACCTGGGACTCAAATAATGACGTGGGACAATAGAAAAAACAACAGGGACAAGTTGTGAGAGTCAAAGGGTCAAAAGTAGGAAACCTTTAGGGGATACCAAGCAGAGAACCCTGGACAGTGCCCACTGCTCCTCAAAGGTGGCAAGGGAGCCAATGGACGCTGCCCAGAGAAACTCTGCCCTGATGCGTGAACAGAGGGAGGATCGGAAGTAGGCCCCACAGTCACAGGAAACCCCGTAAGCCAACCTCCTCTCCCTGGTCTTATAGATGACCACTTTAGCCAGCGCTAGGAGAAGGTTGACAAGGAGGTCCCGCGACTTTGTGGGGCCACGGATAGGGTATGAGTATAGAAGAAGGTGGGGTGAAAAGTGCAGCCAAAAATGTCAAAGGATATACAGGAGGAGCCAGAATAGGGGCTGCAACCTGGCGCATTCAAGGTATACGTGCGCCAGGGTCTCCCTCATGCCGCAAAAGAAGTAGGTGTCGGGGACAGAGTGAACCGCGCCAAGTACACACCCAGGCTAACGGCTCCGTGGAGGAGCCACCAACTGATATTCCCGGCTGAGGGCTCAGGAAGAAACCTGGTCAATTTAAGTACCTGCCCTTTTCCTCAGAGCTTAGGGCTCTACAGGTCTGTGGAACCTTTTCCCAGTGAAAGAGCCTTACACAGTTGTGCTCTGAACATCTATTTATTAGCAACACACGCAGAATATGTATACCAAGCAAATATCTTATGCTCACCACTCCCAATATACAGACAAATTTCACCCAATGGCCAGTGAGGATCCACTCACCTGGGGGTTCCCAGCGATGCCTCTGCACATCACGGTCATGCAGAGGGTCAGAGTTCCAGCAGCTTGAAGTTGAACTGCAGTCTTGAAATGGTTCCCAAAGAGCATAGTTTTATCTATATAATGTAAATGAAAAACAATCTTCCCTCCTCCAAATTTACTGAACTTATCACACTATCCCACACTCCTAAACAACAAAAATTTTAACCAATTACACACCGGCACCTATGCGTCTTCCTTCCTACCCAAGTTTCTTACATTTTATATTTCATGCCCAAACTGTAAATAGTCATGACCTTCTCTTTTTATGCCAATAGTCAGCATAAAAACACTAGGTAGAGCTTATCTTACCATTTATTGAGTCTCTCTCCGTATCCTCCCTAATTTCCCAGCACCTGGGTGTCTCTACTTTACAACCTTGGTGGTTATAACTCTTGTTCGGGACATTCCTGAGGTGTGCGTATCGGGGGGAGCGGGGTGCTTTATCAACAGCAGAACATTCTTTTTTTAGTTTTGGTGATGAATTCCCTGAGTTTCACACAAGGCTGGTTTGGGGAGGGGGAACTGATCTGGTCTCAGGCCTACAAATCCATGTGAGGGCTTACCATTATATACATAATGGTACCATATTTTCAGTGCAATTTTTCATCCCATTGCTTACTGCATCATAACCTTGTTTACTTTATTGGCCATCACTACACATTGAGCAGATGTTTTCATTCCTCTGCCCACAGCGCTGCCCAGATCTTTTCCTAAGTTGTTTTAGTTCATTTAGAACCCAGGAAGCTGTACGAATAGCTCAAATTATTCATTCTAATGCACATTACCTTTCATTTAACCACCCTGAATTTTATCTGCCATTGTATTCTCCATCCCCCTAGCTTTGTCAGGTGCCTCTGAAGTTCCTCAGAGTCTTCTCCAATCTTGATTAACACCACAGAGAAGCCAATGAATAAAAAAAGAAATCAAAGGCTATGAAGTTACATGACCAAGAGCCTTCTCCACCCAAGGAGGAGAAATCTTTCTTTCCTGGCATTGGAAAGAAGAGTCCCCAGAATGAGAGACACATGCTTAGCATGAAAAATCAAGTTGCAGTGTAATGAAAATCTTAATACTAGGGGGCTGTGAACAGAAGTGGGGAACTATCCCCAAATTGTTAGTGTACTTGTACACTGTAAAAGCCCATTGAATGGTTACTGTGGTCATCTGAGGCGCCCAAGCAAACAGTCCTCTGGCTTAAACCAGAAAGAACTGGGGGAAGGCTGTTCTAGGGGAGGAGGACTTCGACAGTGGGATGATTTTTTTCCTTTTTCTACGAAGCCGATTTGGTGACCTGACCCACAAGTCCCACTTCGGAAGTTTGCTCAGGCTTTTTGCGGGGGTAAGTTGAATGGACAAGAGAGCGAGATCGGAGAGTGCTTTTGTGGAGGGAAATAAGACACTTTTTGATTTTAGGCATTAGGCCAATTTGTTATATTTTTATTATTATTTATATATGAAGAAATTTACCCCATGCTCTATGTGCACTTGACTGTATTTTAAAACATTCAGAATCTTATTTAAATTGGACCATCTTGAGCTGTAGATGCTCAGCTCCTCTAAAAATAGAATTACTTTTATTTATCTTACTGCGTATGACTTGAGATGCCTAGAATTTTAGGCACTCACGGCTGAAATGTATTACAATTCTTATGACTTAAGACTCCATCTGCTTCACCTAACTCCCCTGACCCACAATGACCAAGCAAAAAACAATCCCTTTCTGTCATAGAATCTACCTGTTGCCAAAGAATTGTGCTCCAGTACCCAAGCTAAGCTTTTATTTTAAAAAGTTTACAGTCTACAGGGTCGTGAAGGTAACCTTGAAAACAGTAGTGCAAACCAACACTGTGTTGTCTTCCCAAGTCTGCAGACAGTCTGAAACAAATGCTCAGAGGTATGACCATCATGAGACCATTAATGTCCATGAGTTGTTGTCTCAAGCCTAATGACAATTAAAATGTTAATATTAACCATTTCATTCCTGTTTCAAGAGAAACATTCACCTAATGTGGTTATCCTACAACGCCAACATAAAAAAACCCAGATTGTCCCCAAGTCAGCTCCCAAAATCTCCAGTTTCCCCCCCATCTTTTACAATGCAATTATGCATGGTCAGAACAAAAGCCTGTATGTGCAACACTGAAAATGACAAAAAAATTAAAAATGAATTTAATATCAGAATAAACAGGAGCTACTATACCACTATGTAGAATATAAATTATTCATTCATTTTCATATTTAATTCATGACAAATCTCCATTTTTATTTAAATTAATCTGCTGCAGAATTTCAAGTCTGCTACACCAGCGAGCCACAAAAATTCAAAGGCTCACTACAGAGAACACAGGGACTTACCTATGACCTGGTTTCTGCCTTCCCTTGCTCTAAGACCGGAAAAGAGACTCTGCTTCTGGCTGGTATGGAATCTTTTCTGATAAAGGTTTTCCCTAGAGTTCTAACAACTGCAGTGTGCAAAGACTACATTTAGGTGGAGCAAACCTATCTGAAGAGAGGCTGTGTTACTCATATCCTAGGGTCACTTACAAAGAATATGCAGTAACAGGACAATGTCTAAGGCTTGCTCATCAAATTTTCACATATTGGCTTCTAGAAAATACTGGAAGAATAGACTGATATTTGAAGCAGAATTGAATTTTGCTGAGCCTTTCCTTACCTTCTGGCTCTCCCTACTTCCCTGGGTTTCCCAACCTCACACTCCCTCCTCACAGGGAGTAACTGTAGGCTACTTCCCTTTGTAGCCCCCAACACACCTCCCTTCTCCCATGGAGTGACTGCAAACTACTGAACCATGAAGCCTCAGCTGCTCTCAGCTCCTCCTGGGCTTTATAGAGCCCCTCATGTTCCTGTCCAGCTAAGCTTCATCTAATTAATCTCTGCTCCCTGGTTCTTTCTCCAGGTGTAGTCTTGGCAGTTAGTTGGCCCACCTAGCCACCTTAACCCCTTCAGGCTTTATCTGGGGTGGATACCCCCATCACAAGGATCCTCTTGCTTCATTTGTTGCAGAAGTGAGGTGTGTAGTGAATGAGACAAGGGATTGCAGGAAAAGACAGGGTGGTCTCATGATTCAGACAGATGAATGCTACCTTGGAAAACTGGTTTCCACCCCATCTTTGTCAGAGTCCATGTGTGATGCTTCACAAGTGACTTAAACAAAACTTTTCATGGGTGGTCACTGTGTGTTCCTCATTTTTTCGGTGCCCAACTTGAGACCCTAGGGTCTAACTCACAGAAGTGCTGAGCACTCAGCTGCAACTGGAGTAAGTGGGAACTGTTTTGAACATATGCTATCAAAATGGCAAGTACTTTGAAAAATCAGGTTCCAGGTATCTCAAGTTGGGAACCCAAAATTAGTGGACACTTGACACTTTTGGCTTTATTCTCTGTCTCAGTCTCTTCATCTGTAAATGGTGATAATGCCAACACCTCATGGGACAGTGCTGTTGTGAAAATAAATTCATGAATGTTTGGGAAGGACTCAGATACATTAGTGATGAGTGACATAGAAAAGCCTATTAGGAATTTAACAGTGCTGCATTTAGCACACTGTGTTGATGGAGAACAGTAAATAAAGCAGGGGGCCACACAATCAATGAAGATAAAAAGAAATATTGAATAGCCACACATTCAGTGAGCACCATCTATCCTTCAAGTATCTCCACGTACCCTGGGCAGTCGTCTCTTGCTATTCAGTTGCTATACTGTGAGAGATCAGGCTTGTGTCTAATAGGAAGTCGAATTGCTTGGACTAGGTGTGTGCATGGGGATGTGGATGGGATCATATTTAAACTAATAATTCTTGCCCACTCCCAGCAAAAATCTTCTAAATTGCCCTAAACCAGAAAAGTATTGGAGAAAATAAAGAAAGCATCTTAATTCACATTGCAACATCATGTCCACCATGCCTGCTTCTCTTGTCCCTCTAAAGCTGCAAATCTGTCTTGCCGTTGTTTCTAATGCAAACTGATCGACCTGTAGTTTTCCAATCTCGGATACTATCGATTGGAAGACCCAAGTGGCTTTCCTGGGTGTTTTGTCTTTCAGCTGAGGCACAAAGGGAACTATGTCGTAAGTTCTGGTGCAGCTTGGTTCCCTTTGTGCCTCCTTGCCTCGTGGGAGGTAGGTTGTTATGGTGCATCACACAGTAGTGCCTGTCTTGTTGACCTGAATTTGATGGGTTAGTTGTGGTGGCTCGCCACTGATCGCACCCAACCAGAAGATTTATATGTTCTTATCCAATTCAGACTACAGAGTTTAAGAACTCAGAGTTCTATATTGGGAGAGAATTCTCGGGGTGCTTGGCAAGAACAAGTACACGGAGGACAATACTAAATTGATAAAGCCTTATTGAAATTAACATAAAAATAAGAAATGCTATGAAACTTATAAACTGCCAAACAGTAAAAGAATTCCAAAACTCCTGGTGGTACCATTTCTATTATACCTTAACCTAACATACTCACATCCTTCCTTGAGAACCCAGTAATAGGAGGTGAAGCACCAGCCTCACTCCTGGCATGCCCGATTACATGATGGTGCTGGCTTCCCCAATGGTTAGGAATGTTGAGTAGTTATACTATACTCACAAGCTAAGCTATAGATAGAGGTCAGAACTTAGAAGAGCTGAACTTAGCAGAACCAAACTGCACTGAACTAACTAAAAAACTAACCGAACTCTCTTACAAAGTATTTTATAGGATCCTGACCTATGTAATTCAGGCCCAACCTACTATACCCAAATCTTATTTCCGTACCCTAAGAAATCTATGGGTACCCTTCTCCTATAGGTTAGAATTATGACACTTACTTTCTAAATATATTAATAAGGATTATCTCATTCCAAAACTGCCAACCTAGCCTCACTTGATGACCTCCAAGTTGTGGTGTACCCTGCAGTTACCAACCAGTTGTAAAAGCCAGATAACCTGTAATGTGATGTGGATAGTTCCTCCCTTTGGTTCCCTAAAGTTCAGGGACCATTCAGTTGAGTTATTTCTCTTTCTTAACTGATCTAACTCCCACCATGTGAACTGCTTGAAGCAGTACAATTGCCCTTTTGGAAACTGATGGTAAAGCCATGTTTCAGAAGTGCTCACAGTTCTTTGGCTAGCATCTCCTAATAGTTGACATCTCATATGTCATTTAGAAATGACTCCAAGGGGCTGGTACACTCATTGGTCTCACAGTGAGCAGGACATTTGTGAATGGCTGAGCTTTGACACAGAATATGGAAGTAAACCCAAAGAGCTTCCTGTGGCTTTTTGATAGGGAAATGCATACAAGCCTTCCTGGTAAGTGTGTAAGTACTTGTGGTGTATTCTAGGGTTGTGTCAGCATCTCCATCCCAAACTCCCTAGGGTCATTAGGTTTATTTTTGTTGAGATTCTAGAAGTAAAGTAAGCAGATTTCAGATTGGCACTCTTGGGTAGGTGTGTAATCATACCAGCAATTTGCATCTTCTGGAGAAGGGGAGCCTGAAGTCACATTCTGTCTCTGATGTTCCTACTGCCATACTTTTCTTCTGGATGGTGGAAGATCCTTTTGATTGAATCAGATGAAACCGATACAAAAAGGAATCCTGGTTTTTACGGAAGAGCAGGTGGCAGAGCCCACTTTTCTTTCTTTGCATTACATCTGCCATGACATTGTTGAGCTTTCTGAAGTTGGGTTGAGGCTGCCACTTGGTGTGCCTCGTAATTGTTTTCCATATGCTGTCCCCCAGTTGTCTCCCAGGTACTTCAATTGCCACTAAGTTCAAAGATGCAAAGAGATCCTTAGAGTTTGTAGTGGCAGTGGCAACTAAGGACAAAGATATTGAGAGTTTGTTTAGAAGGGCTTATGAATGCTAACCCTATAACAGGAGCAGCTTCTTGACCTTTCTGAACCAGGCTAAGAATACATGTGCAAAGCACATGGCAGAAGATGCTTACAGAAATCTATCAGCAGCACAATGCCTCAGTTTTCTCATCAACTATCTGAGGAATGGGTTTTGACATGCTGCCACAGTTCCTGTTAGTTTCCACCACTCCTGCTAAAGATTATTGTTGGAGCCTTTTACCAGGAGCCAAATTCTTCTTTGATTTGCCTGTTGATCCCACTTAAGCAGGGCCACTGGCTTGCAAGCAAAAAAAAGAGTTACCTACCTTTCGTAACTGTTCTTCGAGATGCATTGCTCATGTTCGTTTCAAGTAGGCGTGTGCACACTGTGTGCACAGTCGCCGGAAGGTTTTTCCCCTTGCAGTACCCGCCGGGTCAATTATGGAACCCCCTGGAGTCGCGCCTTAATGGAGGTATATATAACTCCCTGACAACCCGCCACCTCTTTAATTCCTTCTTGCCAGATACACCAACAGAGGGAAGGTGGGTGGGTCTTGGAATGGACATGAGCAACACATCTCGAAAAACAACAGTTACAAAAGGTAACAATTTTTTCTTCGCGTGATTGCTCATGTCGATTCCAAGTAGGTGACTCCCAAACAGTCCCTAGGAGAAAGGGTTGGAATTTACCGAGTCACAGACCGTAGCACTGCTCTGACAAATGCGATATCATCTCTAGCCTGCTGTGTAATGGCATAGTGTGACATAAAGGCGTGAATAGATGACCTCATCGCCGCCCTGCAGACGTCTTGAATAGGAACCTGTGCCAGACACGTTGCAGATGAAGCTTTCACTCTTGTGGAGTGCACATTAATACTGGGGCCAGTACCTTTGCTAGGTTGCAGCACACCCTGATACATGCCATGATCCATGTAGAGATCCTTTGGGATGACACTGGGAGCCCCTTCATCTGCTCAGTAATTGCAATAAAGAGCTGTGTCGATTTCCGAAATGGCTTTATCCGCTCAATGTACAAAGCTAATACTCGTCTGACATCTAGAGAATGGAGCATCCATTCCCAGTTATTAGCATGTGGCTTAGGGAAGAATACTGGAAGAAAAATGTCCTGGTTTGTGTGAAACTGTGAGACCAACTTCGGGAGGAAAGCTGGGTGCGGCCGCAACTGCACCTTGTCTTTATAAGACTCAGTGTAAGGGGGCTTGGACGTCAAGGACTTGAGTTATAGCCACTAGGAATGTCACCTTCCGAGAAAGGTAAAAGAGAGAGCATGTTGCTAGGGGCTCAAAGGCCTTCAGCCTCAAGAGCATCAGGTTGAGATTCCATGGGGGAATCTGTTGCCTTACTTGTGGCTACAGTCTATCTAGCCCTTTGAGGAAGCAGCCAACCATGGGGTTAGCGAATACTGACCATCCAGTTGAGCTGGGATGGAAAGCCAAAATAGCGGCCAGGTGCACCTTTATCAACGATACCACCAGGACCTGCTGCTTTAGGTGAAGTAAATAGTCCAGGGTGAAGGGAATCGATGACTGCAACAGAGGAGTGCCCTTCAGCAGAGACCAAATTGAAAACCTCTTCCACTTAGCCAGATAAGTGGCCCAAATGGATGGCTTTCTGAGGCTAAGGAGAACCTCCTTAACCAAGTCTGAGCATGCAAGCTCTAACAGGTTTAGCCATGGAGTGCCACACTGTGAGGTGAAGAGACTCTAGATTGGGATGCTGGAGGTGACCATGGTTCTGTGTTATCAAGCCTGGGACCATGAGCAGAGTTATAGACATCTAGCAGACTGACAGGTCTAGCAGCTGACGTGGCCACGCTGATGCTATCAAGATTATTGATGCTTCCTCTCATCAGACCTTGAGGAGGACCTTGTGGATGAGCGGGAAAGGTGGAAATGCATACAGCAGGCGCCCCTTCCAAGGAAAGGCATCCGCAAGCGAGCGTGGGCTATGAATCAGGAAAGAGCAGAATTGCTGACACTTCCTGTTGCACTGTATCGCAAACAGGTCTATCTGGGGAAATCCCCACCTTTGAAAAATGTTGATTGAGTCATCAGGGCAGAGAGACTACTCGGGGTCATGAAAAGACCTGCTGGGGTGATTGGCCAGTTCGTTCTGCGAGCCTGGAAGGTTCAATGCCTTCAAATATATCCAGTGGGCAATGCAGAAGTCCCACAGCTTGAGGGCTTCCTGACCCAGGGGAGAGGAGCGAGCACCACCCTGTCTGTTTATACAGAACATTGCTGTGGTATTGTCTGTAAATACCAATACACATCTGCCCTGTAGACGGGTTTGGAGCGTCTGGCAAGCAAGGCGCACCACACACAGCTCCCTGACATTGACGTGCAGAGCGAAAGTTCTGCCTGAGACCAAAGACCTTGAGTCCTGAGTTTTCCCAGATGTGCCCCCTGATCCCATCAACAATGCATCAGTGACTAGGGACAGCAATGGCTGAAGTCTGGAAAAGGGTATTCCCATACTGTTTGCAGGTCAAGCCCGAGGGACTCGAGGACCTGAGGAGTGAGTGTGACCAGTGTAGGTGGTCCCAGTTCGGCCTGTACATCCAGGCTAGCCAAGCCTGAAGGGGCCGGATTCACAGCCTGGCATGCTGTACCACATACATGCAAGCAGCAATATGCCCAAGTAGTCTCAGGCAATTCTGCGCTGTAGTGGTAGGAATTCTTCTGAGATCCTCTATGATGGCGCTCATGGCAAGGAAGCGAGATTCCGGGAGGAATGCTCTCGCCTGACTGGAACCCAGGAGGGCTCCGATGAACTCTACTCTTTGAGTGGGGTTATGGTTGACTGCCACATTCAGAATGAGGCTGAGCCTGTGGAACATTGTCCGCTCCAGGCTCATGTGGTCCTCCACTTGTGCCCAGCAGCAGCCCTTGGATTAGCCAGTTGTCTAGATACAGGAATACTTGCACCTGCCGCTTCTGCAGGAAGGCTGCCACGACGGCCATGCACTCGATGAACACCCGAGGGGCCACCTCAAGGCCAAAGGGGAGGGCTGTGAACTGACAGTGGGTGTTGCTGACCACAAATTGGAGGATCCGTCTGTGGCACGGAATTATGGACATGTGAAAGTACATGTCCTTAAAGTCGAAGGCGGTGTACCAGTCCCCTGGATCCAGGGAGGGAATGATGAAAGCCAGGGAGACCATGTGGAACTTTAACTTCTTCATGAATCTGTTTAGGTTTCGCAGGTTTAAAATAGGCCTGAGCCCAGCCTTGGCCTCAGGGAGTAGAACCTCCTGCCCTGAACTCCAGAGGAACCTCCTCTACTGTCCTGAATTGTGGAGGTTGCTTGTGAGAGGGGTCCCTGAAGAGGGATGGGGAGGGTGGGTGGGAAGGCAGGAGGGAACAGAATTGGAGAGAGAATATCCTAATTCTACCATGCTCAAGACCCATCAATCGGAGGTTATTTGAGCCCAGGCACAGTAGAAATGGGATAGAGGATTCACAAAGGGAGGGAAAGGATCCGGGATTTGAATTGGTGTGTTGCCCCCGGGCGCAACTTTAAAAGTTTGGCTTAGCAGCAGAGGGCTGCTTTGCTGCGCCCTGGCCTTGACCAGAGGAGGACTGAGGGGACCTCCTCCTGTTACTCCTGACCCGCTTACTGTTACAGTCCTGCCTGGGAGGAGCTGAGTAGAAGCGAGGGGCAGGTTATGGTTTGAATGGCTTTCTCTGGGGGGCTGGCATATGCAGTCCCAGGGACTTAAGGGTTGCCTGCGAGTCCTTCAGGCTATGGAGCCTAGTGTCTGTTCGCTCTGCAAAGAGTCCTGAATAGTCAAAAGGCAAGTCCTGAATGGTGTTCTGGACTTCATGCAGGAGTCCCAAGACTTGAAGCCATGAGCTGCACCTCATGGCTATCGTGGTTACCATAGTCCGAGTCACTGAGTGCAGGAAGGCCTGTAAGGAGGTCCTTGTGACTACCTTGCCCTCCTCCAGAACCACCACAAATTTGGAGTGGGATTCTGACAGTAGCAGTTCCTGGAACTTGGACAATGTGTTCCAGGAATTGTAGCTAGGACCACTTGCTGGTTGGCAATGCGAAGCTGGAGCCCTCCAGTAGAATACACCTTTCTACCGAAGAGATCCAGCCTCTTCGTCTCTTTAGACTTAAAGGTCAGCCCCAGCTCTCCATCTTTCTGGTTGGCCAACTCCACCACCAGAGTACCCGGTTGAGAGTAGGTAAACAGGTGCTCATACCCTCTGGATGGCATGAAATATTTCAGCTCTACCCCTTTTACCGCGGGGGGGAAGAGAGGTGAGTGTTTCCCATAGCACCTTAATGGTGCTAACTAGTGGCAAAGCCACCCTTCAAGGTCCCCTTAGGGACCAGAATATCCACCATAGGGTCCGTCTCCATCTGCATGTTGAGATTTTGAGCCACCCTCCTGAGCAGCTCCTGGTGTGCCCTAGTGTCCATGGCAGGCAGTGGTGGTGGAACTGCCCATCACCACTTCATCCCCCCCATCAAGACACCTTGTGCGGTGCCGGTGCTGGTTCCCGGGCCTGGGCCTGCGTCTGCCTCGGTCCCAGAACCCGCACTGGTATCAGTGCCAACCTGCGTGCCCATCTACTGCCCTCACAGAGGTTCCCGGGCTACTGAAGTAGCTGATGGAGGGACCCAAGCCTCCAAAGCCACTGACAGGGATCTGGATCCCAGTTCTTGGGCTTGGTGGTAGGTCCACGGTGTCCAGAAGGGCCATTGAGCCGGCGCCTGCCACTGCGGAGGCCAAGATATCACGGGAAGCAGCTGCCCTTTTTCCTGCCTCGAGTGGTGCTGGGAGCAGTGACGGCTGCTCCTAGAGGCATACGACTCCACCTCAGAGTCTGATGAATAGTCTGACCTTTGCGACCAGGATGGTGTGGACCCAGATGGTGCCGGGCAACAGTGCTGCAGCAAGGGCAAGAGGTGCTGCATCAGTCAGCTTGCCTCTCGAGGGCATGGAGCCTCTCTGCGGCACCGGTGCCGTGCACGGGACTGCACCATCATCGCAATAAGGCCCCAAGCCACCTCAAAAGGTGTCCGGTGTGGAAGGGAGGTCTATGTCCTCCTCCTGAATCTCCCACACCAGGGAGTCCACAAGAACTACACTCGACGGACCTTCCTGCAAGGCGGGAGTCAATGGTGCCAGCAGAGTCACAGCCGGAGCACGGTGTCCTGACATGGGACACACCCCTCTGGCACCAGCTCACTCCACTACTTTAGTGGGAGATTTCAGAGCAACAGCCGTGTTAGTCTGTATTCGAAAAAGAAAAGGAGTACTTGTGGCACCTTAGAGACTAACCAATTTATTTGAGCATAAGCTTTCGTGAGCTACAGCTCACTTCATCGGATGCATACTGTGGAAAATGTAGAAGATCTTTTTATATACACACAAAGCATGAAAAAATACCTCCTCCCACCCCACTCTCCCGCTGCTAATAGCTTATCTAAAGTGATCACTCTCCATACAATGTGTATGATAATCAAGTTGGGCCATTTCCAGCACAAATTCAGGTTTTCACACCCCCCAACCCCCCCACCCCCCAACACACACACACACAAACCCACTCTCCTGCTGGCAATAGCTTATCTAAAGTGACCACTCTCCTTACAATGTGTATGATAATCAAGGTGGGCCATTTCCAGCACAAATCCAAGGTTTAACAAGAACGTCTGAGGAGGGCGGGGGGGTAGGAAAAAACAAGGGGAAATAGGTTACCTTGCATAATGACTTAGCCACTCCCAGTCTCTATTCAAGCCTAAGTTAATTGTATCCAATTTGCAAATGAATTCCAATTCAACAGTTTCTCGCTGGAGTCTGGTTTTGAAGTTTTTTTGTTGTAATATCACAACTTTCATGTCTGTAATCGTATGACCAGAGAGATTGAAGTGTTCTCCGACTGGTTTATGAATGTTATAATTCTTGACATCTGATTTGTGTCCATTTATTCTTTTACGTAGAGACTGTCCAGTTTGACCAATGTACATGGCAGAGGGGCATTGCTGGCACATGATGGCATATATCACATTGGTGGATATGCAGGTGAACGAGCCTCTGATAGTGTGGCTGATGTTATTAGGCCCTGGTGTCCCCTGAATAGATATGTGGGCACAGTTGGCAACGGGCTTTGTTGCAAGGATAGGTTCTTGGGTTAGTGGTTCTGTTGTGTGGTATGTGGTTGCTGGTGAGTATTTGCTTCAGGTTGGGGGGCTGTCTGTAGGCAAGGACTGGCCTGTCTCCCAAGGTTTGTGAGAGTGTTGGGTCATCCTTCAGGATAGGTTGTAGATCCTTAATAATGCGTTGGAGGGGTTTTAGTTGGGGGCTGAAGGTGACGGCTAGCGGTGTTCTGTTATTTTCTTTGTTAGGCCTGTCCTGTAGTAGGAGACTTCTGGGAACTCTTCTGGCTCTATCAATCTGTTTCTTCACTTCCGCAGGTGGGTATTGTAGTTGTAAGAATGCTTGATAGAGCTCTTGTAGGTGTTTGTCTCTGTCTGAGGGGTTGGAGCAAATGTAGTTGTATCGCAGAGCTTGGCTGTAGACGATGGATCGTGTGGTGTGGTCAGGGTGAAAGCTGGAGGCATGTAGGTAGGAATAGCAGTCAGTAGGTTTCCGGTATAGGGTGGTGTTTATGTGACCATCGTTTATTAGCACTGTAGTGTCCAGGAAGTGGATCTCTTGTGTGGACTGGACCAGGCTGAGGTTGATGGTGGGATGGAAATTGTTGAAATCATGGTGGAATTCCTCAAGGGCTTCTTTTCCATGGGTCCAGATGATGAAGATGTCATAGAATCATAGAATATAAGGGTTGGAAGGGACCCCAGAAGGTCATCTAGTCCAACCCCCTGCTCGAAGCAGGACCAATTCCCAGTTAAATCATCCCAGCCAGGGCTTTGTCAAGCCTGACCTTAAAAACCTCTAAGGAAGGAGATTCTACCACCTCCCTAGGTAATATATAGCGCAAGTAGAGTGGGGGCGTTAGGGGATGAGAGCTGAGGAAGCATTGTTCTAAGTCAGCCATAAAAATGTTGGCATACTGTGGGGCCATGCAGGTACCCATAGCAGTGACGCTGATCTGAAGGTATACATTGTCCCCAAATGTAAAATAGTTATGGGTAAGGACAAAGTCACAAAGTTCAGCCACCAGGTTAGCCGTGACATTATCGGGGATAGTGTTCTTGACGGCTTGTAGTCCATCTTTGTGTGGAATGTTGGTGTAGAGGGCTTCTACATCCATAGTGGCCAGGATGGTGTTATCAGGAAGATCACCGATGCATTGTAGTTTTCTCAGGAAGTCAGTGGTGTCTCAAAGGTAGCTGGGAGTGCTGGTAGCATAGGGCCTGAGGAGGGAGTCTACATAGCCAGACAATCCTGCTGTCAGGGTGCCAATGCCTGAGATGATGGAGCGCCCAGGATTTCCAGGTTTATGGATCTTGGGTAGTAGATAGAATATCCCAGATCGGGGTTCCAGAGGTGTGTCTGTGCGGATTTGTGGTCACTTTAGATAAGCTATTACCAGCAGGAGAGTGGGTTTGGGGGGGAGGGGGGAATGTGTGTGTGAGAAAACCTGGATTTGTGCTGGAAATGGCCCAACTTGATTATCATACACATTGTATGGAGAGTGATCACCTTAGATAAGCTATTAGCAGCAGGAGCGTGGGGTGGGAGGAGGTATTTTTTCATGCTGTGTGTGTATATAAAAAGATCTTCTACACTTTCCACAGTATGCATCCGATGAAGTGAGCTGTAGCTCACGAAAGCTTATGCTCAAATAAATTAGTTAGTCTCTAAGGTGCCACAAGTACTCCTTTTCTTTTTAGTGGGAGAGCGACCTTTGTCCGTTCTCTTCTGCTGGTGCGGCACCGGAAGAGGTCTTTGGCACCGGAGAATGTCAGTACTGAGGGTCCCTGGAGCGTGAGTCCTTTCTCAGCGTTGCAGCCACCTCACATCAAAGTGCTGGGCTTGGGGTTGGACGCCGCCTGGGCTGGCTGGGGACAAAGGGCTGACTCCATGAGCAGCAGTTTCAGCCTAAAGTCCCTCTCTTTTTTGGTCCTCGATCGGAAGCCTCTGCAGATCTTGCACTTATCCGTTTGGTGTGCCTCTCACAGGCACTTCAGAAAGGAGTCATGTGGCTCTCCCTTTGGCATGGGCATCAGACAGGACCCGCACGGTTTGAAACCCTGAGACAGAGGTATGCCCCGGTTCCCGGGAGGGGAAACATGATGGGGATGGGGGAAAAACCCATCTAAACTCACTATACTATTTACACTAACTGTAAGATTTTAACTATTTACAGGACACACTGAACAAGTCAACTAAGGGATTGCTTGCTCTTTGCAAGAGAGAAGCTGCTCCAACAAGCGTCACTGGCAGTAAAAAGGAACTGAAGAGGTGGCAGGTTGGCAGGGACCTAGATACACAGCCACGAAGGCGCGACTCCAGGGAGCTTCGCAGCTGACTCGACAGGTACCATTAGGGGAAAATCCTTCCGGCGACTGGTGTGGGGGTGTGGGAATGAAAACTTGCAAGCCAAAGTAAAAGATATATCTTGGCATCAAAATAGAAAAGGTACATGAATGTCATTCTGTTACAAAAGAATTTTACTTCCACACCAGTGCAATTCCAGCACCAACCCAAATCCAGAATGTGGTCACCTATATTTATTGAGAATGGGATAAAAAGCATGGTCCTATAACCAAGGCACTGGACTAGGATACAGGTGACCTGGATTTAATTCTTGGCTAAACCACAGAATTCCTCACAAATCTCTCTGTGTCTCAATTTCCTCATCTGTTTCAATGGGAATACTTCCCTAGCTCACAGAGGTACAGAGAGGATAAAGTAATTAATGTTTGAAATACTCAGACTACAGTAATGGGGACCACGTGTACCTAGATAGCCAGAAATCACCCTTCCCTATTAAACACCTGTCTTATGATTGCCATGAAAGCCAAGCGATCCCACGCTAACCCTGAAGGGCTGTTCATTCAGACATTAAAGTTGGCCAGAACAATCAGGCTCTGCAACAATCATCCCAGAAAGGAACTCTGCCAGCTCACATGAGGCTATGAAGTGCAATGGGATGAACAATCTCCCAATACCACATTCCATCTTAACTCCATTACAGGACTTTCACAAAATGGACACACTCGACCAAATCCAGCTTTGGAAAAGGAGGTTTGCAATTCAGATTGGTGCAACAATTATAGCCATGCCTGCCTTTATTTTCCCTCAGTTCAAACTGCCCCTTGTACCTGATGAGATACTTGGGCCAATAGCAGCTTAGACATATCTCAGTAATACATGCATTCAGGGACCGTATCTGTGACAGGTTGTCCCCCTTAGGATGTCACCTGATGTGCTGAGATACTGCTGAGCCCGCCTATTATGCCAGCCTGGGCACCCTTTTTACCTGTCTTGATGAGCCAAGCTATTAAGCCTCCTCCAGCACACACACACAGGCAGGGCCACTCCCAACTGCAGAACGAAACAGACACAGAACAGTTCTGGGAAAGCTCAGCTTAAGGGACTTGCCCCAGCACTCAGGTATCCACCTCCCTTGGGGTGCAGACCCAAAGATATATTATGAAATCTGCCTCCTCCCTCAATGTGGAGGAAGGTATACACAGCCTCCGCCCTTTGCCCCCCCCCCCCACACCCCGCACTGTGAATTGTACTAACAGGATTATATTATAAACAAGAAATAAGCTTAACTACAAAAAGTGAATTTTAAGTAAATATGAGATAACAGAACAAAGCAGATTACTGAGCAAATAAAACAAAATATGCAAGTTAAGCTAAATATACTTAAGAAGCAGGTTACAAAATATAATTGCTTACCCTAAATGTTATTTTAGGCAGGTTGCAAAATTTCTGTGGTTTAGAGCTCGTTATATTTCTTTTCAGTCTGGACTCCCCCCTTGCCTTCCCTTCAGGTGTCTTTAGCAGTCTTTCTTCTTGGGCATTTGCCTTCCTCCCCACCCTTAAATAAGATTTACATAAGGCGGGAATCCTTTGTTTCCCAAACTTGACCTCCCTTCCCTCTAAGGTGCCACAAGCACTCCTCGTTGTTTTTGCTGATATAGACTAACATGGCTACCACTCTGAGATAATCAGGTGACAAGACCACCTGACCTAGTAGTGTCACAGTTACGTCCCCGGACACCTCCCAAGAGGGAGAGAGATCAGTATCTTCATGGTTTTGTTGTTCCTTCCTGATGGCCCATCAAATTTGATGGCCTGTCGTCGGGTGGGTGTCTTCCCATTACACACCCAGTTGTAATGGTTACATAGTCCATATTCCTAACCTTAGGTACAGAAATGATACATACATATGAATTGGATAATCACATTCAGTAAATCATAACCTTTCCAATGATACCTTACAAGACCCATCTTGCATAAAGTATATCTGTCGTATTCATATTTTAAGCATATTTTCATAAAGACTATGGAGCACAGTGTCAGTGTCAATGATCACATCTTGAATATGTTTTAGTCTCACAGACCACCTACCTTATATTTCGCAAGAAGTAAAATTCTCTTTCAGCCAACCCCTGCTCACCTTTTCACTCCAGATCAGCGGGTAGAGATTGATCTATCGGGGATCGATTTATCGCATCTCGTCTAAAATGCGATAATCGATCCCCGAACGCACTCCCTGTTGACTCCAGAACTCCAGCTCACAAGAGGCTGAAGCGGTGTTGACGGGGGAGCGGCAGCAGTCTACTCGCCACCGTCCTCACGGCCAGGTAAGTCGATCTATTCGTGTCGACTGAAGTTGCGTATCTTAGGTCGACCCCCCCTAGCGTAGACCAGGGTTTAGTTTCCACCACAACTACTTTCCTCCCTCCTCCCCCTAGCCCTTGCTCCTTTACCTCAACCCTCTCTGTAATATAAAAATGGCAGTGAAATAGCTACAAATTAACAGTTTGTTAATGTGTTTTGATTAATCTAGTTCAAAAGAGGACTAGATCAAAGCATATTAAATGTTAATGCACGTCACCAAGGGTCCACAAGGACAGATATTCCACAGCAGGCTAGCACAGGGCTTTCACACCCCAACTGGATAGAACTGTATGCAGAGTGTGCACAAAACGCACACACACTCCCCATGTGCACCTACAAAGCAGGTGGAAGCATGGAATGCATATTGATAGGTGATGACTGAAACTTTGAAGCATCAAACAATAAAGGGTGCTGTGTCAATCACTGAACTGCAAATGGAATAATAGGTTTGCAAATTGGGTTAGTGGGATTTATATTTGAATTTTTTACTTACAGACATTTCTTCACAACAACTGAAAAAAATTAATTTTTGCTAGTATTTAACTACAAAAAATAAGAACACCAATGTTTCTAAAACATTTTATTACTACAAACTGGTACATTTTATCACAAAAAGCTACAAGGCCTGTTTATAACATGTACACTACTATACAGTGTGCGATACACTCCAAAAAAATAGCCACACTCACAGCACAATTTTTAAATTTATGCATCGTAGCCCTAAGGGGTAAATATTATGAGCTGCATAATGTATTATGTCACACAGCACTTGGAATATTTACCCTCAAACTACCTTTTTCAAGTGATTAGAACAAACACGAATAATATAGCCAATTTTCAACACCAAAAAAAGAAAAAGGAAGCTTAAAAAAATATACAACACAAAATGTTTTAATCAGCTCTAACAGTTTGGTTGCTATAAAAGCTCAACTAAAATGGTCTTAATGTCATTTTAAACAAATGGGAAACACAGAAATTATATAAACAAGTTATCTGCATAATGGAATGCATGCATAGGGTGGGGATGTTACACAAGTCTCATCTGTGAAACTATTACAAAGTCTTGCATTGAGCCACTTTAGAACAGAAGTAAAAAGCTGTTTTTCAACTTCAATTTTTTCATTTTCATGCATTTAGTTATCTTCAGTTTGGTCAAGGGTGAAGTCAGTTTGTTCTTCTGTTTCTTCTTCCTCCTCTTCCTCTTCCTCCTCTTCTTCCTCTTCAGCAGGCTCATCAGCCTTGTCTTCTTCTTCTTCTTCTTCTTCTTCCCCTGCCTGCTGATCCTGAGATTGATCAGTAATTTCAAAAGGATTTTCACCCTAAAATAGAGAAATTAAACTGTTCAAATATTTTGAAATCTAAGACATTAAAAATGAAACCTTAATTTTATTTAGCAGAAACATGCACTGTCAAGTCATGTAAGAGAAAAAACTGTTGAAATAATGCTGGAATTTGTTACACCATTTCTGGGGCAACACATGGAGATCAAAAAATGGATTTTCAAGGTTCATGATGAGCTACATCTAATTTTTATATTTTAAACAGCCACCTCATGAGTATAAAGTGAGAAACAGAAGTACAAATCTCTATATGTTAGAAATCATGATCTCAATATTTGACTCTAATGAAATCAGAACTGGCACTTAACAGTTTGAGTTGATGCAGACTGAAAGCACCCATGTGTTAGATATGCAGATAAAACCTCAGTATCACTTCAGCATTAACAACTCAATAGATAAAACAGCATGCTTAAACTTCGCAAAAAAGCAATTCTTCATGTAGCTCCAACAGCTTTGCTTCCTGGATTGAAAGGTGAATTTGAAAAAACTGGTTTCCTTCTACCTTCTCTTATTCACACTAAGGGCATGGCTACACTTGCTAGTTAGAGCGCATTAATGCAGCCCAGTGCGCTCTAACTCACAACGCGTCCACACTGGCAAGGCACATAGAGCGCTGCTGGTACTCCACCTCGGCGAGTGGAATAATGTTTGATGCGCCCCCGCTGGAGCGCCGCAGTGCCAGTTTGGATGCCATGGTCTGCTAATGCGCTCTGATCAGCCTCCAGAAGTGTCTCACAATGCAGGAATGTAGGAATGTGGAACAATGTAGGAATATGGAACAAATCACAGAATTAGAGCATCTACAAAATCCTAGCATTTCCAATCCTGAAAATGGAATTTGACTATTTCATTCACCATAAATTGATGCCCCTGTGTATTTCTACAGATTGAGTTTGCTGATAAACAAAATAGACTTTCTTCAATAATGTACAGATCTGATGGAATCAAGGTAACTTAACACCAGGGTTTTGACCTTTCTTATGCTGAATCTCTATACATTTGAAAACAAATTGTTTATTTTGCTTTGCTTTTACCCACTTTAATTTATTTACCCTTGCACCACTTGAGTATGAGCTTTCAGTTTTTATGTAAAAAAACACTTTTATAGATTGTATTTTGTCAATTTTGTCCTAAAATTTAGGCTTTGTGAAAACTAGCTTCTAGATGTTCTAGCCACTCTGGTCATCACTTTGAACTCTACTGCCCTGCCCTCAAGTGACCAACCATCAGACCAGCCCTTTAAATTCTCTGGGAATTTTGAAAATCCCCTTCCTGTTTGCTCAGCCAGGCGTGGAGTGCTCTCAGCGAATCTTTCCAGATTACCAGGCCTCCACGTGCCAGGCGATCCCAAGTATGGAGCAATGGTGAGGTGCTGGACCTCATCAGTGTTTGGGGGGAGGAAGCTGTCCAGTCCCAGTTGCGCTCCAGCTGTAGAAATTACAATATCTTCGGGCAGATATCAAGGGACATGATGGAAAGGGGCCATGACCGGGATGCTCTGCAGGGTTAAAGTGAAAGAGCTGCAGAATGCCTACCACGAAGCCTACGAAGCAAACAGCCGCTCCAGTGCTGCACCCACGACCTGCCATTTTTACAAAGAGCGGGACACGATACTTGGGGGCGACCCCACTTCCACTCCAAGTACCACCGTGGACACTTCAGAGCACAGTCCAACAAGGCAGGAGGAGGAGCAGCAAAGCGGGAACGAGGGTGCTGAGGAGGAGGAAGACACCCCGGCATCCCTAGATGCACGCATCCAGGAGCTGTTCTCAAGCCAGGAGGAAGGTGGTCGGTGCTTGGGGAAGGACAACCACCAGAGGAGGTTCCCGGTAAGTGGCTTTTATTTTGGGAAGGAAGTTATTCAGTGTGGGCTCTTGGGACGAGGAGGGATATGGCTGCATGCATGCCTAGATGCAAGATAGGGCGCTGATGTGCTCTCTCACATCGTGGTAATCGGCCTCAGTGATCTCTTCAAAGCTCTCATCCAGAACTTGGGCAATGTGGTTGCATAGGTTTTGTGGGAGAGCCACTGTGGTCCTTAACCCAGTCAGTCTAACATGTCCACACCACTGTGCCATGAGGTGCGGGGAGACCATTGCTGCATACAGGCAAGCTGCATATGGGCCAGGGCGGAAGCTGCATTGTAGTAGAAGACCCTCCCTTGCTTCTCAGGTCACCCTCCCAGGACGAACTCCTGTTGAAAATGTGGGAACAGTGTTCAGTATAGGGGCCCCCTGCAGCTATTGACTCTCCCCAAGGCACAGAAACCCAGAGGACAGTACAGCCATGAAAGAATCAGTCCCCCTTGACCCTGTGCTTACTCACCATTCTGGGGCTCCTGGGGGTTGTGCGCGCTCGCTTTGGGACAGGCAAATTATGAGACTGTGTAGACTGTGCTCACCCTCCTTAAGTACGGGGGAATCACTGCTCTGTCTGGTGTGAACAATGCTGCCCCTGTTAAGTGTTGCATTTTGTCTTTACAGATGCAACCTTGAGATCTCAGCCGTCCGTGTTATCACCGGCCGAGAGGCTGCAAAGAATCAGGAAGAGGCCACATAGAAGCAAAGAGGACATGCTGCATGAAGTCATGCAGAACTCCCTTAATAAAAATCAAAAAGTGCAGGAGTGGTGGGAGAGTGAAAGGAGGGTCCGCCAGCAGAATGCGTATCGCCAGCACCAAAGCACAGAGCAGCTGATAAGCATCATGGGGCGCCAAGCGGACTCGATCCAGGTGCTCGTAGCCATGCAGGCAGAGTACTACCACCCTCTTCCCGCCCCCCCCCCCCCCCCCCCCGGCAGCCCTCATCCCAAAACTCTTTCCCTTGTGCCCCATGTCACCTCCAACCCACTTTCTCCAACATCCGGGTTCTTACCGCAACCAGCTGCCTCCAACACCTGTAGCTTCACCACCCAGCCCTGAAAACTATGACCCTTACCCACTGCACTCAACCCCCATCACCATGCAGTGTAACCATCCTGAAGTGCAGCACTCATTGCACAACACTCCGAACAGGAAGGCTTGAGTATGATAACAGAACATACTAAAACCTGTGATTGTACCGTTCCCCACCCCACCTCCTTGCCCTTGTGTTTCCCAAGCAGTTGTATTTCTTTTCAATAAATGCATTTTCTTTTCATTAAATAGATTTTTTTTGCTTTGAAAACATTATTTATTATTGCATAAAGTAAAAGATACCTTAGTCCAGGAAAGCAACAGGTACTGCAAGTCAGTGTATCATACGTAGCAAACACAAATTCCTACTAACATTGGAACCACTGCACTTCACTCCCGTGCAGGGCACCAGACACTACTGGTGGCTTTCAGCCTCAAATTGCTCCCTCAACGCATCCCTAATCCTTGCAACCCCACGCTGGGCCCCTCTAATAGCCCTGCTCTCTGGCTCTTCAAATTCAGCCTCCAGGTGTTGAACCTCCGAGTTCCATGCCTGAGTGAAGCTTTCACCCTTCCCTTCACAAAAGTTATGGCGGGTACAGCACACGGATATAACTGTGGGGATGCAGTCATCGGCCAGGTCCAGCTTCCCATACAGAGAGCGCCAGCGGCCCTTTAAACAGCTAAAAGCACACTCCACAATCACTCTGCACCGGCTCCGCCTGTTGTTGAATCACTCCTTGCTGCTGTCAAGGCTCCCCGTATATGGTTTCATGAGCCATGGCATTAAAGGGTAAGTGGGGTCTCCAAGGATCAGAATGGGCATTTCCACTTCCCCTACGGTGATCTTCTGGTCTGGGAAAAAAGTCCCGGCTTGCAGCTTCCTGAACAGGCCAGTGTTCCGAAAGACGCGTGTATCATGCACCTTTCCGGGCCAGCCTGCGTTAATGTCAATGAAACGCCCACGGTGATCCACAAGCACCTGGAGAACCATAGAGAAATACCCCTTGCAATTAACGTACTCAGAGGCTAGGTGGACTGATGTCAGAATTGGAATATGCGTGCCATCTATCGCCCCTCTGCAGTTAGGAAAACCTATTTGTGCAAAGCCAGCCATAACATCATGCACATTACCCGGAGTCACAGTTCTTCTGAGCAGGATGCGATTAATGGCCCTACAAACTTGCATCAACACGATTCCAACAGTCAATTTCCCCACTCCAAACTGGTTAGCGACCGATCGGTAGCTGTCTGGAGTTGCCAGCTTCCAGATTGCAATAGCCACCATCTTCTCCACCATGAGGGCAACTCTCAATCTCGTGTTCTTGCGCCGCAGGGTGAGGGTGAGCTCCTCACACAGTCCCATGAAAGTGGCTTTTCGCATCCAAAAGTTCTGCAGCCACTGCTAGTCATCCCAGACTTGTATGACGATGTGATCCCAGCACTCAGTGCTTGTTTCCCGAGCCCAGAAGCAGCGTTCCATGGTGGTGAGCATGTCCGTGAATGCCACAAGCAATCTCATATCTTATGTGTTACTCGTGTCGATATTATCGGAGTCCTCACTGTCACTTTGGATCTTAAGGAGTAACTCGACTGCCAAATGTGATGTGCTGGCTAGACTCATCAGCATATTCCTCAGCAGTTCGGGCTCCACTCCCACAGACCGAAAGGGAAGAGAGAGTGCGCAGTACAAAAAATGTCGAAAGATAGCGCCAATTGTGGATGGAAGCAGAGGGACTGCTGGGATGCGAACCGATGCATCATGGGGCGTGGAGACAGGACCCAGAATGCCCCGCACTCCCTGCCCCCTTCCCACAAGCCACAGCACCAGAATGGGAAGAGGTGTTCTGTGGGATAGCTGCCCACAATGCACCGCTCCAAATGCTGCTGCAAGTGCTGCAAATGTGGACATGCCAGTGCACTTGCAGCAGTCAGTGTGGACAGACTGCAGCGCTTTCCCTACTGCGCTCTACGAAGGCTGGTTTAACTCAAAGGACTCTACATTTGCAAGTGTAGCCATGCCCTAAGTCAGTCTATTCATCCTCAAGAAGACAATTCTATTTTAAAGGTGAACTGTAAGGCAAAATTAAAACCAAGTTAGACCC
This sequence comes from Caretta caretta, assembly GCF_965140235.1. Classification (NCBI taxonomy): domain Eukaryota; kingdom Metazoa; phylum Chordata; order Testudines; family Cheloniidae; genus Caretta; species Caretta caretta. Next base: position 77,051,958 of record NC_134213.1, read on the forward strand.
AGAATTATAAATCTTTTAATGGTCACTGAAATTGTCTGATCTGAAATTCATATTCTTGGTTATCCTTACTGAACCAGGAAGTAGCAAGCAGATTTCAGACAGAAGTTTATTTTAAATAGATTAGTCAAAACTTAATTTTCTCATGAATGCTCTCCCTGTTTAGTAGGGACATTCAATACAGAACATTTTTGTTTTGCTGTACACCTTTAAGAACTGTGTATTAATAGTAAGTAAAAACAATGGAATTACATGAAATGTAGACAGCTGTTTTGCACAGGCTGCTAATTAAAGCACAACTAGTTTTCCAAGAGTATTACTTAAAGGTGATCTGAAAAGGAAAAAATATTGGGCTTCTGCCTTTTTTGCTTATGATGTGCAAAGAAAGTCATGTAAGTTTGGAGTTTATTTTTTAAGATTTTTTCAAGCACCACGGTGTTATTCAAGGTCGACTTAGGAGGACTACAACACCAGACATGACTGGAACTTGATAACCTCTATTTCTTAGGTTAAAAAAGCAACACTTAAATCTGGATTTATGCCCTCTTTTGAGATACACACACACAGCCTGAAACCAGAGGTTACTGACCTTACGGTAACTGGAGTTCAAGATGCTTTTGTCCACATGGATCCCAATGCAGACACATGCACCTAAGGCATGCAAGTGTCCACTGGGGTTGTGAATTCACCCTGTGTACCTTTACGGATGTTTCTTACAGGAAAGGTATAGAGCAGCTCAAACTTCCAGTCAGTTCTTTCAATAATTCAGAAATCCAAGAACTCTGTATCAGTGGGGAAGGCGGGTGCATCCTGGGATCCATGTGGACAAAAACATCTTGAAGAACTCCAGTTACTGTAACATAAGTAACCTCTCTTTATCCACATGGATCCAACTATAGAACTAGCAATTATCCTTCGAAGAGGTGGGTGATAGAGTCCTATCTAAATGGCGACTGTAGAACAGCATTACCTAACTTGGCATCTGATCTAGAACCTATCACAATGAAGCAGTGATTGGTAAACATATGAACAGAACTCCAAGTAGCTGCTCTACAAATTTCAGAAATAGGAAGCCCTCTGAAAGAAGTCACAGATATCAACTGGATCCTAGAAGAGTGTATCCTAACTTGAGGGGGAACAGGTAGTTTATTCAAAAGAACAGGAAATTTTAATACAGTCTGTAACCTATTTACAGAGTCTGAGAGGATACAGCCTACCCCTCAGCTTTACTACCAAAGCTACAAAAAAAGTCTAGATGATTTACAAAAAGGCTTCGTTGTGAAAAGATAAAAGGGCATATCCCTAAGAATATCTACGTGTGTGGAGTTTAGTCTCCACAGAAGAGAGCCATGAGACTTAAGAAAAAATACCAGTAAGGGAAGAAACTGATTTACATGAAGTCCAAAACTACTTTTGGTAAAAATCCTGGATGAAGCCCGAGTGTAACTTTGTCCTTATGAAACAGCATATGGAGGGCCAGACATCAAAATTTGAATTTCGCTCATCTTGTGTGCTGAGGTGATGGCTACCAAAAACATCACTTTAAACAGAGAGGTGATACAAAAAACATGACAAGTTCAAATGGAGGGTCCGTCAGACTTAAGGACCACGCGCAAGTCCCAGGTAGCAAATGGTTCCTTAATATTGGTGGAAATATGTGAATTAAGCCTTTTAAAAACCTACGTAACATAGGGTGATAGGAAAATCTAATGACCATCAACATATGGATTATATGCTGATCTGCGGCCAGATGGACCCTAACAGAGCTAACTAAAAGCCCTGAGTACTTAAAAGACAGTAAGTATTCCATAACATAATTAATTACAAACCCAAAGTAACGTATTATAAAATTTTATTTATTTTGGTCTTGATCATGTTTAGGCATCAATGAGGAGACAAAGATACACACACACACACAGCCTACTAATACAGTACCAACTGGTACCAATACAGTACTAATACAGTACCAACTAGTAGCTGAATCTTTGCAGAATCCTACCGCAGAAATTAGGTTAGGTTTAACCAAAAATAAGACTGTGGGGGAGATATGATTGCTCTCTATGAATAAATCAGAGGGATAAATACCAGGGAAGGAGAAGCATTATTTAAGTTGAAGGTCACAAGAACAAATGGATATAAACTGGCCGTGAACAAGTTTAGGCTTGAAATTAGATGAAAGTTTCTAACCATCAAAGTGAAGTGAAGTTCTGGAACAGCCTTCCACAGGAGCAGTAGGGGCAAAAAACCTAACTTGCTTCAAGACTGAGCTTGATAAGTTTATGAAAGGGATGGTATGATGAAATTGCCTACAATGGCATGTAGCTCAGGGATGGCCAACATGAGCCTGAGAAGGACTCAAGTTGGCCACCCAACTCACAACCACAGGCAGTTAGAAGGAACTGAGTGGCAGATGGTGCTTCTCTGCCTTTTATACTCTTGCTGTGAGAGGTGCAAACGTACACCAGTTGCCTGTGCAGCCCAAAGGGACACTTATGGCTAAAAGATTTCAGGTTTATGTGCACAAACCTATGGTGGGATCCGTGTATATGAATTCTCAAACTATAGTTTGTTTATTTTTGACACTTTGCAGGTCAATTGTAGGTTGCTATTATGTCCAGGTACAATCACAACTTGTCTTTGGTATTAGCGAAATGAATATTTAACAAATCAATAAGTGTGAAGTGTATGGTTTCAGAGGAACAGCCGTGTTAGTCTGTATTCGCAAAAAGAAAAGGAGTACTTGTGGCACCTTAGAGACTAACCAATTTATTTGAGCATGAGCTTTCGTGAGCTACAGCTCACTTCATCAGATGCATACCGTGGAAACTGCAGCAGACTTTATATACACACAGAGAATATGAAACAATACCTCCTCCCACCCCACTGTCCTGCTGGTAATAGCTTATCTAAAGTGATCAACAGGTGGGCCATTACCAGCAGGAGAGTGAGTTTGTGTGTGTATGGGGGTGGGGGGGATGTGAGAAAACCTGGATCTATGCAGGAAATAGCCCGACTTGATTATGTAAAGAGTTGTCACTTTGGATGGGCTAGCACCAGCAGGAGAGTGAATTTGTGTGGGGGGGTGGAGGGTGAGAAAACCTGGATTTGTGCTGGAAATGGCCCACCTGTTGATCACTTTAGATAAGCTATTACCAGCAGGACAGTGGGGTGGGAGGAGGTATTGTTTCATATTCTCTGTGTGTATATAAAGTCTGCTGCAGTTTCCACGGTATGCATCTGATGAAGTGAGCTGTAGCTCACGAAAGCTCATGCTCAAATAAATTGGTTAGTCTCTAAGGTGCCACAAGTACTCCTTTTCTTTTTGTGAAGTGTATATAACTCAAAATTCCAAACCTTCTTTAAATTGTTGTATATGTTCAATCTTACATCTGCAACTTCAGGGAAAGACATTTTAAACTATCAGCTTTAAGAACTAAATGCAAGAAAACCAGGAAATTCCAAGTATAGAAATGCACTTTTAAAGTCACCTAAACAAATTTACCTCTATTCTCTTCTCTCCTCCTCACCCCCAACTACCTTAGCTTGCAAGCTAGAAATGTTTTGCTAAGGATATTGAACTATAAGTCCAAATTCTGTATATTTGTAGAATTTAATTAAAGACTCAAGAGGCTAGAGCTCATGGCTTCAACTGATGCATCTATGCTAAATCTTACAGGATGAGAACAATTTGAGATTTTAAATCCTGGTTATTTGGCACATTGATTGCAATCTTGTAATTTTTCCTGAAGACTTTACTCTTGTCAGTATAGATTGAAAAATCTGTATTATTTTGACACCCTATGTATGGACAAAATTATGGCTATTTTGACACCTACTTATAGTTACTCTCACTACAGTTTAAATATCAAAGCATGGTTATTTAGTTGATCCAGAAAATTGTGCATTATACATGAAACTGCATTCACAGGCATCCCAACAGATGTCCTGCTCAAGGGTTGCAAAGGTTCTTTAATTCTAAGTTTATGGTAGCATAGACTGCTATTGGCAATGCTGATTTATTTGGACACTGAAATAAACGATATCAGACTAGTCATTTTCTTCTGCAGCAAACAGAAGTGGAATAATCAAGTGGTCTGTGGACATACTAGCAATTTAGTATGACAGTTATGAGATGTGTAATGGAATCTTTGCATTTATGTTACTGATGAAGGAGGATATTTCAGCAAAAGGATTACCGCAGCTTTAATACAAAGTCACAGGATTTGCAACCTCTGCAAGAGTCAGTGTCATACATACTGTTATTTACTAATAAAGCATCAACAATGCACCTAATTTACAAACTCAACATGAGTCTCTGCTTAAAAAGTAAAAAGGACACACAAGACTGGACAAACTAGGACACCCCAAAATGGGAATACAAAAGGATTTAAAAAAAAACAAACAAACATGTTAATAGCTGACTTATTAGCATCACAAAATTTTTGTAAGGTACTTAAAAGAGGGTAGAGAGGTGGCTCAGTGAATAAAGATGGAAGGGTATTCCATGGATTGGGGTGGTCTGTAAGAAGGCAGAGGAGACAAACATGCACTGAGATTAGCATCAATGGGGAATGTAGAAGGAACAGGGTGACACCATAAACAAGATCAGAGATGACAGTATCATTTTTTCCTTTCATATCTTACCTTGACATACAGCTCATATCGTGCCTTCACTATTGGGTTATTCAGGATGCTGGTAGCAGTCAGTACACTCTCCCTTTTTATTTGTTCTCTGTAGGCCTATGAAATGGATTTAATTGTAACTATTACAAACCTGATCTATTTAAATAGTTGTGTGATACAAATTTAATTCATGCTCTATTGGTTAAGGCTGCTACATTAGAGCTGTTACACATTTACTTGTCAAAGCAGGAAACACTAACTCTTGGCATAAAAGGTCCAACCTACACAATAAATGAAATAAGAGGAACTGGGTACAACACAGCTGTATCTGTATGTGGGCGAGTGGACTGGCCCCTGGCTTTAGCCTTGTCTAGGGATACAGTTAAGCCCTCATCTACATTACAAACTGCAACCATGTAACTGGTTTCTCTGAATGTATTTAATGCACATTTAAACTTACACTGGCCGCTAATGCAAAAAAGTTCTCTGACTTACCATCTTATCAGAGCAGATTGCCCTGCATATCATTTTCTATAATTTATTATAATTATTGAAAATATACAAAATCTCAGTAACTGTATAATGGACAAGGAATGTCCAAACTACTGCAGATTTATATTATTCTCCAAGCCACACTCACCAGCTACCACCGTTTTTCAAGTCATGTTCCTCTTTCAACCAATCACTTTAGTAGATTAGCTAAATTAAAAATGCAGCATTTTAAATTGCAATGGAAATTTTGTTTCTGTATATCACTACTACTTCTCAACTGTTCGAATTCTTTCTATATAAGACTTTTCCTTCTGATTAAAAAAGTGCTTAACAATCAGAACACACACCTTGGCTTTAAACATCAGTGAGGTGGCATGCGTATGTCTACATGAAACCAGCAGAGGAAATGATGGCAGCAGCACCACCCAAAATATATGAATTTAGGCCTTGCACTAGGTATACATTAAAGTCTGATACAGACAGGAAAGGACAATGAACTATTGCAATATCACTATAAATAAGTACCTAAATCAATGCTCTAAACTCCTATTTATAGACTTAAATAACTATTGTTCCAACAATTCCTTTCATTTATCTCATGCATTCAATCAAGAACAGTATTTAGTACTACTTAATATTTAATGCAGTAAGTTTTCTTACTAGTTTCAATTTCTAATAGAGCGAGGAATTTAACAGAGAAGTATGTCACCACTGATTTTCTTTTGATCCTTATTGGCAGCCATAAAGTACATTATTAATGTATACACTGTTACTGGAAAGTTGAACCTTCATAAACCATTACTTTCACTAGAAAACTAGCATATCAGAGTGTATACTCATTAGTCAGAATATAAATCTCTCATCAAATCGCAACTTAAAATGATTGTTCCATTTAGTAACATAAACCTAAATCTTACACTGAATCACAAGAAAACTATAAAACCCCATAGCAACAGATCACAATGTAAGCTGTCTATTTGATAAGACGGCTGAATTTATTGCTCCTCATTAGATGCCCAGTATCAAAACAGAAGATTCTAAAGTTAAAAAGGAAACCTGCATTCTATTTTCTGTTCAGATTAGACTGTACCTTCAGCAGTTCACAGAACAAGTAATTACGAACATTTATAAAATACTAAATCTTACTTGCTTTCCCTTTGTGTGATCAGGAGATTTTAAGTGCTGTTGAACAGAACTGTGTAGTGCAGGAACATACACACTGCAAGCACTGCAGTGAACAGTCTCAACTTTCATCATGTGGTCATCAGCAGTAACGCCTAGCAAAGAAAACAAGACATTACCACAATTATGAGGCTCTATTGTCTATATCAGTGGTCTCCAAAGTGGGGTGCACAAGACAATCGATTGGGGGGTGCAACAGGAGGAGAGCCGCCGGAGGGAAAAAAAAGGGGGGCAGGGGCGGCCCTGAGTCCTCCGGCCCGTGGAGGAGCAGGGGCAGCCATGCAGCCAGCGGCCAGAAAGAAGCAGCACTTTCCCCTTCAAAGCCGGCCTGAGAGAAGCGGTGCTTTGAACGGGAAAGCGCCACTTCTCTCCAGCCACTGGCTGCGCAGCTGCCCCTGCTCCTCCTGAGTCCTCCGGCCCGTGCTCGCAGGGCCGCATTCCGAAAGGGGCTTTAGAGCTGCAGGCCAGGGCCCCCTTAGCCCAGGGTCCTGAAGCCCCCACGTTCCAGATGGCCCTGCCTGCTGGGGGGGGCAGCTCCCAGAATCGTGGCCATGGGGGTGGTGCTGTGCTGCACAGAGCCACCTGCACACCCCTGCACCAAATAGGATCTGCCCCAGGTAAGTGCGCTGCACCCCCTGCCTGCCCCTGTCCTGAGCCTCCTCCCGCAGTCCCACCCTGAGCGCCCTCCCACACCCTAACTCCCTCCCAGACCCCGCACCCCACTCTGAACGCCCGCTGTATCACAAAGTGTTAAACCAAGATTTTCAAAAATAATAAAGCATATTCAATCACATTGCTCTCACTAAAAATATTAATAATAATTATTTTTAGGGAGAGCAAAAAGGTTTTTTGTACCGTTAATAAAATTAAAAAAATTTAAAATATTGTTTATTTCACCTTTATCTCATTGTTTTTTAATTTCTATTTTTTGTGTGTTTTATAATTTACATAATATATTAGTACAGTAGTACATGTATATAATTTATAATTTATACATATATTGGGGGTGCGTGCTCAAAAATTTTTTCTGATGGGGTGCGCGATCAAAACAGTTTGGAGACCACTGGTCTATATCAATCATACACAAGCAAACATTTACAAAGCTCAGTTCACGCTAATTAAATTTGTCAAAGACAGACACAGTTGCTTAACTGAAAGAAGTCAAAGATGCTCCTGGGAAATAAATCAAACCCACTTTAATATCAAAGATATGATTCATTTAAAAAAAACAAAAAACACCAAAGACTCAGGTCTAGAACTCTTAAATGGAGCTGGTGGATGACAGTCTTTATGTTTAGAAATCGGAACCGAAGACAGTCCTGACAGATCCTTTTTCTTATGCATTTTAACCACCTGCCCGGGGGTCTTACGTGGTCCTGAGCCCTTCAGAATTGCGAGCGAAGGCTCACCTGACCTTGACAGAGTCAGGGAGGGGTCTCTTCTTTTAGGAGTAGACCTGGATGGGGATCTGTCCTTGTATCAATGAGTGCACCCCTCCCGTGCAAAGCCCATGGTGACAATTCCTTGGGCTTAGCAGCTCTAGGCTCCACTCTCAAGCTCATCCTTAGAGGGTCACTGCTCGTCAGTTAAGGTCACTGTACAGGGGAGTCTCCCTTGCCTGAATCCAAGTGAGATCTCATGGCTTTCTCCATAAGGTGCTTCCCAAGCTGAACATCATGAACTTCACATATTCATGGGGGAAACAAACTGTAAATACTGCACTTTGCTGAGATATGCATCTTACCCAGACAGTAGTGGCAGCACAGATGCTAACTGCTCATGGAGAAAGAGAGAGGCTAAGATATGCAGTTCTTGAACCCTAGGACACCAGGCCTAATCCCAATCCACAGGGAGGGACTCCCTACAATGGGAAAAACTAAGCCGAACTAGCTATATTATCACAAAACTTTAACTATGCTAAATATTAAAACTATTTACAATATATATTTACAGGCTGATGAGAAAGAAGCTGGAGAAAACTGTGGACCCAGAGGATTCTGAGTAAGGCCATGTAGTAGTAAGAAAGAATGGGAGAGGTGTCAGCCTGCACTGCCTCTTATGCCCTCGGTCTGCAGCACAAGGACAGCAACTGCACAAGTGAAGGCCACCAGACACTGCTTACTAAGAATTTCCAGACTCGGGCACACGGCATGCATTGGTACCCATGTGTGGAATACACATACGGACCAGCACTCACAGAAGAACCTAATTTTATTTAGGGTACTTAGATATTTTTAAAGTAAAAAATAAATAAATAAATAAATAACCCCAAAAAACCCAAGTATTTTCTATAGGACTGATCCTATTGTAGTAGCTGTATGAATTGCCACTCTGCCCTACTTAAGGACATATGAATTTTTTTTTCCCCAGACAGGAAAAGTTGCAGGACTCAAATTCTACTTAAAAACTTACAATATTTGCATTCAAGGTTTTCTGTTAACAAGCTAACATGAAAAGATTTTCCTATACACACACACACAAGAATTTAAGGGGATAACTTTTTAGAACTGCTGTAAATAGTTTAATTTAAACTATTTAACATGTTTTATAGTACACTGTATTTTACACTGCATTTAGCAGATATGACATCCACTGGACCAAAGGTCTAAGGGCTTACTTACACATGAAGCGTGTGGATCTTTGATCCAGTGGATGTCTTATCTAATAAGTGCTATGCTAATTAACACAGTACAAAGATCAAGGATAAGTTCCTGGCCACTATATGCTCTATAAAAGGGTCAGAGTAGCAGGAGGGAGGATTCTTCTTAGTGCACACACTCTGGAAAACAGCCACAATGCTGCCTCCTGAAAACCCCTTGTAAGACCCAGCATAGAAGCTCCACCTGGACAGAGAGGGGTGTTGGGGCAGGGCTGCTTACACAGTACTGCAGCTCATAAGGCAGGGAGGACACTGTCATTCAGAAAAGTCTGTAGGGCTAAGTTACACCAAGGGCTTCTCCAGCCCCAGGACAGCCCCAGAATGGCTACAACAGTGGCTTAAAAGTCATTTTAGCCCCACCACCTCCCCAAGTTGTGAGTTTAGTGCTGCACTTCTTAAAGGCCCAGAACAGAATCTCATCCCAAAATAGGAAGGGTGTGGAAAAAGTGATATGTAATCTGACTCAAAATCTTAGTAGTAATACCTATTCTTGGAAAGTTTTGAGACCACTAACACTACAGATGCACTAGAGACCAGAACTGTAGAACTAAAAGGAGGAGACTTTCCTTTGGAGTAAATAGCTTTTAAAGAGAGTCTTAAGAGTCCAACAGATATTATAAAGTGCACTGGAACTGATTTTAATCCAAACATCAGATCAGCATGTTCAAATGAAATGAAAAGAAAAGAAAAAAAAAAAAGACATGGATATTCCCAAAACATGTACTTTCACATGGAGTCTGTTACTTGCCTTCCATTACATCTTTTTCAACAACTTGGACATTTTCAGTCTGGTTGTTGGTCTGCTGCTTGCGCATAGCTGTCTTCTTGAATTTATTCACCATACACTCCTTGAATGCAGGAAACAGAATATCAATTTTAAATGACTGACGTATTTCTCTACCCACACAACACCCCAAATCAGAAACATACTAAATTTTGAAAGTTACCCAGCTTTCTATTCTTGATTATTAGATTTGTTTGTATCAACTATTATTAGTTCCAAGGGAATTTTCTGGCATAATGACTAACAAAGACATTCAAAGCTATTAACTTCAATAACAGCGTATTTTGTTACCTAGCTATGAAGCAATGCTACTTTTCAAAAATTCTGAACTTGCCTTTCTGTTCAGTAGTGTTTACTGTGAACAAGCCTTTTCCTAAGTGAAATGATCTAATGAAAAATTAAGTACATGTTTTGAAGACGATAAATGGTACAATTTAAACTCCAATATGCAAGTGACCTACAAATCAAGGTTTCAGAGTAACACCCGTATTAGTCTGTATTCGCAAAAAGAAAAGGAGTACTTATGGCACCTGAGAGACTAACCAATTTATTTGAGCATAAGCTTTCGTGAGCTACAGCTCACTTCATCGGATGCATACTGTGGAAAGTGTAGAAGATCTTTTTATACACACGAAGCATGAAAAAATACCTCCTCCCACCCACTCTCCTGCTGGTAATAGCTTATCTAAAGTGATCACTCTCCTTACAATGTGTATGATGATCAAGTTGGGCCATTTCCAGCACAAATCCAAGTTTTCTTCCCCCCCCCGCCCCCCCAACACACACACAAACATTGTAAGGAGAGTGATCACTTTAGATAAGCTATTACCAGCTATTACCAGCAGGAGAGTGGGGTGGGAGGAGGTATTTTTTCATGCTTCGTGTGTATAAAAAGATCTTCTACACTTTCCACAGTATGCATCTGATGAAGTGAGCTGTAGCTCACGAAAGCTTATGCTCAAATATATTGGTTAGTCTCTCAGGTGCCACAAGTACTCCTTTTCTTTCTACAAATCAAGATAATTTAGATGTATTCAAGTTGGCAAGGCCTGAGAAAATTCATCCACAGGTCTTTAAGGAACTAGCTGAAGCAATCTCAGAACCATTAACAGTTATCTGCAAGAAATCATGGAAGACAGGTGAGGTCCCACAGCACTGGAGAAGGACAAATATAGTACCTATCTTCAAAATGGGGAACAGATGACCCAACGAATTATAGACCAGTCAGCCTAACTTTGATACCTGGAAAGATACTGGAACAAGTTATTGAACAATTAATATGTAAAACCTAGAGAACAATAGGGTTATATAGAATAACCAATATGGATTTGTCAAGGACAAATCCAGCCAAGCCAACAATTTCCTTCTTTGTCAGGGTTACTGTCCTAGTGGGTAGAGGGGAGCACTAGATGAGATATATCTGATTTTAGTAAGGCTTTTGAAACAGTCCCACTTGACATTCTCATAAGCAAATTAGGGAAATGCAGTAAAAGGTTTAGAAAGCCTGACCTATGGAGAAAGGTTAAAAAAACTGGGCATATTTACTCTTGAAAAAAGAAAAATATGGGGGATCTGAAAACAGACTTCAAATATGTTAAGGGCTGTTACAGCTTATGTCAACACTTACAACAACATGTAAAGTACAGGCACTACACATGTAGCTACATGCCGCAGTGAAAGGCAGGTTTACAGATATACACAGCAATGAAAGGCTCCAGCAGCCCTCCCCGACCCACCACCAAAGCCTTTCCCCGCTGCCTCCTCCTTTCCTCACTACCTCCCTTTTTCCCCGACACCTGCCACCGCCAGAGCCTTTCCCCACTACCACCCCGCTCCCTTCCCCTCCCACCACCAGCCTTTCCCTCCCTCCCCTCCAGCCGCCAGAGCCTTTTCCCGACTATCTCTCCTGCTCCCTCCCCCTCCACCACCAGAGACTTTCCCCACTTCCTCCCCTGCTCCCTTCCCCCACACCATCAGAGCCTTTCTCTGCTCCTTCCCCTGCCAAAGCCTTTCCCCACTGCCTCCTCTCCTCCACCATGGGAAAAGGCTTTGGCAGTGGGGAGACAGCTGGGCACTACACTACTAAAAATTGCAGCGTAGACATGGGAGGCACAGTTTCAGCATGTAGAGAGACATGTAGGGTATATACCCTAGGGGTTCAGGGTACAGGGCACTTAATCTATTCTACTTAAGCCATGACTCACTGTATACACTGTATTTATACTGGTGCTAGCTTTGCATGCCATGACTGAACTCTACACACCACCGTCAGTGCACCTATAAAGAGGACCATACTTAATTGTTCTCCATGTCCACTGAAGAGAGGACAAGAAATAATGGGCTTACTCTAGAGCAAGCACAAAAATTTAGGTCAGATGTTAACAAAAATGTTCTAACTGTAAGGGTAGTTAAATTCTGGAATAGCCTTAGGTTGTAGAAGACTCACTGGAGGCTTTCAAGAACAGGTTGGACTAACATCTGTCAGTGATGGTCTGGGTTTACCTGGTCATGCCTCAGCACATGAGGCTGTACTAGATGATCTCTTGGGGTTCCTTCCAGCCCTACATTTCTATGATTCTATGAACATTATGACTTACGTGCAGAAATTCCATCACTACTTTGTCAAATTTGGTTTGCTTCTGAATATGATCCAATGTTTCCTGGTGAGCAGCACTTTCCAAATGAGCTTCAATGTCTTTCTCTTCAAAGGTTCGAAATTTACAAAATGAGCAAGTGAATGCCATTCTAGCAGGAGAAACACGTATGTTAAAGGTGTTACTGTTCAATAAGTTTCTGTTTGTTTTTTTAAGTCAGTGTTTTTCAAAAATTACCTACATGGCTTATGTGGGGACATGTTAAATCCAGTCATCTGTGGCAAGTAGGAAAGCTTTCCCTAGTAAGTGTAGAACATTAAGCCAACTTTTTCTATAATTTTTATTAATGACATTTACATAAAAGAAAGCTAAATTTGCAGTGCTACGGTTCTGAAGGTAAGGGCCAAAAGTGGCCGAATACAAACCCAGCTACTGATGTCTATTTGAATTTTCAAATAGGCATGTACTGAACTGTCACTTAACATTTTGTAAACTGTAGAATGAAACAGCTTGGTTAATTTTATTGCTGATATTCAAAAACACTGTCAGTGTTTAGCAATAGTGAAACTGTCAAGTGTGTCAATCTCATATTGGTGGGGAAAGGTACTAACGGCAGGAACAGGAAAGAGGGCCAAAAAAAAAATGGAGACTGTTTTGAGCTACATCTGTTCCTCAGAGTGCTTCTTTCCCTCCACCCATATAATACGTAATCCTATATAATCACAAAACTACCAAAAAAAACCCCACTTCAGGACGAGATCACAACAGGGAGATCTCAATTTATTTTTACTACAAAGTTGAAGTCTTACATCAAAACTCCCCTTGCACTCTGGAGAGTCTGAGATCACGGTATAATCTTAATGAATCCATTTTCCTGGGGCACAGTTTAGTGGAATATACTTGAAACTGAATACTCCTCTTATTTACAAAAGTATTGCCTTTTTGTGTGAAAATCAGGTCTCCCACATAATTTGGTACTTTTGTAATACTTAAAATGGAGACACATGAAACACAGAATAAGATCAATTCCTATCCTGAGGAGCTTAGGAAGGATAGCAGGAATACCCTTTCAGCATGTAGATTCATCTAATTGTACTATAAACATATGGCGTAGTACTGGAAGATGGTACCACTATAAAAGACAATTATTTGAACATCTCATGAGCGTAGTGGTGTGCACAAATATATTTTCAGAAATATTAATGCTACTATATCTCAAAATGTTTCAAGTTCTCTAGTTGAGCAATCTCCTCTCCTCCAAGACAAAACCGTTTGGTTTTTTTTAAAAAAAACACTGTTGTATACCTAGCACCCTTTCATGTATTCCTCTATAGAGAGTACTGGGACCAGCAAAAGGTGCTAGGGAATGATGACAGATGTTAAGTAGAAAAAAACAACAGCACAAACCTGTATCCATCACCATATTTTTCACTGTTTTTCTCCCTTCTACGCCTCTGTTTCTCTCTTCTTGCCTCAATTCGACGTTTTTCCTCCTCTTCACTTTTGACCTCTGGTTTGGTACCTTAACACATAGTGAATTGGGTTAAACACTTTATATCTCCAAAATCCAGAGTGTAGAAAGTGTAATGCTTGACTTCCCCTACCTCTTTCACAACCATCTTTTCTAGTCCCAAAATGTAAAATAAATTCAAGTCATAGTGTTTCAATGGCATCTATAAGTTTTGGGTATTTTTAATTTAAAAAAATCAGTAAACATTAATATTGCAATGCAAGTTTAGTGGTTAAGGGCCTGACTAAAAATCTCAAAAGTGAGGAAATTCAGAGTTAAAGCCAACCCAACCACATTACTAAAGGCATTTCCAAGTAAGTGACCAGGAGGGACACTGGAAAAATCGCAATTATTCAAACACCCCACAATTTTAGTGTTTCACTGCAATATTTGCTGTTGCATAAAACATAATTTATTAAAAAGAAATCAGTCTCTAGCCACCCTTTTTGTTGTGAAGATAGCTTATACAATGGAAACGAATACAAAGATAATCTACAAGGAAAAAAGACAATAGTTAATGCTTCTTTTTGATTATTTATGATGTATAGGCACTGAATGTCAAATTTGAAATCCTCCCACACACTTTTGGCTTATAGCTTAAAGATAAATAATAGATCTTCCTACTTTTTGCTAGAGGGCTAGAGTTGTGGAGGACCAATTTTCTTAGCAGGGATAGTAGAATCTTAAAGAAATTCTGTCAAGTGTTTCTCAGGCATTTGAGTAAGAATATGTTGACAAGAAACTAAGTTTTAAAATGTCTGACTAAAAATCCCTTCCTTTCTTAACTGCTCAGTTTTCAGTCTTATCAATCACAATAGTTCTATATTTCTGCTCTAGAATTCTATGAACATGTAAAAAAAAGTCATTCAGGCCACCGTTCACAAGAAGTAAGGTGGTATAATTTGTTTTTTCTTTTTGCAGGTCAACTTTAAAGAAAGGTCATTTCCCCTGAAATGTGTGTCCAGCCAAACAATAGCAGAAAATGTGTACACACTCCCATGACAAACTCATCCCAGGGAAGAGAATTTCAAAAAGGTTGCTGGGCCCAGAAGTATTATTAAGTGTTCAAAACATTCATAATTACTTTAGAAGAGCTGTGCTTCCCTACTGGCCTCCAAAGACTTTTTGTATTTTATTTTGTGGAATAGGCTCTTCACTCTTCATGTAGGGCCTGAATACTACTCTGCTCCTGCGGGAAAGAGAGTATCCTCCCCCCATATCATTCTTTTTTTACATTTCCCAATAAAGCCTTCCAGAGTTAAAATTTTCAATGCGGCGCCTTACCTTCAACCCAGAAAATGGGCAAAGGATTCCTTGTTTAACTGCTGCATAAATCATCTGGTATGGAGTTTTGTGGAGTGAAATGGCCTGAGCAGCTTACCCTCAAGATCAGTAGATACCTTGAAAATGCCCAGCCTCTACCAGACCAGGGGAATGGAAGCCTCAGTCCAGATATGGACTTGTGTCTCCCACTTTCCTGCATGACATTGCATTCATTTTAAAAGCTGCATAAATTTTCATATGCATTTGCTAAAGTGGCATTATTGATGGATCCATAGATTTGCAATGTTTCATACAGACCTCATTAGAAAAGCACACCTGCAAAATAGGTTAACTAGCAGTCCATTCTTCACAATTTACTATTTAAAGTTAATGACTTGCAGTATTTTGCAATTACTGAGTGAAAGTCTCAGAAACTGTTCTGCAGATTTCAGTTGGTCTTGTAAGCAGAGTAACCACACAAACAAAAAGTGTTATAGTTTAATGGAAAGTCCATTACACAGCATCTTATAGGCATCAATATTTTTCCATCTTTACCCCAAACAGACAGTTTCCACAATACTGGAAAGAAAGTCATGAAAATTGCAAAGTACCATTTTGAAGTAAACGTCCATACTGTGTAATTTATTTTCAATTACATTGTTACACACCTTTTAATTTCAAAACTTCACAATTCCTGCTTAGAGCACCCTCCAGATTATGTCCCAATGATTTGTATTTTGCCACACAGAAAATTAAGTGGTACTTCCCACCCTCCCCATAACCTTAGGGCAGGCAGACTAAGGGCCTGTCTACAGCATGCAGCAGTGTGTGCTATGGGAGTGTGAATTCTAAAGCACACCAATATGATACGCACTAACTGGCCCATATAGACCCTGCTGGTGCATATTGAAAGTCTGTGCACAAAGCACCAATGAGCACCAATAGGCTCCACGTTGGGCAGTTAGTGTGCAGCACACTGGTGCGCTTCAGAATTCATACTCCCAGAGCACACATTGCCACACAATGTAGACAAGCCCTCAAACTCCATTCTGAGAAGCACTGTCCTCCAGTACTTTAGGAAGTGCATTAAGCCATTTCAATATACTATTAGTCTACAAAGATCAGGGGGAAAATAACATGTTCTGGACATGGCTTTGTCCTGAGGGGATCTGCCAAGGCAAAGGTACCTCTCCACAAGGTGAACACCACCATAAGGCAGTGAATGAAGAAGTGGATGTTTCTTCCTGAGACGGCCAGTAATGAACTGATGCACATCCTGCACAAGCAGGGCGGCGCCAACATCCCTTGAATGGGTGATCTGTGTCATGTTACAATGATCACTCATGCATTCCACCTTCTAACATGCACAGACGTACGAGGAACATTGTGGAGAGTGCTATGCATGATGCCATCAGTAAACGAATCGCCAGGACCCCCTCCAACCAATATGTCGCCACCCGGCTCCCTGGAAGGCAAATTTGGATGAGATGGGGGAAACTTTGCTTCACTTTGGACTTGTGTCCACAATGTTATGCAACAGCTGGAGAAGAGAGTCAGCTACCACTGAACATGGTGTGAGGAACATCAGGAGCTGGGAGAGCTAGAACTATGCTGGAGACGACCCTGAAGGATGCTAACCATTGCCAGTATGTGGAAAAACCTGAGACGGAAGGCCTTTGAGGTGATGTGCAAGTGGGACACCAGCAACCACTTCCTCCCTAGGGGCAGTTTCACCCCACTTGCTGACTGGAGATTCATTCACAGGGCCCGGCTCGACTGTGTCCCGCTGAACAGAGCTGTCCGCCACAGGAATCAAAACAAGCAATGCAAAAAGTGCAGCTATGCCAATGAGAGACTATCCCACGACTTCTGTAGCTGCTAGCCCCATTCCAGAGCCTATCAGCTGTGCCACAATGTCATCCAAGATCGCCTAGTCAAAGTCATCCTGCCACCCATGGGGAAAGTTGGCGTGAACTCCACTATCCCTGGAATGAACAGTCAACTGGACCGAACATCATCATCAACACTAAAGAGGAACATAAGACGACTGTCATGGTGGACATCACAGTTCCCTTTAAGAACAGGACCCCGGCCTTCTGCGATGCCCGAGCTCAAAAGTGGAAAAATAGGCCCCTCGGGCTGATGCCTTGAGAGCTAGGGGTACGAAGTTCAAACACACACTCTGATCACTGGAAGTCTGGACGCATGGGACCCCAGTAACGAGCAAGTGTTGCGACAACATGGAATTGATCAGCGCTATGCTTGGATGATGTGGCAACTTATGGTGTCAGACACCATCGGGTGGTCAAGGGACATCTATTTAGAACATCTCACCAGATATAGGCAACATCAGGAGAGATGAGCTGGAGTGCCGCTGAGAAGTGAAGTCAGGAAAGATAACTGAAATACTTCTCTGATGGACTGTACTTACTGAGGGACAACCTATCCTAAATCATTGAGGGACAATCTACACTCATTGCTACATTTGCTTCCCACAAGCTACTCTTAGTATAACTTTTTATGAGTGATGTACCCAAATATTTGGATGCCAGTATTTTAACTGTACCATTAAATATATTAACCTTAATTTGGGATACTTCAGATTATGTACTATATGTATTTTATGGCTTTTAAACCAAACTTTGTACTTTCGGATAATTTAAGCATTATACCCAGATGTATAGAAACTCTTTCCTTAATTTGTGTATTAGATAATTTTAACATTAGCTTTAATAAAAAAAATCTGCCTCTTTATAAGGGGTGTGGGAAGAAGAGTAACTGTCCAGGGCTGTGGAGGAAAAGACTGAGGCAGATATACTCCAGACCTATTTTTGTATGACAGTGTTGTTTCTTAACTCCATCTCCTGACTGCCTCTCATTTCAATCTCTTTCAAATTAATAGAATCTCTGCTCTCTCGAATTTCTGTAATGATGCCAGCAGCAGAGTAAAAATGGTTAGGGCCGCTCAACTTTATCTTTGCAATCCTGTTGCCAGCACCACTGACAGAAGATTTATTATGCAGATATGATCACAGGGATCACATCTTTAACCTGAATAAATGGAAAAAAATAAAAGCAGACACAAGGAAATGTGGGCTCAGTAACCTATTTGAACACCTGGAAGTAAAGAGGTAGCAAGCTACAATGGGGGAAATTTTAAAATTTAAAATATGTTCTGACATTTATAAATGAGATTAACCAAATACAGTATCTGGTGCTTGATGCAATAAGTTTCAATTTGCAGCAACTAAGACTTTTCCATTGTACTCATGAGAAAGGTTCCCCTACCCGCACCCCCAACTGGATAAATTACACCAAAGACACTTAAATTAAATATGAAAGATTGAATTTTGAGGATATGACTAATACAGGGAAAGTAAAGATCTCTCTTAAAATGTGCCCTGGAAACAGTCAGCTGGAGAAAGACCCATAGGGATTTGTGACAAGAAAACACTTTTCCCTACAAAAGGAATAGCAACATTTTGAATATGGCAAGTATACCTAAGTATCTGAATATGGCATAAAAGAACAGTAATTAAGGGAAATGGATATCTTAGAATAGTGTTAATGAACAGGTGATAACTTAGGGTCAATGGCTTGACTGTCACTACTAACCTATCCAGTTACTTGATGGATGTGGCCTATGTAAAGTAAGTTTGGGGATCTCTAGTTCCAGATGATTAAGTCTTCACATTACAATTTCAGAGTAACAGCCGTGTTAGTCTGGATTCGCAAAAAGAAAAGGAGTACTTGTGGCACCTTAGAGACTAACCAATTTATTTGATAGACTTACTTATTTTTGTATGTTTTAAAAAAAAGAATGCTTTATCATTCTTACAGTGCCACTTACCCAGGAATGAGATGAATAGAAATTTCTAGAATCGAGTCACCTCCACAAACACCAGCTTAGCACAACTGGGCTATGCAGCTCCAAAGACAAATTAGGAGATCTTTAAGATGTACTGCACAGCTTGGAAGTATCTGGATGTGTATTTTACAGACCTGTTCTGTCACACCAACTCTGGACAAGTCAAGCAACACTGTTTCCTATGTAATGTGTATAGGAATATTTCCTCAGCACCCACTGCAATTAGTCCATGAAAAGTTTAACAGCACTCCTGAAGCGAAAGGCAAGGGGACAAATATCTGTAATTCCCAGTTGTCCATCCAGAGCTGTGCAATTCACAGTATTATTACAAGGTCAATATATTAGACAATGGCTTGCATGTGGAAGTTTCTCCAAAATCTGCATATTAACTTTACTTCACAAGTTTATAAGACGATTTTTAAACTTATTTTGCAGGTGTAGTTTGAAAACAGGATTTACAGAAAACATTGCAGATCCATCAACAACACGAAATTAGCAAGGATACAACAACAGGTATGCAATTAGGACTTAAAGTTCTGGTGTAAGAAAAGTGACTGCTAGACATACAACTTAAGATTTTTGATCCTTAAATTCATGTACTGCAAAAGCAAACAATTAAGTCAAGTTCCATTAACAACTTTCTGTCATTACCTCGTTCCAGTAACTTCAAAATTTCTGGAGAAATGAACTGCTAAAAATGAACAAGTATAAAAATAAGTTTCACTAAGCCAGCTGCTATACATGTTGTCTTTTCTTGCTTGGGTCTCTCCTTTCTTCTTTCCAATTTCTGCTTTTTGCCACTCTTTTTTTTCCTTCACTCGTCTCCTTTTCCTTCATTAATGAATTTCTTCTTTTATAAGCCACAAACATCTTCCCTTCCCATTTACCTTTTAATGACTTTCATTACTTCCTCACTCCCTCGGTTTCCCCTTCCCTCTTCCTCCCCACCCATCACCTCCCTCTGCCACTCTTTCAGTTGTACTGTAGATAAGTTTCTTGTGGTGTGAACAAAAGGGATACTCAGGAGTTGCTAACGAGGTAGGGATAGAGCAGGGGTTCTCAAACTGGGGGTCGTGACCCATCAGGGGGTTGCAAGGTTATTACGTGGGGGGTCATGAGCTGTCAGCCTCCACCCCAAACCCTGCTTTGCCTCCAGCATTTATAATGGTATTAAATATATTTAGAAGTGTTTTTAATTTATAAGGAGAGTTGCACTCAGAGGCTTGCTGTATGAAAGGAGTCCCCAGTACAAAAGTTTGAGAACCACTCTGATGGAGCACTGTAGTAAAGAACCAGTGGGACTTGGTTTACAGAAAAGCAGAAGGAAACTGCTTTCATCCTTGTCAAGTACATTAAAAAAACAAAAAAAAGAGGACACCCAGTTATGGCAACTGACAAGAACTAAAACACAGTAGAAAAATTCATGACAGGAGTCAAGTTTCCATTCCTCTGGCTTATACAACAATGCACTTTTTAGGACTTAGCAAGTCTCAACAGCTACAATACAAAATACTATGGAACAGCAAGCACTTATCATGCATCTTTACTGAACTCAGCATCTGCGCAGGCACTGATGCGTCACACTGCAGTTTTTCCACAGAGGATTGGTATACAGGGAATACATTTTAACACAACAAGGATAAAGGTATGCACAATCCCATTCTTACAGCCTCAGAGCCAAGCATGGAAAAGAAACCTGAAGTAAGGTTCAATACTTAAAAAGAGTGCCCACGTTCAAGCTGAATGTCAGACTTCCAGGTTTAATATTTGCATTTGCACCCTAAGATCTGAAATAACTTTAAATAATGAAGGGGAATTATTTAATCACAAATTTGCTGTGATACTGTTTGCTTAGAGACAGTCTTCTGCCATACTTATTTAACACACCATCACGACACTTGTTCTCATTTGATAAGCTATCTTCACAATAAAAGAGCAAGAAAGTTTATTTAAATAAACAATTTGTTGGAGAAAAAAAAAGATACACCTGAAGGGACTTACCTTCTACCCTTATGCATTTCTAACATGCCCATAATATCTACACACCAAGGTGACTATCTGATCTATAGTTTTTAAAGCCCCTAGTTAATAAAGTTTTGACTTGTGCCAACACCAAGCCCTAGTAGAGTACTTCAGTGCTGAAGAATGAAGAATTGCAAAACATCACAAACGCCTGTGTCTAAAAAAAGGAAATTAAACAATGCCATTTGTATTATTTTTCATTTAATTACTTACTAGGTAGTTTATTCTGGTTCATCATAATAGGTTTTGTCAGTTTGGGTTTCTTGATAAATGTCCCACCAGGTTTGTTATATGGCTGCTGTATAATTTTTCTCTTTATTCCTCTTGCAGCAACTGCTGCAGAACTGGGTTTGTTATGATAGTCAACAACAATTCCAGGTCTATGCATCCCTCCAAAGTCTCCCATATGCTGGAAATTTGTGAAATCAAGAAAAAGTATTAGTATATGAAATCAACAGAAACAACACAATTGCTACATGTAAATATTTATAAATACATTTAAGCAGATAAAAATCTGCATTCTGGAACAAAACACTGCTAAAATAAAACACATCAAAATTGGGTGCTTAATGACTTTGTTGATGCTTCACTAATAGATTAAATGTGCACCTAGGAACTGGGTTTCTGCTTATTCAGAACCATTAGTCCAGGCTATGAGTATGCCTATCAGAATTCATAGCTCAGTACACTTCAGCTCCTTCTCTTTAGATTCTCTAGTTGATATGTCTGTTCTTTTTTCTGGCGAGAAAGCCATCCAAGTTCTTTAGAACTCATCTGACAGTCAGAAAATAAGTTTTCTTTGTGGGTTTAGGACAAGGAAATAGAGATGACCATCAAGATTTTTCTATTTTGATGGCAACCTTAAAGCATAGAAGTTGTCCGGTGTGGACCACTGACTACTGGAGAACACCAAACATACTCTAGTAACTTTATCCTGTCAAGAGGATTTAAGACAGTGAACCCAGTGAATTTAGGACTTCTTTAAAAAATTGCTTTTAGGGGCAAAAACATCCATGCAAAGCAGAACACGTCAGCAACAGGGACAAGGAATTGGGCTAGATGACAAGTCCGTTAATTCCTTTCTGTCTTGTCTTTGAAAGAGACTGTATAATGTACAGACATCTGGGGAGTTGTATCTGTGACAGTCAATTCTTTGGAGGCAATGGAGTAATCTGAAGAGGAGGAACCAAGGAGTAACAGCACAAAACTGATCTCCTATTTGCTCATTTACTTGATTAACAGAGGGTAGACAGGAAAGCCCACCTGATTGGACAGGATGAATCAGATAAGCAGAAATACCTGTAATGTCACGAAAACAAAACTAATGTTTTACTACTCAAATTAAGAGTACCTTACAATCATTTAGTATAACGTACTATATGAAAAAAAAATATACTCATAAACAGTGAATATATTTTAAACACACACGGCTGGAGTATAGTACGTATTTTAAATAGGTATATTTACAGTTTTAAAAACATAAAAGTCCATGCACAAATTCTCAAGTAATTCCAATTTATCTATTTAATTATCAAGGTACTACTATAAAGGTATCTAGCACATGTGTTCATACTGCATGTATTTAAATTTGATGTGAAGTACACACTTGAATAAACAGTCTTTCCAGGTGATCCACATTTTTAAAAGCAAATATTTCCATCGTCTATTAAAGGTGCAATGCATTTTACATATGGAAAGTTGTTTAGCTTTTATATTGTCCTCAAATAATTCCTTTATGAAGGGTAAAACTGATAACATTAATTTTTAAGAAAAATTTTAGATAAAAGTACTCTACTATATTTTTAGACAGAACTTTTAGCTCGGAAACAATTCTAAAAGGAGGGCATCTGAATTTAAAACCCCACCACTTTCAGTTTGACAAACAGAGGGATATAAAAATTAGACTCTCTTTCAATTAAGCTACCTGTTAGTTAGCAGCTATGTGTAAGTTTTCTGTGCTAAATTGATTGTGGCAGCTATATTACTTAAGAATATTGGGTAAGTAATCCTTTTTAACAAAAACAAAAAACAAAAAACACACAGGCATTTAGAAGACCCAATACAAATTATTCTCATCTACATTTTAAGCTACAAACAAGCTATATAGTTTACTATAACAAAACTGCTTCATAAAGAAACAAGGTATGTTTACAAATTTTATAAGATAGTAAGATACCTCTAAGGTATAGGCAAAAAATGTTCAGTAAGTGAACTATTTGCACGAAAAAAATCAAAGATGGAATTATAAAATTAAATTAAAGAGACACCATCAACTTAAATATCAATTCTGTCTGGATATTTTTCCCTACTGTTATAACATCTCAGATTTAACAAACTGAAAAATGTAGAGATGTTTCTCCAATCTTTCAGCTTTTGTACTTTGTGCAGTCAGTTTCCCTATTTCCTATTTGCCTGGCTCTTTTACATAACATGGGAAATGTGTAAGTACAACAAAATTGGCAGAGGTAGTGGATAAGTAGATGTCGTATATGAAACTCATTTTAATTCCTTTTAAGATGACTAGATTTCAAGTTGATGACATCCTTTTAAACAATACTTTAAATTTAAGGAAAACCACTATAACTGCTTGCCACCTACCTTTGACATTTCCGCCCCTTTCCCCAGATACAAGTTAGAGTAAGAACTAAGTTAAAAATGAGACCTCCTGTTTGGTCAAGCATGTGTTTAATAAAGAATTAGCTAAAATTTCACCTGCCCATATGAAGACGAAAAAAAAAAAAACAGTTTTATGGCATACACAGCCTAACATTTTATTTTTACATATACATTGCACCTTTAACCTACTCAAAACTTCAAAAAGGTTCAAGTTAACCTTTTATAATTATCCAAGAACTTTCCCACCAGCAAATATGCTAGTGTTTACAAGGAAAAAGGCAACTCCTTTTAACCCCTTTTAGACCAAACCTAGTACTTTTATCTTCACCTTTCAAACAAAAGGAGAGATTTAACAAAACCTTATCAACTAATCTTATATTGCTCTTTACTTCCAAAACAGAGGGTCTCCGTACTTCTTCATAAATCAACTTCAAAGGGATTACCAGGCTGATCAACTAGGACAGTTTGCTTGGTCAGAAGTACACTGTGATGAACAGTGTATTAGTTTTAAAGCTGTGGTCTTGAAAGGGTTTAAAAGAGTGACTAGTGAAAAGAATCTGAAAAGATTCTGTACTTACTCCTCGGCCTCGGCCTCTGCCTGTTGATGGTCCTCCAAAAGCATCATAGCTTCTGCTTCCAAATCCACTTTCAGGATAAGCAGGCGTTCCTCTCCCCCGAGAGCCTACAGGTGCAGGCTTCATATGGGGTGAAGAAAAACTGCTGTAGGAAGAGTAACTCTCTCTTCCTCTGTCCTCCATAAACCCAGGCCTCAATTTTGAACGTGAGTAAGGTGCTTCCCAGCTAGACCCGCCCTGGTTTCTACCTCCGAAAGAGTCAAGGCTATTCCGGTAGGAGCTGTCAAATCGACCACCATAACTACCTCCGAAGCGGCTTTGTTCGGGTTCATTATAACCATAGCCAGATCTGTACAGATCTCGCCCACCCAGAGAAGACCCGGAGTCATAAGACTCATAAGGTCCAAACCTGGAAAAGTTGCACAGTGAGGGAAAAAAAAAAAAGTAAGCTTACTAGTGTTATACATTTCAAAAGACAAGTTATCAGTTGACATTTATCAACTAAAATCAATTTATACTATACTGGTTTGTACGGTTGTGTTACTGTTTTTATCTTGATTAGGGCTGGGCAATTCAAGCTGTGACCAGATAGAACACTATCTGAGCCATTTTCTGTACAAACAATTCTAAAGTTCAGTATGTCTGAACTTTGTTCAATTTAATTTCTCAGCAGTATTTACTAAACATTATTTGAGCCCAGCCCTAGTCTCAGGAAAATAATCACCTGCAGAAGCTCACAGGGTAGTCAAACTGTTTCTTTTTCAAAGTCATGCCTAACATTTTAACAATTAAACAGCATTTAAAATGGCCTATTTTCCCAATTGAAAATTAAGCTAAAATATATTTAGTATTTATAATACAACAGAGGTGATTTTTACACCCCCATAGTTTTACTTTAAA
Source organism: Caretta caretta (assembly GCF_965140235.1). Classification (NCBI taxonomy): domain Eukaryota; kingdom Metazoa; phylum Chordata; order Testudines; family Cheloniidae; genus Caretta; species Caretta caretta. The sequence continues at coordinate 77,077,043 of NC_134213.1, forward strand.
AAATAGAAAATTAGTGATCTATAGTTCATTTGTATTTTTGGACATTCTTCTTGTAAAATTTAAAATTTTCCAGTCACAGAGATCATGATCACCAATACCCCTTCATCTTTTACTTGTAGACCATTAAGTCTAGCAACTTCAGCATTTGGAAAATCTGTACAAATATGTACACATTACACATGGAGATGGTCCATGGGAATCTCAAGGTAGAGTGATAAGTAGCAGAACTCTTTAGTTATTCACTGGGGTTTGTTTTGTTTTTAGTTTTTTGGGGTAGGGAGGAGGCGGGGCAAGGAATCATTATCATCTCTAACCACATTGGGAAAGGGAGCTCATTAGTCTCCCCAGAGAATTAAAATAGGGCAATTCCACAGAAACTGGGAAAGGGAAGCCCTTTACTAACAGAAATACAAACTAATAAAATGAACTCAATTGCTTCCCATGTCTATGGTAACATGAATGCCTTCATTTTAAATACATTAGTCTCAGAAGATCCAAAACTACACACAAAAATGACACTATTTACAGATACAGTCCATGCACAATTGCAAGGTTTTATGGCAATAGACATTTTAATGTGTTCAAGTCTCCTGTCAACCTCAATCATATACAGATTACTAAATGGTAGGTACATCTTATTCCTGAATCTGTGCACAGATTTTAATTGATCATAAGATTTATCATTTGCAAATCCTAATATTCATCAACTAGTAGTCTAACAAAACTGCAAAGTATATTTTCTCTATTCTCCCTACTTGCCTAATGGCATTTTCTCTATCCTCCCACCTGTCCTTTCCCAATGGCACTGCCATGCCTACATATAGTTACCATACAGTAGTCCTGCTACCTCCAGTCGAGGATTCAACTGTGCAAATGAGGACACCAACAAGTTATTTACATTTTCTTATAGTTTTATTTTGTTCCAGTTGAAACACTGCTCTTAGAAGCAAACTACTCTGCCCAGGATTTTAAAACCTGAAATAAACCAGTTGGTATATACTGTATGTGTAAATTTAGCCTGAAAGAGTATCAGGAACACTTGAGTATTAAATATGCAACACTGCACCAGAAATTTTACTTTTAGACCAATCCATTTTACAAAATAGCCCAGAATACGCAATTTTGGTGTAATTAGTACCTGCCAATAAAATAATCTGGACATGACTTTAAGTCATAATACCAGTGAACATTCTCACAGTTTACATTAGAATTGAAGGGGTAAACATAGATCCTAAATGTTCCTTGGAAATGGAATGCTGATTCCATTCTTAGACTCAATCTAAAGCACTGAACCAATTAAAACATTTTAGCTACAGACTGCTAAATTAAGAGACATTAAACCAGTCTAAATTTACTAATCAGGTACAGACTGCTGAAAGTCACTAAATAAAAAAAGAGCATTGTAAGTTTTAGTTAAAAAAATAACTATGTCATTATGATTGCAAGAATTATCCACAGAAGCATTGATTTGGACTGTCAAGATGTCATAGCATAAGTTTTCCAGTCTTTACTGAACATGAAGACTTATAGAGAATGGAACGCTATATATATATATATATATATATATATATCACACAACATGCCTAAGGAACACTTAAGTTGGAAAAAGATATACTTTAAAATTTTAACTGGATTTTTTAAGTTCTTGAGACAACTGAATGATTATTTTACCTGTTACCACCTCCTCCTCCTCCTCCACCACCTCCTCCTCCATGACTCTCCATCCCGTAAGATTGATTTAGATAAGAGTCCATGGATCTTGGGCCACCATAAGCTCCATGTCCATAGTCACGGTCCATTTCTTAAAAGAACAAGAAAAACATTTAATAGAAGTTCTCGTTTATTTTGAGAAACAGGTAAAGTAAATCTGTGAGATGATATCCATAGAAGATTTGGTAGAGCATGCAGATGACACGCAGCTCTTCAGCTTTTTGATCAAGACTGTATTGTGTAGTGTCCTTGCCTGTCAAAGGCTAGTGCTTGCATGACAGTCAGCTAGGTTCACTCTGGGTAAAATGGAATTATTGCTGGCTGCAGAAAATACCTGGAATATGGCAATGACAACCCCATTAAAGGTTGGTCCACCCTCCACTTAGAATTTTTCAAAGGAAAACATTTTACAAAAATCAAAAAGATGTTAACTCTGTGGACCACAAATTTATCCAGCTCTGGGACTAAGAACCTGTTGTCATACGAGTGATTTTTAAACGACATCAAGTTCTATGTTGATTGTTACAGTGACCTCCATATCATATCGTTTGCAAACCAAAATTAATTCTTGCTACCTTTGCTGTTCTTTATTTACACACAAATCATTTTGCCTACTTTATTTAAAATCAAGAAGTAATTTAGCTATTCAAATGAAATTTTATTGAACCTTTTCATGTTTACGCTTTTTCATTCCTAGTTTGGGTGGGAGGGGGATTTCCGGAGAGTCAAGACCAGGTAAGTACCACTTTGGCTGTTCCCAGCTCTACCACAACAGGGGCAAATGCATAGCTAAGTTCCCTCTAAGCACCGTGCAGGCGCTCAGGGCTGTGGCAGGGAGAGATGCCCCTCCCCAAACCTGCCGCAGTTCCTCTCCCCGGGCCCCGACCCAGCCACAAACCTCCTGCGGCCAGGGGGCAGGTGCCCCTCCCCCAGCCCCAACCCAGCCGCCCCTCCCACGGCCCATCACGGACCTGCCGCGGCTGGGGGAGAGGTGCCTCTCCCCGCCAGCCCCGGTGCTGCTGTGGGAAGAGAGAACTGGAGGGGGTCCTCTCTCCACACTGTCCCCCTGGAGAACCCCACTGCACCCCAAACCCCTCATCCCCAGCACACCCCAGAGCCCACACCCCCAGCTGGAGTCCTCACCCGACCCTGCACCTCAACCCTCTGCCCCAGGCCTGAGCCCCTCATCCCTGTCCCCACCCCAGAGCCCCTACCCCCCCGCCCTCTGCCCCAGCCCTGAGCCCCCTCTCACACTCTGAACCACTCAACCCCACCCCACCACATGAATTTTGTTATGTGCACCAATATGGAGGTGATGTGTCACACATCACCTCCATATTGGTGCACATAAAATCCATTCTGCAAATGCGTGGGAATAATTAGAGGGAACACTGATGCATGTGTGTGTTAGGGGACAAAGGAGAGAGGGTCAAGCTGAGGCAAAAATCAATTATCACCTCAGCTGCTCCTAGGACAGCACAAGTTATATGTAAACTTTTTTTAAAAGTAAATGAACACCCTACAATAAAGCAATATTCCAGAATACCACTGAAAACAGAATAACATCAGCTCATTCAGATTATTAATTTATTTTAAAGCTCCTTAGAAAAGTTAGCCTTTTAGATATAACACCTGAAAAAAAATACCTAAAAATAAGTTTTAGCTTGAAATTGCTATTGCATTATTTTCTGGTTTGTTTGTTTTTTTAAAACACATACACAAAAACACCTACAAATCTGCTGAGCTAATAAAAAGCTCAAGAGTTCGCGAATGCCTAACTGACGTCATCCCTAATGGAGGCCTGCCCTTTCAAGGCATTCAACATAAAATTAGGGAGTACTATAAATATATTTAGAACCAAAAGGACGAGCATCATTTTCATGCACAGATAACTGTGAAGAATAAAGCCAAAAGAAGCAGGGACAGAAAAAGAAGGTTCTTGCTAACACTGATTTGAAACAGCTAATGGAAAAGAAGAATCTTTTTGTGAACAATTTCAATGCCATCCTTAAAGAAACTATCCTTTTTTTTTTTTTTTTAAGTTTAAGAATCTGAGCTAAGGGACTCCACTTGACTGACAATTCCTGTATGCAGTGTTGTTGTAGCTGTACTGGTCCCAGAATATTAGAGAGGTAAGGTGGATGAGGTAATATCTTTTACTGGACCAACTTCTGTCCATTTCAGATGGCAAAAAATTTGATATCTTGCCATTTTACAACCAGAATTGCCTATAGTAATCTTAAGTCTTGGTTGTGCAACAGTCAGTCCAATGTTTTCTGGCAAAAATTGTGTGTTAAAGTTGACTTTGTCCCTTTTAAGACCACTGTCCCTCAATTAAATCCAGAAAGTCACACCTCTGTGACTACAGAGCCCCACTCAAGTCAATGCCTCATCCATCCATATGGATGAATTTGTGGAATCAGGGTTTATGTGCACATAAAACATTCAGGAACTGAATGCAGACATGAGCATATTTAATATGTGTAACAGGTAACATTCAGGTATGTTCTAGAACATGTATGCATCTAGTTCCATTTTCTTTCCAGACTAAAATGAAATTGCAGATTACAGCAGTCTATGTATTTACATTAATTTACTATAGTTTTAATTTATTCCACAAACCGCTCCAAGTTTTTTTTACTGTCTCTTCATAATTTCAGACCAGGCTATAGATCCTTGAAGAGTTACAGCAGTCATCAGTCACCCTTTAAAAAGTGCTTAGAACTGGCTAAAAAAATTCCATCAGAAAGAAACTTGCCAAAAGCTCAAACCAGACTTAATTGTTGAGAAAAAGGAAAAAGTCCATATACTGTACTATATGCCGTTTGTGTCCTCTATTGCCATCTACTGGACATTTACAATTTAACTTTCAATCCACACTGCTCTGTAGGGTAGAATTGACCCAGTCTGGATGCAACCATCATCCCCTTCTACAGCATACCTAGCAAGGATTAAAATCTGATCCTATACACAAGTCTGTAGCATCACAACTGATTTCTTCTAGTCCTTTTTTGAAGTGTTCTGTTTTATTTTAACTAATACAAAGCAAAACCATTTTAGAAGCATGTTAAAGTTAATTCTAATGATATGATATATACAACTTGCCACTATCCCTCATTCAGAGAGAAAACTGATTTTGGATTCACTATAAAAATAATTTTAAAATAAATAAATAAATACCATCCAGATCTTTTATAGCACTTTTCATCAGAGAGGTTTTAGAGCCATCCCATTTGGTTAATGATTTTACTGAATGTTTTAATAAATATTTTAAACGCCCATTTAAAAATTGCATTTTTCTTCCACTGACAATGCACTTTCTACTAAAAAAATGAAAATTACTTAAGATGGGCATTTTAACTTAATATCAAGATGAAAGATTTTAAACTGGTTATTCTGGCTTCTATAAAAGATAATCAAACTCTGGATTTATTGGGAATACATACGTACGTACAGCCAAAGGCTGAAAGACCATACCATAGGAACTGCCACACTGAATCCCAATCTTTTAGTGGATTGTTTATGTACTGAAGCATAAGGATTTAGAAAACCTATTTTTTTTTTTAAAAAAAAGCCATTCTAATGTAAGAGTGGATATAGTTAATGAGACTATTGATGTCTAATCCTTTTTTGAATCCTTATCTCTTGTCCTTGTACTTCTTGTAGAAATGAATTCCACACATTAATTATGCATAAAGCTGCGAGTCTGTCACAGAGGTCAGGGATTCCATGACTTCCCGGGACCTCCATGTGTCTGGTCCTCGAGCAGCTGGGGCAGCCCAGGGACCAGACACATGGGCTGCTACTCCTGCAACCCCAAGCAGCTTTCCCCAGGGGATGCCAGAGCAGCAGCGGCCCAGAGCAACAACAGTGTCCCCAGGCCGCCCCGCCCCCTAGCAGCCATGAGGCCTCAGGCTGCCCCACCTTTCCCCAGAGCAGGCACAGCGCCCCCCAGGCCGCTGCCCCCTTTCCGCCCTTTCCCCAGAGCAGGCAAGGCAGCCCCCAGGCCACCCCCACCATTCCTGGAGCAGGCACAGTGCCCTGGAGTGCACTAGAAGCACCTAAGAGTTAGTCAGGAGTGTTTATAGTACAAGTCATGAACAGGTCATGAACGGGTCACAGGCTGTGAATTTTTGTTTACTGCCCATAACCTGTCCATGACTTGTACTAAAAATACTTGTGACTAAAACGTAGCCTTAATTGTGCATCCTGTTAACACTTATTACTTTTATCACTTAAATCTGTGGCCCCATTTTTAAAACCCTTTTTCATAATACAAGAACAAGGTGCCTTCTCTGAACCATTTATTATTTCAGATCCCTTTCAAGTCCCCTCTTACTCAAGTCATCTCTAAACTAAACAATCCCAATCTTTACTCATATGGAAGTTTTTTCCATGCCCGTAAAAATGGGATGACAACAAACCCTGCTCTATTTCTACTATATCCTTTGTGATGCAGAGTAACAAGAATTGAGCACAGTATGCCAAGTAATGTCATTCTATTTTTTTCTTTCATTAATTCCCATCCTATTCTTTGAGTATCTCAACATTTTATCCCCACCCCCTTTTTTTTTTGACGAGCAGAGGTTTGCATTGATATGTCCACGCAGACACTCAACACCTTTTCCTGGCTGATTACAATTAATCTGGATCCCGATCATGTGTACAGCTAGCCCGCATTATACTCATTAAAGCGAATAACCTTGTTATTATCACCAGTGACTTCTCAGCCAGATCGCTTTGGACTGGCTTTGCTGCTCACACCTGAAACTGGCCCGCTGTGTCAATTCACACCATAACTGCAAGGGAATGCCTGGCGAGCCGCAGCTGGGGCGGGCGGGCCAGCGGGAATGCCCTGAGGCTGGGCTGCCATGAGGCAGCTACTGCTCCTGTCACAAGCTCGCCCCCAGGGCCCCTCACTCCCCTCCGGCCGCGTGCCGCCCCCTGCACAGAGGCTGCAGGTCCTCAGGGCCCGCTCCCGGCTTCCCGGGCACAGAGGCGGAGCCGGGGGCGCCCGTCCCCGCTGCACGACACAAAGCGGACGCTGCCATTTTGAGACAGAGGCGGGTCCTGAGGAGGAGGCGGCGGCCGGACTCTCCCCTCGCTCCGGGGGGGGCGCCCTCACCTTCCCCGTAATCCATGGCAACGGCGGCGGTGCCCTGTGTCGGGATCGGTGGAGGCCTCCTTGGGACCACGACAGCGGCGACCCCAGCTTCTCTCAATGGCGCCTTCGACAACAACGAGGCTGGGCGGGGCACTGGAGCGACCCCACAGAGACGTCGGTCCTCGATTGGTCACGTTAGGGACATCACGTGACGACCCGTGGGCGTGAAGACCATCGAGAGGGCATAGAAATGAAAGGCAACGCGGAGGGGAAGAGCAGTGGGCGCCGCCATGTCAGCTTCGGGCATCGTTCTTTAGGGCCATGTAGGTCACTGGCTGACTAGTCGGCGGCCGTTTTGGCGTCTGGTGGCGGCCATGTTTGAGTCTGGCACATAGCCTAAGAGCAGGCCTTTGTTTATTAAATCACTTTTAAATGCAAAACAATGGCGTGGTTAACTTTTTGTTTTTTAAGGTATCCAGCCCATGGAAGGTAGCTCTATTTAATAAAAAAAAAAAAATACAGTTGTGCCTTTTAACTTCCATCCACATAAAGCTTGACATTAATCACAAGTAAATACAGGTTTCAGAGGAACAGCCGTGTTAGTCTGTATTCGCAAAAAGAAAAGGAGTACTTGTGGCACCTTAGAGACTAACCAATTTATTTGAGCATGAGCTTTCGTGAGCTACAGCTCACTTCATCAGATGTTTAAGTGAGCTGTAGCTCACGAAAGCTCATGCTCAAATAAATTGGTTAGTCTCTAAGGTGCCACAAGTATTCCTTTTCTTTTCACAAGTAAATAATCACTTAATAAACAAGAAGTGCATCAGTCACCATTTTCTAAGGTCACTTACATTAACTCAGATCCTTAATGTTTACATTTGTTAAGTTATATAATTCTTTAAATAAATATACAGTGTATCCTCTTTGTTAGCCAAAAGAAGTACCACATTTAGTGTACAGGCTTTAGTTGCTAACCAGCAATCAACCATTTTAAAGAAAATGACTAACCAGTACAAATGTAAAACAAGATTAAAACTGATTTAAATAAAATTCCTACTTACTGACTTAAATCAATATATGCTGATTCTCTTGCTCACTCCCTCAAACGGGGAGAAAGTCAGTCCCCTGTTGAAGAAGTGCAGAACTGTTTGCACAGCGGAGTGCTTATTTATCTAATATCTCCATATCATATACTGAACTCAATGTTTTTCAACACCCACTTGTCTATGAACCCAAGGCAAGTTACTATAGCCTATTACAGGAGAGAGGAACATGAGACTAACCCAGGACCAGGCCCCTTTTTTTGTCCTAAACCAAAACCTAAGTTTTAGAGCAGCTGTAAGTATGTTTTCTACCCTCCATCTCTGCAAGGAGGCAATTGAGAATACTCCTGACCTTGATCTTTGGAAATGGTAGATTGAGGGGGTCACACACTCTAGCTTTTCTTGTAGAGCAATCCTGTTCTAAAAATCTAACCTCCTATTTCACCCCTGCAGAGGTGTGGCCAGAGGGGATGAAAATTTTCTTCCAAATGGAGCCTTCGCCTTGGCTCTAATCACAGAGTTCTCAGCCAAAGATCCATTAGGCTCGGTTACAGCAACGATTTCAAGAGCCAAGTATTCAGCATGTAGTCTGTGCACACACCCCTCTGCACATACAGCCCTATGTAAGCAAAATGTTTCTGTACTATTACTTATGTATGTAAAATTTCAGAGTAACAGCCGTGTTAGTCTGTATTCGCAAAAAGAAAAGGAGTACTTGTGGCACCTTAGAGACTAACCAATTTATTTGAGCATAAGCTTAGCTCACGAAAGCTTATGCTCAAATAAATTGGTTAGTCTCTAAGGTGCCACAAGTACTCCTTTTCTTTTTATGTATGTAAAGGACAGAACCCCTTTTCCAATGAGCCTGACTGGGCAATCGGAGGTGCCTATGTCATATCAAAAAAGACATCAAGTAAAAAGTTATGAGGAGGAAGTAACTGCTCGGTTTCGGTAGCTTTATGGTTGCATAATCCAGAAAGGTTGTATAGCTCCTGTCAATCAAAAGATGCAGAGATCATTTCCCTATGAATAAAGTATTTGAGGACTTATTCAACTAAAATAAAGTTTGTAGTTTCCACATGGAAGGGCATAAAATGGACTCCACAGACACCTGATGAAGTGGAAGCAGACTACACAGCAGCCTGTTACAATCATTCCTTTACCACTTAATCCTATAGGTTGAAATATTCCATTTAACACCAGACACTGGCCTCTGGACTGGCTGAGCTGTGTTCTGCACAAGTCTGGAAGGAACAGAAATGGGACTAAGGCACCTTTGTGGCTCATCAAATCCTGAGATAAAGTGGCCTTGGTACAAGACAGAATAGCTTTTCTGCAGATATTCTCCATTGTTATCTTAAAAGACACTGTCTCTGAACATTCTACTGAAAAACTTATGCGCTAGAATACACTGGAAAATTAGCACAAAATGGACACAAACAGTAAAAGCAAATTCTACAAAACATTTATAGAAATAAATTTGTAATATCCACCTAGTTCTATTTTGTCACCTCTTCATTCAACTGTCTAGTCTCCGTTGACAAGAGCACATAGTTCTCTGCTGTTTGCTATTGAGATTCATGAGATCCCTATCCAGCATATGAAAATTAAATTCCAAAAGGATAGAAGTAACCCACAGAAACAATCAACATCATACAAAATATGTCTATAGAGCCTGATCCAAAGGCCACTGAAATCAGTAAAAGGATTGCCATTGACTTTGGTGAGCTTTGAATGAGGCCCATTCAAAGAAAGATTAAAAGTCCAGCATAATTTAAATATAAAACACAAAGTGCTGACTAGAATTACTGCTATATACATTGGGGTCATTTTACATTATAAAGCAATTACTGACAGATGAAGAGACTGTCTTGGGGACAGTGATATGTCTCATTAGTAACACTGGTATAAAAGGGATGTATGACACAAAAAACAACAAGGAATCCAGTGGCACCTTAAAGACTAACAGATTTATTTGGGCATAAGCTTTTGTGGGTAAAAAACCACTTCTTCAGATGCATGGAGTGAAAATTACAGGCTGAAAGTGTTTTTTTAACCACAAAAGCTTATGCCCAAATAAATCTGTTAGTCTTTAAGGTGCCACCGGACTCCTTGTTGTTTTTGTAGATACAGACTAACATGGCTACCCCCTGATACATGACAAAAAAAAGTGAACACAGAACAGTAACAACGGAGGTGCTTTGGGCACTAAGCATCGCCTCCAATAAGCTTGGGACTTACAAAATGATAGAGAGTGATAAGAAACTGGACCTGCAAGCAGATTGAAGGTGCAGCAGGCATAGCACATAGGTCTTTCGATTCAAGATAAACAGGCCAATAAAAGTGTATTATTTTAGCCTTAATTATTATCATTTGGCTGCTGTTGGTTTGACTCTTTTTTAAAACAAAGGCTCCTTTTTTTACTCCCTGCAGGATTCCCAGAAGTGAAAAACAAAGCAAAGAAAAACAAATGGAGAGACAAATAGGGAGCGAGAATAGAATAGTACTGTGCTTTATGATCCAAAATGTGAACGTTTTGGCTAAGCACAGAATCCCCCTCAGAATGCTCATTCTGCTCTTGAATTCATGTTCTATTGCCTCCTTTATTGTATTGGTGTTTTTGTAAGTTATTTTGAGTAGTCCATGAATAAGAAAACAATTGGTCATCTAGTCAAGCATCAACAGCAGAGAGAGTATTATAAAAATCTCTCTCTTTTGTAGTTTGATAGTATCACTACCCAGATTCTCTCTCTGTTTTGAATGCCATGTTTTCTGTTACTTTCTGTACATTCAGAATATTGTCTAAAAACTGAAGAAAATTTGCAAAAAGTTTCCACGGTTGCTAACAATGGGTCAGCTCCACTGGTATTGGAAATGTTGGGAGCCCTCCTATGGACAAGTCATCAGTGTTTTTAAACATTGTGGGCTTGATCCAAAGCCCAATGAAGACAATGAAAGTCTTTCCACTGATTTTCATGGACTTTGGTTCAAGGCCCTGTGTCTTCTAACCCTATTTAAAGCAGGTTTAATTGACAAAAAGATTTCCAGAAGCCTATCTGTGTTCTAAGGGACCAATGCTGCTAACACCAGTGGATATGAGCGACATTATTAACACAGGGCTCTATCATTTGACATTTTAGGAGACTAACCACTTGGATTTCTTCTCTCACATTTCAATACAATATTCCATGCGGGAGTGGGGGGAAACCTGGAATCATTCTTATTTCTAGAATTTGAAATTTAATTCCTCCATTTCAATTAGATATAAGCAGACCCTGATTCTTCAAGCAGGCAGACCAACACAACCATCCAGAGCCCACTGACTTCAGTGGGCCCAGATGCACACATGGATCTAATTTCAAGACTGATCAGAACCATAGTCTGGCATTTCCTATACTGCCATATTACTGCCTTTGCGCTACATTCAAAAACTACATCAGACACTAGAGTGGGAGGGAAGGGTCAAACTCATTCTGTGATGGAATGGCCACATGGTACATTCCCACAGTCAAACCCACAGGAGGTAGACAGAGAGCTCAGTAAATTCCATGAGCTTTTCCTTCACATGCTCCCCTGTTGAGGAAAAGGGTTGGGAGTGTAAGACCCACAGAACCCAGGGATCCTCTGGGAACTATCTTTAAAAAAGGGAAGAAGGAGGATCCTGGGAACTACAGGCCAGTCAGCCTCACTTCAGTCCCTGGAAAAATCATGGAGCAGGTCCTCAAAGAATCAATCCTGAAGCACTTGCATGAGAGGAAAGTGATCAGGAACAGCCAGCATGGATTCACCAAGGGAAGGTCATGCCTGACTAATCTAATCGCCTTCTATGATGAGATTACTGGTTCTGTGGATGAAGGGAAAGCAGTGGATGTATTGTTTCTTGACTTTAGCAAAGCTTTTGACACTGTCTCCCACAGTATTCTTGTCAGCAAGTTAAGGAAGTATGGGCTGGATGAATGCACTATAAGGTGGGTAGAAAGCTGGCTAGATTGTCGGGCTCAACGGGTAGTGATCAATGGCTCCATGTCTAGTTGGCAGCCGGTATCAAGTGGAGTGCCCCAAGGGTCGGTCCTGGGGCCGGTTTTGTTCAATATCTTCATAAATGATCTGGAGGATGGTGTGGATTGCACTCTCAGCAAATTTGCGGATGATACTAAACTGGGAGGAGTGGTAGATACGCTGGAGGGCAGGGATAGGATACAGAGGGACCTAGACAAATTGGAGGATTGGGCCAAAAGAAATCTGATGAGGTTCAATAAGGATAAGTGCAGGGTCCTGCACTTAGGACGGAAGAACCCAATGCACAGCTACAGACTAGGGACCGAATGGCTAGGCAGCAGTTCTGCGGAAAAGTACCTAGGGGTGACAGTGGACGAGAAGCTGGATATGAGTCAGCAGTGTGCCCTTGTTGCCAAGAAGGCCAATGGCATTTTGGGATGTATAAGTAGGGGCATAGCGAGCAGATCGAGGGACGTGATCGTTCCCCTCTATTCGACATTGGTGAGGCCTCATCTGGAGTACTGTGTCCAGTTTTGGGCCCCACACTTTAAGAAGGATGTGGATAAATTGGAGAGAGTCCAGCGAAGGGCAACAAAAATGATTAGGGGTCTGGAACACATGAGTTATGAGGAGAGGCTGAGGGAGCTGGGATTGTTTAGCCTGCAGAAGAGAAGAATGAGGGGGGATTTGATAGCTGCTTTCAACTACCTGAAAGGGGGTTCCAAAGAGGATGGCTCTAGACTGTTCTCAATGGTATCAGATGACAGAACGAGGAGTAAGGGTCTCAAGCTGCAGTGGGGGAGGTTTAGATTGGATATTAGGAAAAACTTTTTCACTAAGAGGGTGGTGAAACACTGGAATGCGTTACCTAGGGAGGTGGTAGAATCTCCTTCCTTAGAGGTTTTTAAGGTCAGGCTTGACAAAGCCCTGGCTGGGATGATTTAACTGGGAATTGGTCCTGCTTCGAGCAGGGGGTTGGACTAGATGACCTTCTGGGGTCCCTTCCAACCCTTATATTCTATGATTCTATGAACTATTGTACACAGCCCCACAGTTCCTGAAACTTTTGCCCTGCTCCTTCCCTGAGAATATAGCTCCTCAGAAATAAATACATAGCATTCAGAAATCAGAAGAATAATTTGAAAGAACACTTCATTTGACAATAGTGAAATATACTAGGGTGGCAGTCAAACTCATTTTATTCTCCAGTTCAGTTTTGATATGTTTTGCAGTATGTGGCTGGGAATATATATAGAGAGAATGAAGATTTAATAATCTCACCTCCCTAGAGCATGAAGATCTCTGCACAGCAGCATATTAGTAACCAGCAAATTACCAATGAAGTACTCTACTTTTCTTACATCCAAATACCTCATTAAAAAGGCTACAATTTAGTCACAGGTATTTTTAGTAAAAGTCATGGACAGGTCATGGGCAATAAACAAAAATTCACAGATCGTGATCTGTTCATGATTTATACTAAAAATACCTGTGATTAAATCTTGGGAGAGGGTGCTGGGGGGCAGCATCCTGGGGGCTGCTGCTAGGGAGAGACTGAGTGGGGATGCCCAGGGCCAGTGGCACCAGCTGCTGGGGGCTGCGGACCACAGCTACTCCAGCCAGTTGCCCAGGGACCAGTGCCCTGGGCCACGGACTGCGGATGGCCACCCAATGACTGCTGCCTGGGGCCATGGACTGCGGCGGCTCCGGCTGCCCCAGGACTACTGCCGGGGGCTACCAGAGCAGCTGCTGGTGTGGCTGTCCCAGGGGCCACCTGAGCAGCTGGCCCCAGAGCCAGCTGCTCAGGTGGCTCTGGGGTCAGCCACCCTGGCCCCTTACATAAGTCTTGGAAGTCACGGAAAGTAACAGAATCCATGACTTCCACAATATTCACGACAGACATGGAGCCCTACTCGTTAACAATTATGCTTACTGCTTTTTAGATTTACAACTGGCCTTCATTTTTTCACAATTTGGATGTCAACTGCAGTTTCTGATCTGTACATCAAAGTGCCATTTCAGATGTACAGGACTCTGGCTGGACTGTATGCCTTGGCTACCCTCTTCCCTCCATGGTGGGCAATGGAGAGAAAAAGGGATCATAGTTGCATTGCTGTCCTAAGCAAATATAGGATTTGGAATCCTGCCATTGCTCCTTATTCTCTTTCTACCAGCCACCCACCCACCAGTGCCTTGTATCATTTCTTCTTCCAGCTTGATGTTACATTTTAATTTTATGCTTAGTCATATGCAGTGGGAGCCTCACTTCCTTCCTAAGAAAAATGCAAGTGGAGAACCAATAAATAAAATGCATTTATAGATATATTACATGGGATTTTTGTGGTTTGTTTATATACTTTTGCCTTTTAAAAAAATTCTTTAAAACAGTGGTACTGCTCGGATACAGCTGGGAGTGGTGACAGTAGAGACCAATACACAGGCCAGAGTAAGACCTGAGGGAACGTTTCCCTTTAGTGGCTAGCACCAAGGATACAAGTCTCCTACATACTCATAACTAGGACTCTGTGTTTGTCACAGAGGTCGCAGAAGTCATGGATTCTGTGACTTCCTGCGACCTCCATGACTTCTGCAGTAGCCGCTGTGGCTGACCGCAGAGCCACCTAAGCTCAGGCGGCCCTGGGGACAGCCACACCGGCTGGTACTGGAGGCATTCTGCAGCCAGCCACTCAGGCGGCCTCCCAGCCAGCCACACCTGGAGTGGCCCGGGGCTAGCCACACCGGCTGCTGCTTTGGTGGCCCTGGGCAGCTGGCCCCAGGGACCACCCAAGCAGCAGCCAGTGCAGCTGGCCCCAGAAACTGCCTAAGCAATGGTCCTAGGGGCGGCAGGAGCAGCTGCAGCTCATTGGCTCCTGGCAGCAGTCCCAGGGTGGCCGGAGCAGTTCCCCCCGCCCAGTGGCGGCCAGAGCGGCAGCGGGCCCCCCGGGGCTTCCTTCCCCCCCCCTCCAAGATTCAATCAGAGCTATTTATGGTATAAGTCATGGACAGTTCTTGGGCCATGATTTTTTGTTTCTTGCTTGTGACCTGTCCATGACTTTTGCTAAAAATACTTGTGATTATATCATAGCCTTACTAACAAAGTTATTTGTTTAGCTGAAGTAATAGAGGCTTCTGCTTTTGGTGCTGAAGATCCTGGGTTCCCACCCTGCTGCTGAACATGGTGTCTGTGTATATAAAAAACCTTGGGTTTGTTACAGGAGGACAGAAAGGGAAGCATGCAGCCTTCATTTAGAAAGGTGGCTGTCTCCAGGGGACATGCTACTCAAAAAAATAAAGTCTCTTTCCATACCAGCTGGTGTGGGTGGAGCAGAAGCAAACTATCACAGGCAGCTTTGCTCGATCTACTGTTCTGCCTTTTTTCAGAGTAGCAGCCGTGTTAGTCTGTATCTGCAAAAACAAAAGGAGTACTTGTGGCACCTTAGAGACTAAAAAATTTATTTGAGCGTAAGTTTTCATGACGGCATGCATCCGATGAAGTGAGCTGTAGCTCACAAAAGCTTATGCTCAAATAAATTGGTTAGTCTCTAAGGTGCCACAAGTATTCCTTTTGTTTTTGTTCTGCCTTGGTTCTCCACCTATTCAACAGTGCATCACAGTGTCCCTGTTGCTCTCCAATCTGTGTTTTGGAGGGGAGGGAGGGACAGAGGCATTCTTCCTAACTCTGCTCTCTGTTAATCACTTCTCCATTTCAGACTTTTCTCCATATTGACCTTGGTTCAAAAGTAATTGGGATGCAGTACTGCCAACATAAAGCATTCAAGAGTTATGAGTCAGGGTCCTGACAATTATGAAATTGGCTTAAAAACCATGAGATTTTTAAAAATGTTATTTTTATTTGCATTCTAATTTCTAAGCCGTTAGGATGCATTTGAGTGAAATTTTCAAGCTTTTCTCTGCAGCCATCAGGACTATAAACTTTTTTCAGCTGAAATTCTCATTCAGGCTTTGTCCACACTACCAAGTTTTGTCACCCAGCCTAGAGACCACTGCCAGAGAGGTGTGCGGGGGCTGCTTTCAGGAGCCGCCTGAGGTAAGCACCACACCCCTCACCCCCTCCCGCACCCCAATCTCCTGCCCCAGCCCAGAGCCTGCACCCCATACCCAAACTCCATCCCAGAGCCCTCACTCCTCACACACCCAAACTCCCTCCCAGAGCTTGCACCTCTCATGCACTCAAACTCCCTCCCAGAGCCTGCACTCCAAACCCCCTCCTGCATCCAAACTCCCTCCCAGAGCCCACACCCCCTCCTGCACCCCAACTCCCTGCCCCAGCCCAGAGCCTGCACCCAGCACCCAAACTGCCTCCCAGAGCCTTTACCCCTCCCGCAGCCAAACTCCCTTCCAGAGCCTTAGGCAGGTGTGGGGGTGGGGGCAGGACTTCGACCTGTTCTGGGCACCACCAAAAATTACACAAACCTGCTGCCCCTGCTGGTAAGTGGCTGTGGCTTTTGTAGGGCAGAGGTGGGTTCAGGGCATAGAAATGTGGGAGGCTGGCTGTGTTTCTGTGAGCTGGACATGTCCCCATGTAGTACGGCAGAACAGGGTGTCGATGCATGCCGAGATCTCATGGGAATCCTCCAGAGAGATCTCCAGGAAAGTTTCCTGGAGGTACTCAGTAATTCTCTGCCGCATGGTTCTGTGGTACTGCAGCTTTGTTCCTTCCCCCATTGTAGGACACTGTCCCGCACCATTCAGCAATCACTTGGGCAGGAACCAAAGCAGCACATAGGTAAGCTGCATATAGAGCAGAGCAGAAGCCATAAGCATGCAGTAGATGTACCCTGGTTTCCCTGCTTACCCTCAGCAGTGAGATGTCTGGTAGAATGATATCTGCCTGTGGAATAGTGTGGGATAATTTTAGAATTATTTACCTGTAAAGCTGCATCGCAACCCCTGCAAAAACTGTATGTTCTTCAGTCCAGGTGCAGCATCCCACCCCACTCACCCCTGCCCAAAACAGCAAGGGTCTGTGAGAAAGTGATTGGTATGTTGCAAAAGGTGCATGTAAGTGAAATGTTTCAGTGATGTGCTTGAATTTAACAATCCCACATCTGTGCATTGTCCCCTGTGCTTCACCAGATGTGGCCATCAGGAACACCCCATGCACCCCTGGCGACCATCTCTGCCAGATAAGAAAAAGAGGCCAAGATGCAGCAAAGAAGAAATGTTCTTCAGGGCCGGCCCACAACATTTTGACACCTCAGGCGGGGAGCTCAAATGACGCCCCCATGCTCCCTCGCTTGGGCCAAAACTTTGAAAGGTCTCAATTCTGCCTTCTTCCTGTTCTCCTCCTCTCATGGTACTGCTCCGCTACCTACCCCAATAAAGGAGAACTAACAACTTAAAATGCCTTGTTCAAAAATTTTAAGTAACACTTAACTTTCAAACGCCTGAACAGCAAATGTAACTTTTCTTGTCTGCATAGTAAACACTGGCATTTTTATCTGTTTGAATAATCAAAGTGGTGCTTTCCATGCCCTCTTCCATGCAAAGATTTGAACTGCTTCCTGAAGGTCCACAGTCTGGGCCAGCTCATGCTCTATTGAGATGGTTGCAAGGCCACATGTTTCTCTACTGAGATGGCAGCTCTCATTCTGGTGTCCTTGTGCCACAAGTCTGGGGCCAGCTCAGCATACAATTCCAGGAAGGTGGCTTTACGCATCCGAAAGTTCTGTAGCCACTGCTCTTCATCCCACACCTGCATGACAATGCGATCCCACCATTCAGTGCTGGTTTCCCTAGCCCAAAAGTGACGGTTTACCCTATGCAGCTGCTCTGTGAATGCCAAAAGCAATTTAAAGTTGCTGCTATCCATATCATGCAGAATGTCGGGCGCCTGCGAGTCTTCCTCTGTCAGTAATTTCACGATTACCTGCACTGTCATGCACGATGTCCTCGTGACATTTAACAGAGCATAGGACAGAAGTGCAGGATCCATCCCTTCTCACTATAGATGCCGGGGAGCACAGCAAAGAATGGCCATTGAAAAAATGGTGCAAAAGAAAGCCAGAAGCCAGTGGAGGGCTGGGACACAAAGAAATGCGTGATGGGACATTTAGCACAGTCCCAAGATGCACCGCGATCAGCTCTGCCTTCCCACAACTCCAAGGGACAAAAGGTGTTGCCCTGCACTGTGAGATACATACCTACAGTGCATTGCTCACACTGTCAGTGACGGTGCCCCCAATGTGGACATGATCTGTCACCAGAGGGGGCTAGTGTGAATAAGCTTTTCCAATTTTTATTAAGTCAACTTTTGGCTGTCAATCTAAGTGTAGTCGACAAAACTTGGTAGTGTAGACAAAGCCTGAGCTTCTTGATTCTAGCAGCTAGGGCTTTAAGAAAAGCACTAACTACTGCAAGACTCATGATAAAATTATAAGAGTTGGCAACATGTGAAAGTGCTAATATCTTCAATATTTTTGCTTTTTATTTCCAATTCTCCCTTCGCTGAAGCAATTTCAGACTGGTACCTTGCCTCCAGCCAAGAGAATGCACAGTGTCTCCTTCATTTAATTTAGTGTTACGAGATGCGTGAAACCTTGTTAAGGATTGAGGTGGATAGGTGTGAACTCACTCTTTGACTATCATAACGGTAAGCATATGCCCCACGCCCCACCTAAGAAAAAAGATGTGTGTGAACCCATACAAGAGCTTTTGCTGAGTACTGTTATGGGTGGGGGCGGTGTGCAGGAAGGCATAACACAAAGAAACTCAGAAGGGACAAGAAAGAAGTCTGGGAGAGAGAGAAAGAGCCAAAAGGAGCAGCTGGAAGTACAGTGGCTGACCCTCAAAAAAAAAAAAAAAAAAAAAAAAAGAGGTTTTGTGTCAGGACTGTAGGCTGAAAAGAGTGCTCTGGGTGTTATGAGCAAAAGAAATTGATTCCTTCTGTGTTCAGAGACACAAGATTTTGTACATTCTTTGTAACTAAACAAAATTGCATCTAAGAAATCCCTGACTATCATCATTTTCTACTTCCAACTGGAACATTCAGAGGAACATCATCATATTACAGCCCTGCCAGATACTGCTGCAGGAGGGACTTTTCACAGACCTGGGAGAAACTGCCAGCTGACTTTACCAGGTTTGTTATGTACTGTAGTCACACAGTGCACATATTGAAGATTTTAGGTTGCAATTTATTGGCAAATCATCTACATTTTACAGACACATTACTACAAATGTAGGCAGAATTCTTTGTAATTTACCATATAAGAAAATAGCTACATTTTTTCCACACCACACACACACACAAGTTTTCTTTTGCTCTGAGGAAGACACAAATTGCAGCAGACAATTTACTATTCAAGAGGAGTAAAACCTGCATATACAATACCCGTTTCTGAGTTGTTTTTTCCAGTTGGGGTCTGTTTATTTAAATTTAATGCTGTTGAATGTAAGAAAGAGAGAAATGTATTTGCATGAATCAGACTAGTTCAAGCATGGACTCTGCAAGCTTAACCACACAGTCCTGCCACAGCAGGTCTGTCCTTAAGTGCCTCACTCCCACTTTTCCAGACTGTCACCTCTCTTAAGGCAGAGACTAGCATGCATGCATGCAAAAAAGTGGGAATAGTGAACTTCCGTGTGTTGTACCAAGGGCTCTGGGGACAATAGGGAAATCTCAGAATTATAAAAACAGCCACTGTGTGGTGCAACATTCTTGTGGAAATTTGTGCTAAAAAGCAACCTCAGTATGCATAGACACCCACATAACAAAGATTTAAAAGAGCACCCTCCAAAAACCCCAACTCAAAAGCCCAGAAGAAAACAGCATGGTGGTGGTGGGGACAAATCATTCCAGACAATAATATTTCCTTTTCCCCCCCAAAAGAAAAAAGACAAGCCAACAAACCAAATACATCTGGCCTTCTCAAAAAAGCCAAAAAGACAAATGGCAAATTAAAATTTAAACCAAATCCCATATGTAAGAAGAAAACTAAGCACAATAAGTGAATGGAGAACTACCTTGAAATGAACACCACAATCACCAGTTTCCCTTAGTCCCCTCTTTGTCCACAGCACAGCCACGCCAGGTACAGCTATCCAGTTGCAGCTGGTATAGTTCGAGCACAGTTTTCCAGAGAGGGTCTTTGTGTCCAAGATGCTAGCTACTCCACACTATCGACTAGACCACATAGTAAGCCGTTAGATTAGCTTCACAACAGTATGGTTCCCATACGAAAAGAAGATCCTTGCCCACACTGCTGTGGGAAAGCTGTTCTAGAGACCTACTAGCAACAGCCATTTTTAAAAGCTTGTGTAGCTCACCTAGTTCCTCTGCAATGCATGGACACGGTCCACATGTGAACTAGCTGTAAAAAAATTGAATTCTATCCTTCTGATTTGACCACCCCACCTGCTTAGAAGCATGGCATAATTAGACAGTGAAGATAAGGGAGGGAATAGGACCTACCGTACCTTGGTGCCTCTGGGCATTTTACCAGCCCAGACTTAACTGCTGCTCTTTTCTCCCATTTCCCTCAAGAAGTTTAGTAGAGAATATTCTGTATGATATGTTATTATATTAGCATAAACACACTTCTTCATTGCCATCCGCTGTTCTTATTCCTTTGCAAACCCTTCTGTCTCAAACAAACAGGGCCAGCTCTAGGTTTTTTGCTGCCCTAAGCAAAACATTTGCCGCCCCAAGCTCCGAGAGCACAACTGCCCAAGCAACAACAAACAACAACAACAAAAGGGGGGGGGGAGGCCAGAATGCCGCCCCTTGAAATGTGCCGCCCCAACCACGCGCTTGGTTTGCTGGTGCCTAGAGCCAGCCCTGTAAATAAAACTATTCCTTATATAGGAATGGGTGTTGCTCTTGGCTACTTTCCTGGTCAGGTGATCATTATCCTGACCAAGCTGAAATGAAACAATTTTTGAAAATATACATATTGAGCCCATTTCATTGAAATCCTATGGGGGGGTCTTTCTATTGATTTCAGTGGGAATTAGATTGAGCCCACTGTTATTAATGAAGAACATATTAACAAAGTAAAAATGTACATACATAATTACAGCCCTTGGAATTGGGATATATCAGCATGCCTGCCCCAGCCCTTCTCTTCCAAGCTCTGGGTATCTAGGGATGCCTTCATAAATAACACAAATGTGAGTAAGCAATAGAGTGGGTTGACCCATAGTTTGTCCAGTATAGTGTCTGCAGTCAAAGCAAATGGCAAATAACCAACATCTGGTAAAGTGTTAGGCACAAAGATTAGGGACCAGATTCTACATTTCAGGTATATGGGACCACTATGCAATTTGGACAGTCTTCTACTGCATGTGTGCAAACAGGACAACAGTGGTTTATCTGAAAGGGGTATCTTGTGATGTATATCATCTAAGATTAGAACAGAGACCTTTGATTGTATAAAGTCATGCCCCATGCATACACAATTCCTGTGTAACTATCACAGAGATCCTTGGGTAGTTATTACACAGATGAATTATTACATAGTAAAATAAACAGAAAACTCTAATTGACATACCTATAAAACAGAAGAAGGAACTTTTCTTGTGCAGTACTCCTAAAATCAAAATTCAGACTTCTGAACCAAAGGTTGCTCAATACTTTTATAAAAAATCTGTAGTTCCTAAGATGGCATTCCATAGCCTGTCCCCTGGAACACCTCTCTAATATTGCCTTCCTTTTGGAATGCAAGCTTGTAGAAAACTCTCTGGAGATAGCCACGTTGCGGCTACAGTGAAGATTAGGATTTTCCAGTGATGTGCTCGATATGATTGTATTACCATTTGAGGATGTAACTAGACGCTGCTGTAATTTAGATACCTGGAGCTGGATCTTCAGGGAAATTGGTCTCAATTGTTAGTTTTGGAGATTCCCACCTCTTTGTGCTTCATTCCCTTCTCTTTTCTGGGCAATGCCTTCCCTCCTCCACCCTTTGCAAAAGTCTGTTAAAACTCTCCAAGATAGACAAAGAAAAACATACCCATGGAAGAGCAAAATAAGATGGTCATCCAAGTTACACAGAAGATTTGCAAAATTCATCTTTGCAAAAGTCTGGGGTATCCAATTGTCAAGAGCAGAAATCCCAATGCGTCTATATAGCCAATCATTATAAACAACAGAAAACTAAATGCTATGAAAGGTGGTCTTGGCTGGCTTAGAGGATTGGTTAGTAGTAGGACTTGGAGTTTTTGGACCAGATCTTCAGGTTTGGTCAAACTATATTTGATACAAAATTTCAGGGGGGACAGGGAAAAAGTGACTTAAAGCCATCTTTGAGAAGCTCTGATCCTGGGGAAGCTGGGGACTAGTTTGGCTTCCAGCATTAATTAAAGAAACTTCAAGGCTGTTCTATCCTAAACTTGCTGTAACACTGCCTCAGGGACCATTCCACAAGCCCATGATCATCCTTGGCACACTCGTACGTCAGAGGGCTGAACGGGAGTGGCATAGAGCCAGCATATTTATTATTATTAATTAGTAGTATTTATTACTGTAGCACCTAGGAGTCACAATCATGGACCAGAACTCCATTGTACCAGGTGCTGTACAAACAAAGAATAAATATCTCTACATCAACTTGAGATTTCCCTACATAAGGGGAATCACTAGCTACCCATTTAAGGCAGTTTTCTAGACTCTGTGGCTTAAGGGTAGTAAAAAATGGCTAGATGAGGGATCAAGACCTTTCACATCTAAGTCAGTAATGCAGATCGTATCACCAGCTATCACATACTCTTACCATCTAGAAGCTGTTCAATGAACTGCTGGATGTGAAATAAATCGATGGTGTCAGAGCAGTTCCCAACAGGCTGGGGTCACATCACAAAACCTTCGTCATGGATGGCACTAGCTGGAACCCTTCTTGGCAGCTGCAGCAAAGAGGAGTCCATGGGTAGAGGGAATGAACTGTTCTAGGTATGGTCTCTCTGCAGTTCAGAGGTGAGGCCCAATGATGGCACAGCATAAATAGGCTCCCACCATGCCGCACTTGATTTGTGAATAAAAGGGACAATGTTAAATTCATATGTTGTAAACACATTTCTTAGTCTATGTTACTAATTGCACCTTTGGCTTTTTAGAACAGAATAATTTAAAACCCAGATTACAATCAACACTGGGCTTTTTTATTTGCTCTTTGAGTTTCTTGGACAATAAGACTCAGTGAAGTCAGTTTCATTTAGAAAGATGCTGTGCTTGACCAGGAAAGACTGTAGGCAAATGTTTATTTGTTTCACAAACAACAGTCTCCAGTGAAATAAAAAGACAATGGAGACATTTCTATTGATTTTAGGCTTTGTAAAATTTGTTTTTACAGAAGCTATGTGGTAGATTGTACAACTCTTACTCACAATGGTGAACACCTACTCGGGCAAATAATTCCATTGAAGCCAATTTGATGGCTTCCTATTCCCCAGAAAAGTAGACGATAATTAAATCATGGGAATTTTGCCACTTTATCTCAAATTCTAGAACTATGAGATTCCTGAAGCTTCTGATGTAGTCATCTTAGATGTGTGGCAAACTAATTTAGAAAGAAAACTGACATTTTTCCTAGAATCAATATTCACAGAGAGAATTGGAATGATCTCACTGAAGTCAATGGAAATTTAGACTTAGACTGTAGTAGGAGCAGGATCAGACCAAATATTTCCTCCTTGTACAGCTCCAAACCAGCAGCAAAGGAGGAAAAGTGTTTTCCCAAGTGATTTATTTGAGCAACCCCAAGATAGCATGTTGTTTCTCATGGAGGAGATAATTGGAATTCAGAAGTATATAAAGGGCCCCTCTAAATGCTTTCTCTTCTTTTGTCTAACAAAAGGTCTCAGAGGCTGGAGTTAACCTGATGTAACGAAGAAATCTTTGCAAGAAAAAACAAAATCACAGTGGGGAAAAATAAAGAGACTTCAGAGAGAGTATTTCAAGTGCTGTCAAACTTTTAGCAGGTTAAAATAGGAACTGCTCTGCACAATGGTTCAAGTGTGCAAATTTCTAAAGAGGCATCTGGAAAAAGACTGGAACCATTTCTTAGGGACTGTAAAGCCACAGGAGCTAGTCTTGGAAACAGGGGAAAAAAAGAAAAGAAAAAAAAGATTAAAAGGGGAAGGGCTGAAATACTTCACCACTGTATCTCAGCTATTGATCAAGTTCTAAGAAACAGCCCAGGTTTCTTAAAAGACTCAGACAATGGTGCTCATTTAACTATATGCCTCATAGGCTAGAGTTGCAACACACTGTGTCAGAGAGAACAGTTAGCACTTTGAATGCCCATGTATTGCAGGACATTTACATTCCTTTGCTTTTCATGATATGTTAGGACTGGTTTCAAGTTCATTGAAAGGTTGGCATCCATGTAAAAAGCCTTAAAAAGAGAAATTTTTTTTTTATTAGAAACAGTAACTTCTTATAATGAGTATTTATCCACCATATTTTGTGGGTACACTTTGTGTAGTCGGGTAACACAAGAATAGCTTCCCAGACAATAGGGTGCATGTACTTCACTGCCCTCCTCAGTAATCAAGCCAGCTTCCCTGGGTGGCAGTGATGCAGAGAGCACCGTTGTACTCAGGGTTCAAGGCATTTTTACCAGCATGTCCCATACACCTGCTCAGAGCAGCTCTAGACAGCGTGATGGCAAAAAAAGTCTAAGCCGACTACACTCGTGCTTCCAGCATCATGCTATGGTAGGAAATTTCCACAGCAATGACAGTGTAGGCATCTTAGAGACTAACCAATTTATTTGAGCATAAGCTTTCGTGAGCTACAGCTCACTTCATCGGATGCATCCGATGAAGTGAGCTGTAGCTCACGAAAACTTATGCTCAAATAAATTGGTTAGTCTCTAAGGTGCCACAAGTACTCCTTTTCTTTTTGCGAATACAGACTAACACGGCTGCTACTCTGAAACCAGTGTAGGCATCATATAGTATCTAATTCTCCAGCTCTTGCACTGAGCACCGTTACTCTCACAAGGAATTCCATTAACTGCTCACATGAGTAAGTGCTACTCAATGCAAGTAAAGGTTAGAGAATTGGGCCACAAGTTAGCACCACCTGCAGGGCCATCTAGACCTGCTCCAGGTTCTCCAATGCATCTGAGCCTGATCCTTCTCTATATATTCAGACTCTAAGTTGCAACAGGGACTTGAGTCTCATACAGTGCTAATCACACTGTCAACATGATAGCAGCAATTTAGGGTCTTAGAATGACTACTCTACAAGCTGAGAAAACTACAACAATTTCTGAATCTCTTAATTCTCTTAATGCTGAATTTTGCAAAAAGTAAAATAGCAGGTTGTTTTATCCTTACACTAGCTTTCAATTATATTGATTCTCCTGCGTGGACTGTCCAATACATTCACAATTGTTCCGTGCTTTACACCTCCTGCTATTGTATCCCACTGAATGAATCAGTAATTAGTAGCCCTTTAGAATGACAGTGAATGTTAAAAACATTCAATTAAACAAATTATTCGTAGGTAAACAAACAGCTAAAGCAAGCCAACAGGAATAGGAAGATAAACAAAGCCACCACAACACTGAGGCCTTGCTTGTGGCATGGCTACACTGGAAACTTCAAAGCACTCTCCCGGGGGCGCTCCCACGGCAGCGCTTTGAAGTGTGAATGTGGTCGCACGTGAGCGCACAGCTCCCAGCGCTCAGAACCTGTTTACACTAACGCTTTATAGCGCTCTGACTTGCTGCGCTCAGGGGGGTGATTTTTCACGCCCCTGAGCCAGCAAGTTAGAGCGCTATAAAATGGAAGTGTAGCCACGCCCTTATTAGAAGGGTGCATTTAATTGGTATAGTCCTGGCTACATGAGAAAATGGTACCAATTTAACTAAATTGGTTTAGGGTATGTCTACACTTTAAACACTGCAGCGGCGCCACTATAGCGCTTCAGTATAGACACGACCTATGCCGACAGGAGGGCTTCTCCCATCGCTATAGTAAATCCACCTCCCTGAGCTAGGTTGATGGAAGAATCTTCCTTTGACTTAGCGCTCTCTACACTGGGGGTTAGGTCAGTATAGCCACACCTTTGAGGGGTGTGGATATTTTACATCTCTGACAGACTAGCTATACTGGTGTAAATTCCTTGTGTAGGCCAGACCTCAGAAACTGATCTAATTATATCAGTGCAATTCCCTTTCATGGGCACTTATGTCTGGTCCACACTAGAAAATTGGGTCGATTTAATTGTGTCACTCAGGGGTGTGAAAAATCCATACCCCTGAGCAGCATTATTAAGCCAACCTAAGGATATGTCTACACTATGAAATTATGTCGATTTTATAGAAGTCAATTTTTAGAAATCAATTTTATACAGTTGATTGCATATGTCCCCACTAAGCGCATTAAGTCGGCAGTGTGTCCCCTCAATACTGTGGCTAGCATAGACTTATGGAGCGGCGCACTGTGAGTAACTATCCCACAGTTCCCACAGTCTCTTCTGCCCATTGGAATTCTGGTTTAAGCTCCCAGTGCCTGATGGGGCAAAAACATTGTCGCAGGTGGTTTTGGGTACATGTCGTCAGTCTCCCTTCCCTCCCTCCATGAAAGCAACTGAAGGCAATCATTTTCACCTTTTTTCCTTGGTTACCCGTGCAGATGCCATAGCACAGCAAGCATGGAGCCCATTCAGCTCACCACTGCTGTTGTGAGCATTGTAAACACCTTGCGCATTATACTGCAGTATGTGCAGAACCTGGCTAAGAGACGCCAGCACGAGGACGATTGTGATGAGGACATGGACACAGACATTCCTGAAAGCACGGGCTGTGGCAATTGGGACATCATGGTGGCAGCAGGGCTGGTTGATACAGTGGAATGCAGATTCTGGGCCCGGCAAACAAGCACAGACTGGTGGGACCACATAGTGCTGCAAGTATGGGATGATACACAGTGGCTGCGAAACTTTCACATACATAAGGCCACTTTCCTTGGACTTTGTTGCTTTCCCCTGCCCTGGAGCACTGGAATACCAAGATGAGAGCTGCCCTGGCAGTTGAGAAGCAAGTGGCAATAGCCCTGTGAAAACTTGCACCGCCTGACTGCTACCAGTCAGTCGGGGATCAATTTGGAGTGGGCAAGTCTACTGTGAGGACTGCTGCGATCCAAGTAGCCAGTACAATCACTGATGTTCTGCTATCAAGGGTAGTGACTCTGGGAAATGTGCAGGTCATACTGGATGGCTTTGCTGCAATGGGGTTCCCTAACTGTAATGGGGCAATAGACAGAACACATATCCCTATCTTGGCACCGGACCACCTTGCCAACCAGAATATAATCCGCAAGGGGTACTTCTCAATGGTGCTGCAAGCATTGGTGGATCACAAGGGACGTTCACCGACATCAACGTGGGATGGCCGGGAAAGGTGCATGACGCTCGCATCTTTAGGAACTCAGGGCTGTTTGAGCAGTTGCAAGAAGGGACTTACTTCCCCAACGGTAATTTTCTGGTCTGGGATGTTGAAATGCCAATAGTTATCCTTGGGGACCCAGCCTACCCCTTGTTCCCATGACTCATGAAGCCATACACAGGCAGCCTGGACAGTAGTAAGGAACAGTTCAACTATAGGCTGAGCAAGTGCAGAATGGTGGCAGAATGTGCCTTTGGACATTTAAAAGCTCACTGGCGCTGTCTGCTGACTAGGTTAGGCCTCAGCGCAACCAACATTCCCATTGTTATTACTGCTTGCTGTGTGCTCCATAATATCTGTGAGAGTAAGGGGGAAGACATTTATGGCAGGGTGGGAGGTTGAGGCAAATCCCCTGGAGGCCGATTTTGAGCAGCCAGACACCAGGGCAATTAGAAGAGCACAGGTAAGCATGCTGTGCATCAGAGGGACTTTGAAAACCAGTTTCATGACTGGCCAGGCTACGGTGTGACAGCTGTGTGTGTTTCTCCTTGATGCAAACCTGCCCCCTTGGTTGATTTTAATTCCCTGTAATCCAACCACCCTCCCCCCTTTGATCACAGCTGGCAAAGGAAATAAAGTAACTATTGTTTTGAAACCATGCATTCTTTCTTTATTAATTAAAAAAAAAAAGTGAGATAACTGACAAGGTAGTCCGGGTGGGGTGGGGTGCGAGAGGAGGGAAGGATAAGGCCACATTGCTTATTGTAGCCACATTACAAATTAAAACTGTTTGAATGACAGCCTTCTGTTGCTTGGGCCATCCTCTGGAGTGGAGTGGCTAGATGCCCGGAGCCTCCCACCCCGCGTTCTTGGGCGTCTGGGTGAGGAGGATATGGAACTTGGGGAGGAGGGCAGGCAGTTATACAATGGATTCAGCGGGGGGTCTGTGGTCTTGTTGGCTTTCCTGCAGCTACAACAGATGCTTCATCATGTCCGTTTGCTCCCCCATTAGCCTCAGCATCGCCTCCTTCCTCTGCTCTTCGCGCTCACTTAATGCTTTCCTGGCCTCTGCCACTGAATGTCTCCTTGCATTAAGCTATCAGTGTGGGAAGACTGCATGAGGTCGGAAAACATGTCATCGTGAGCGCGTTTTTTTGGCCTTCTAATCTGCGATAACCTCAGGGATGGAGATGATAGGGGGAGCAAAGAAACATTTGCACCTGGGGGGAGATAAAAAGGGAGAGTAAAATTTAAGATGATACATTTCTGAGAACAAAAGGGAGACTCTTTCAATCAAGTGAATCAAGCAATTCACAGCAGACAGCACATGTGCTTTAGGTACAAGGTCGCATTTTGCCTTTTATATTGAGCGCCTGCCAGTATGGTGACACATCACACATGGCTGGGCAACAGAATTCAGTTTCCAGGCAGGCATGGTAAGCCTTTTGGTATGTGGGGGTGGCTTCTTCCTCTTTCATAACATGTGGGAATGGTTTCAAACTGCAGCGCCATCCTTTCCCACAGCACGCAATGCCAGTTGGGTTTCACATTTAAAAGGAGGGGCTGTGTTTTTTGGGTGGATGTGCATCACACACCTCCACCCACCCCACTGCATGGCTATTCTCTGGGATGATCCCTTCACCCCTCCCCCCGCTGCGTGGCTATTCTCGGGGATGAGCCCTTCACCCCTCCCCCCACCACGTGGCTATTCTCCGGGATGATTCCTTTTAGCCAAGCACAAACAACCCAGCATGAACGGGGTCCTTTTACTATTCCTGTATAAAAATTCCCCTATTTCAACCAGATGACCATGAATGATATCACTCTCCTGAGGCTAACACAGAAAGATGAAGACCAAATGTTGCTTGAATGCAAACAAAACCCGGGACCATTCGTTGCCATGCTTTGTGCTGCAGTGATTCCAGACTACTTGCTACTGGCTTGGTGTGGTAAAGTGTCCTACGGCGGAGGACGAAATAAGGCAGCCCTCCCCAGAAACCTTCTGCAAAGGCTTTCAGAGTACCTCCAGGAGAGCTTCATGGAGATGTCCCTGGAGGATTCCCGCTCCATCCCCAGACACGTTAACAGACTTTTCCAGTAGCTGTACTGGCCGTGAATGCATCCCAAGTCTTCAGGGCAAATCAAACATTAAACACTATGGCTTTTAAACCCTGTACTGTAGTTACAAATGTGCACTCACCAGAGGTGTCTTCTCCATCTTCAGGGTCGGGGATCCCACCTTGGGAGGGTATTGGCTCCAGGGCGATGAAAAGGTCCTGACTGCTGGGGAGAGCGGATTCACCCCTTGCCTGCTGTGCATTCTCCTCCTCCTCTTCCTCATCCACAAAATCCTCCTCCCTGTTGCATGAGATTCCCCCCTTGCAGGTGTCCACGGACAGTGGTGGGGTAGTGGTAGGGTCCTCCCCTAGAATGGCATGCAGATGATCACAGAAGCAGCATGTATGGGGCTCTGACCCAGAGCAATTGTTTGCCTCCTTTGTCTTTTGGTAGGCTTGCCTGAGCTCCTTACCTTTCATGTGGCACTGCTGTGTGTCCCTGTGTGACTCTCTCCACCATGCCCTGTGTGATTTTGGCATACATATTAGCATTTCTTCATTTTGATCAGAGTTCGACCCGCACAGATTCTTCTCCCCTACAGCAATCAGATCCAGTGTCTCCCTTTCAGTCCATGCTGGAGCTCGTTTGCAATTCTGGGGGGACTGCATGGTCACCTGTGCTGCTGAGTTCACCACGCTGACCAAAGAGGAAATGAAATTCAAAATTTCCCAGGGCTTTTACTGTGTACCTGGCTAGTGCATTGGAGTTGAAAGTGCTGTCCAGAGCGCTCACATTGGAGCACTCTGGGACAGCTCCTGGAAGCCAATATCGTTGAATTGTGTCTGCACTACCCCAAATTCGACCCAGCAAGATCAATTTTAGCGCTACTCCCCTCGCTGGGGAGGAGTACAGAAGTTGATTTTAAGAGCCCTTTAGGTAGACGGAACAGGGTTGGTTGTGTAGACGCATTCATTTTAAAATCGACCCAACATGGCTAAGCTCGACCTAACCCCGTGGTGCAGACCAGGGCTCAATCTCCACATAGGGCTGGTCTACACTGCAAAGTTGTTGACAAAACTTTTGTCTTTCACAGGCACTTAAAGCCCCCCTCCCCCCGCGAAAGACAAAAGTTTTGCCGACGCAAGTGGCAGTGTGAACGTAGCTTTGTCGACAGGAGCACTCTCCTGCTGACAAAGCTAATGCCGCTCGCAGGGCTGGAAGTATTTTGTTGGCAAAAGTGCCGAGAAAGTACCGAAAAAAGCGTTTACACACACTGACTTTTGTTTTCACACTTGCTATCTGGTCACCAGGTCAACATTTAGAGGTGTAAGTCACTACACAAAGTGAAAGGCAGTGGGGAGTCAGACCCCCCCCCCCCCCCCCCCCCCGGCTTTTACTCATGCCTTACTCTGGAAAACTCCAATCAACCTTAAAGCAAGTTTGCCAGAGTGACGGCTGAGCAGAAACAGGGGGAGCACTTGACAGTTCAGCCTTTGGGTTTGTGTGGAGCTGCAGCACAAGTCAAGAATGTGTTTGTGATAAATCAGCTGAACATTAATTGGCCAGCAGAGTAGTGTGATGAATCTGCTGCTCTCGCCTCTCTCCTGCCCTGGAGATTCACAGATCAGGAGGGGGAAGGCTCCAGGCAGCTAGAGAGGAGAGTTGGCAAGGAGTGAGTCAGGAAGGCAAAAGATATATTAGTAGCAGAGTCACTATTTTCTGAGCAAACATCCTACTTAAAATAAAGCCCCAATAGCAGGTAACATCCTTTTGTCATTCCCTTTTCAGTCACTCTGTAATCATAAAAGAAATTTTGGATTCTGCTAACTGGGGGATGAGGTCAACAAAGATATGGGCTTCTGCAGGGGCACATGGCTCAAGTCCCAAGGACTTTCAGCCATTTTTCACAATGGTTTCAACACAGGAAGCTGGGTTTTAAGAGGGATGTACTTATCCTGGTATTAAAATGTTGTGCATCACCTTGTGTGTAGCCTGCCAATCAAAGGGTAACAACCATTATGAAACAGAGCTTCCCAAGCTTGGACTTTTTGGCTCCAATGTGGGAAATTTCCCCTTGACTTAAGTTGCCTAAGCACGTGGCAAGGGTGGTAACGATACATGCACTTATTTGTACGATCTCATTGTGTCAATCATTTTAACTGGACCTATTGGGGTGACCATTTAAAAGCACAGATATCTTTACTGAATATGGTGCTCAGATGGGATTCTGGTAGGGAGCCATATAAATGCCTAGGTAGACAGATACTTTCAGATCTCCAACTGAGAGAAAGAAAGATAAGTCTGAAGTAGAAAGTTGTTTCCATAGAATCCAATATGCCTGGGATTGAGGTCAGGCTCAGGCCTCTCGAAATGGGGTTTTATAATTTACATGCAACTTTATGTTCTTCATGAAACTTCAAAACTTGCCAACAGCACTAACATCCTTTAGGTAGGAAACAGTAAAGTGGCAACTGTATAATCCCTTTCCTATTGTATATTTTCTGTGCCTTATGGTGATTTCTTCTTTGCAAATATACTAGAGTGGCAACAAGTATAAATGAAATTATCTTTACATTATATGTATGGGTGCAGCTTCTCAGGACAGCTCTCAGATACAGTACACTCAGGGCATTAGACAAATATGTCAACCACTACGAGGGGCGATCTAGTAGTGATTGAAATAAGAGCTAAAACACAGCAAAACTCTTCCCCATTCTAAGATCTGCTGGGGAAACTACCCTAAGGGCGATCCTGGGTGTTCTTATCGTTTCAAGTTGCACCATACAGATGTTCACTGAACAGACATTGCATTAAAGTGGCGGGAAGAGATGCTTGTAGAAACGTCTACAATTTTTAAGACCTTAAGAGCAGAGACAAGATAGGTTAGGTAATATCTTTTATTGAACCAACTTCTGTTGGTGAGAGAGACAAGCTTTCGAGCTTACACAGAGCTCTTCTTCAAGTCTGGGGGTATGTCTACACTACGGAATAAGGTCGAATTTATAGAAGTCGGTTTTTTAGAAATCGGTTTTATAAATTCGAGTGTGTGTGTCCCCACAGAAAATGCTCTAAGTGCATTAAGTGCATTAACTCGGCGGAGCGCTTCCACAGTACCGAGGCAAGCGTCGACTTCCGGAGCGTTGCACTGTGGGTAGCTATCCCACAGTTCCCGCAGTCTCCGCTGCCCATTGGAATTCTGGGTTGAGATCCCAATGCCTGATGGGGCTAAAACATTGTCGCGGGTGGTTCTGGGTACATATCGTCAGCCTCCCGTTCCCTCCCTCCCCCCGTGAAAGCAAGGGCAGACAATCATTTCGCGCCTTTTTTCCTGAGTTACCTGTGCAGACGCCATACCACAGCAAGCATGGAGCCCGCTCAGGTAACCGTCACCCTATGTCTCCTGGGTGCTGGCAGACGCGGTACGGCTTTGCTGCACAGTAGCAGTAACCCCTTGCCTTCTGGCAGCAGACGGTGCAATACGACTGGTAGTCGTCCTCATCGTGTCCGAGGTGCTCCTGGCCGCGTCGGCTGGGAGCGCCTGGGCAGACATGGGCGCAGGGACTACATTTGGAGTGACTTGACCAGGTCATTCTCTTTAGTCCTGCAGTCAGTCCTATTGAACCGTCTTATGGTGAGCAGGCAGGCGATACGGACTGCTAGCAGTCGTACTGTACCATCTTCTGCCAGGCAGGCAAGAGATGAGGATTGCTAGCAGTCGTATTGCACCATCTTCTGCCAGGCAGGCAAGAGATGGGGATGGCTAGCAGGCGTACTGTACCATCTTCTGCCGAGCAGCCATGAGATGTGGATGGCATGCAGTCCTTCTGCACCGTCTGCTGCCAGCCAAAGATGTAAAAGATAGATGGAGTGGGTCAAAACAAGAAATAGACCAGATTTGTTTTGTACTCATTTGCCTCCTCCCCTGTCTAGGGGACTCATTCCTCTAGGTCACACTGCAGTCACTCACAGAGAAGGTGCAGCGAGGTAAATCTAGCCATGTATCAATCAGAGGCCAGGCTAACCTCCTTGTTCCAATAACAACGATAACTTAGGTGCACCATTTCTTATTGGAACCCTCCGTGCAGTCCTGCCTGAAATACTCCTTGATGTACAGGCACCCCCTTTGTTGATTTTAGCTCCCTGAAGCCAACCCTGTAAGCCGTGTCGTCAGTCGCCCCTCCCTCCGTCAGAGCAACGGCAGACAATCGTTCCGCGCCTTTTTTCTGTGCGGACGCCATACCACGGCAAGCATGGAGCCCGCTCAGCTCACTTTGGCAATTAGGAGCACATTAACCACCACACGCATTATTCAGCAGTATATGCAGCACCAGAACATGGCAACGCGATACCGGGCGAGGAGGCGACGTCAGCGCGGTCCCGTGAGTGATCAGGACATGGACACAGATTTCTCTGAAAGCATGGGCCCTGACAATGCATGCATCATGGTGCTAATGGGGCAGGTTCATGCTGTGGAACGCCGATTCTGGGCTCGGGAAACAAGCACAGACTGGTGGGACCGCATAGTGTTGCAGGTCTGGG
Source organism: Caretta caretta (assembly GCF_965140235.1). Classification (NCBI taxonomy): domain Eukaryota; kingdom Metazoa; phylum Chordata; order Testudines; family Cheloniidae; genus Caretta; species Caretta caretta. Next base: position 77,110,852 of record NC_134213.1, read on the forward strand.
ACGATTCCCAGTGGCTACGAAACTTTCGCATGCGTAAGGGCACTTTCATGGAACTTTGTGACTTGCTTTCCCCTGTCCTGAAGCGCATGAATACCAAGATGAGAGCAGCCCTCACAGTTGAGAAGCGAGTGGCGATAGCCCTGTGGAAGCTTGCAACGCCAGACAGCTACCGGTCAGTTGGGAATCAATTTGGAGTGGGCAAATCTACTGTGGGGGCTGCTGTGATGCAAGTAGCCCACGCAATCAAAGATCTGCTGATATCAAGGGTAGTGACCCTGGGAAATGTGCAGGTCATAGTGGATGGCTTTGCTGCAATGGGATTCCCTAACTGTGGTGGGGCTATAGATGGAACCCATATCCCTATCTTGGCACCGGAGCACCAAGCCGCCGAGTACATAAACCGCAAGGGGTACTTTTCGATAGTGCTGCAAGCTCTGGTGGATCACAAGGGACGTTTCACCAACATCAACGTGGGATGGCCGGGAAAGGTGCATGATGCTCGCATCTTCAGGAACTCTGGTCTGTTTCAAAAGCTGCAGGAAGGGACTTTATTCCCAGACCAGAAAATAACTGTTGGGGATGTTGAAATGCCTATATGTATCCTTGGGGACCCAGCCTACCCCTTAATGCCATGGCTCATGAAGCCGTACACAGGCAGCCTGGACAGTGGTCAGGAGCTGTTCAACTACAGGCTGAGCAAGTGCAGAATGGTGGTAGAATGTGCATTTGGACGTTTAAAGGCGCGCTGGCGCAGTTTATTGACTCGCTTAGACCTCAGCGAAACCAATATTCCCACTGTTATTACTGCTTGCTGTGTGCTCCACAATATCTGTGAGAGTAAGGGGGAGACGTTTATGGCGGGGTGGGAGGTTGAGGCAAATCGCCTGGCTGCTGGTTACGCGCAGCCAGACACCAGGGCAGTTAGAAGAGCACAGGAGGGCGCGGTACGCATCAGAGAAGCTTTGAAAAACAGTTTCATGACTGGCCAGGCTACAGTGTGAAAGTTCTGTTTGTTTCTCCTTGATGAACCCCCCCGCCCCTTGGTTCACTCTACTTCCCTGTAAGCTAACCACCCTCCCCTCCTCCCTTTAATCATTGCTTGCAGAGCCAATAAAGTCATTGCTGCTTCACAGTCATGCATTCGTTATTCATTCATCACACAAATAGGGGGATGACTACCAAGGTATCCCAGGAGGGGTGGTGGAGGAGGGAAGGAAAATGCCACACAGCACTTTAAGCACAGCACTTTAAAAGTTTACAACTTTAAAATTTATTGAATGACAGCCTTCTTTTTTTTGGGCAATCCTCTGTGGGGGAATGGCTGGTTGGCCGGAGGCCTCCCCACCGTGTTCTTGGGCGTCTGGGTGTGGAGGCTATGGAACTTGGGGAGGAGGGCGGTTGGTTACAGAGGGGCTGCAGTGGCAGTCTGTGCTCCAGCTGCCTTTGCTGCAGCTCAACCATACACTGGAGCATACTGGTTTGGTCCTGCAGCAGCCTCAGCATTGAATCCTGCCTCCTCTCATCACGCTGCCGCCACCTTTGAGCTTCAGCCCTGTCTTCAGCCCGCCACTTACTCTCTTCAGCCCGCCACTTACTCTCTTCAGCCCTCCACCTCTCCTCCCGGTCATTTTGTGCTTTCCTGCACTCTGACATTATTTGCCTCCACGCATTCGTCTGTGCTCTGTCAGTGTGGGAGGACAGCATGAGCTCGGAGAACATTTCATCGCGAGTGCGTTTTTTTTTCTTTCTAAGCTTCACTAGCCTCTGGGAAGGAGAAGATCCTGTGATCATTGAAACACATGCAGCTGGTGGAGAAAAAAAAAGGGACAGCGGTATTTAAAAAGACACATTTTATAAAACAGTGGCTACACTCTTTCAGGGTAAACCTTGAAAGTTAACATTACATACATAGCACATGTGCTTTCGTTACAAGGTCGCATTTTGCCTCCTCCCACCGCGTGAACGGATTTTGGTTGAATGCCAGCAAACATACACTGCAATGCTTTGTTCTACAGTGATTCCCCAGTACGTGTTGCTGGCCTGGAGTGGTAAAGTGTCCTACCATGAAGGACGAAATAAGGCTGCCCTCCCCAGAAAACTTTTGCAAAGGCAGAACCGCAAATGCCAGGGCAAAGTAATCCTTTCACATGCTTGCTTTTAAACCATGTATAGCATTTTAAAAGGTACACTCACCAGAGGTCCCTTCTCCGCCTGCTGAGTCCAGGAGGCAGCCTTGGGTGGGTTCGGGGGGTACTGGCTCCAGGTCTAGGGTGAGAAACAGTTCCTGGCTGTCGGGAAAACCGGTTTCTCCGCTTGCTTGCTGTGAGCTATCTACAACCTCCTCATCATCATCTTCTTCGTCCCCAAAACCTACTTCTGTATTGCCTCCATCTCCATTGAAGGAGTCAAACAACACGGCTGGGGTAGTGGTGGCTGAACCCCCTAAAATGGCATGCAGCTCATCATAGAAGCGGCATGTTTGGGGCTCTGACCCAGAGCGGCCGTTCGCCTCTCTGGTTTTCTGGTAGGCTTGCCTCAGCTCCTTCAGTTTCACGCGGCACTGCTTCGGGTCCCTGTTATGGCCTCTGTCCTTCATGCCCTGGGAGATTTTCAGAAAGGTTTTGGCATTTCGAAAACTGGAACGGAGTTCTGATAGCACGGATTCCTCTCCCCAAACAGCGATCAGATCCCGTACCTCCCGTTCAGTCCATGCTGGAGCTCTTTTGCGATTCTGGGACTCCATCATGGTCACCTCTGCTGATGAGCTCTGCATGGTCACCTGCAGCTTGCCACGCTGGCCAAACAGGAAATGAGATTCAAAAGTTCGCGGTTCTTTTCCTGTCTACCTGGCCAGTGCATCTGAGTTGAGAGCGCTGTCCAGAGCGGTCAGAATGGAGCACTCTGGGATAGCTCCCGGAGGCCAATACCATCGAATTGTGTCCACAGTACCCCAAATTCGAGCCGGCAACGTCGATTTAAGCGCTAATCCACTTGTCAGGGGTGGAGTAAGGAAATCGATTTTAAGAGCCCTTTAAGTCGAAATAAAGGGCTTCATTGTGTGGACGGGTGCAGGTTTAAATCGATTTAACGCTGCTAAATTCGATCTAAAGTCCTAGTGTAGACCAGGGCTGGGAAACTTAGAATGTCACAGCTAAATATAAGATGGAACAGATAGTTTAGCAGGAGCAGATAACACACAAACACACAGAATTGGTTGTTGACAGATGACTCACCTGTGCACATTTATTTGCAATACAAATTCAGGTAGAAAAAAATCTCAACTAAAGCTTTTTTGTTTGTGTGTACAACTTGTTGCATCGATTTCAAGTTAAGCAGAACCAGACTTGATCTGTGCTTGAATGAGACCTGCTGCAGAACATTGTGGAGGTGATTTAGCTGGTGGCATTCTTCCTAATCAGTCATTACTAAACCAATCACCCAGCATTACCCAAGGTATCAAGGGGCAATGTGACGTTGGAGACATCCACTTTACATAAGACAGAAAACTGGGGTCCTGACCCCTTGTAGTTATTAAAGATCTTCAGCCCTAAGGGGAATGGATGCAGCCTGGCTGAATTCCAGTTTGCTTAATTATATTCTCACTGCCTAAGATTCCACCTGTGGTTATAAACAGATATTGGCTCTTCAACTCCTGTCCTAAAGAATTGTGTAGTGATGGTGTACTGCACATGGTCAATTGCCAAAATTACATCCCAGAGTTGGTTGCATTTCATTAACAAGAAGGCAAGGGGGTATTCCTTTAGATGTGTTGTATATCCACCCTTTTCCCTGGAATATATACATGGCTGTAAATTGTCTTTTTGCAAATCTATTTGTGAGTTTAGTTCTAAAGCCCCACCTATGCTACAAATACAGCCATTACAGGGAATGTCGTTAAACCATAGGGATCCCTCAACATGGTTAAAGGGAGGCTGACTAGCTGTGCAAATGCCAGTTTGCAATTCCAGCCTGCTCATATGTCACATTAATGTACATACTCAGTTTCAGCAGAATTCAGAAATGTTTTGTTCCCTTAGTTTAACAACTCAAGAGAGATCTGTGTAACTACATTTATCCAGTATCAACTGGTCACTGTTCTGTAGCATTAAAATACCTAATGGGTTGCAAAGAATTTCCTAAGCTGAATGTTAACTGTGCCATTTACATTGGCTACCATTGTGGACTAAAAAAAAAACAAACTAGGAAAAATTTGAGTTCGTGCCCCCCTTAATCTTTCAATTCTAGTAATCTTAAGGATTACTCGTAACAAAAGTTTGAACAACATTTTTAATTAGACAACATCTATTTAAATAAAAGGACTTAGACTGACTTTTTGTTGGGCAAGTGCCAGTTTTGCAGTTTAAACCTGCCTGTAGGCTGTAGTAATCTGTGCACCCAGTTTGAGCAAGATCTGTAAACATGCCGCTCCCTTGAAGTACTCAAAACAGAACTGTGTAACTGCTTTCATGCAGTATCAACTGGGAAATCTTCTGTCCTTCTATTGCACCAAGATTCTAATTGCTTGGAATGGGATGGCCCAAGCCAAATGTTAGGAAGACAGCAATCTATTATGAGCTATGACTATGCTACTTTATTATCTAAATCAAATAGTTTCTTTACTTGTGCACAAGAATAGGACTTGGCATCGCCTACACTGCAAATACAACTATGTCAATGGACTCTGTTGTCTATCTGCAGCTAGCAAGAAAACTCTTGCATTTCTATTTATACAGGTACTTATATGGCCTCACTGCCATAGTATCTGAACATGTCACATTCATTAATAGATTTTACCTTTGAGGCAGACTGGTGTGTTAGGGAAGTACTATCTCCATTTTATAGATGGGGAACTCAGGCAGAGGAAAACATACATGATTTTCTCAAGGTCAGACAAAGTCTGTGCCTAAACTAGGAAATGAACCCAGATCTCCTAAGTGCTAAATCCAATGCTTTATCCACTAAGCCATCCTTCTTACCTGGTTCTAGACTTCCCCATAATGATCCACATATGAATGCCCCCCACCCCCAGGTTAATTATTGTATTTCTTTGTACTTAGGCAACCTGATATAGTTGGTTCAGAACAGCAACCCATGAGTTCAGCAACATAGGGGTGCTATGGGATGCCCCATAGCTCTACATTTTGCACTGGATTACCAGGTCAAATTCAAGATTTCAGTCCTCCTCTTCAAAACCCTCCATGGGATTGTCCCAAGTGACCTGAGGGACTGTTGCGTTCTGCACAATCCTGGCTTCCTGCAACAGCTACATTCCACCAGACCCATGGAATAGCTATCCTCAAATATTAAACTCTGGCACATGAGTGCTATTTTCCTGGTGATTGAGGATTGAAATCTGGAACTCACTCCTACAAGAGATTCGGATGACTACTAACCCCAGAATTTTCAGAAGTAAATACAAATGCCATTGCTTTGACCCACTATTCTGGCAGTAATACCACATTAAAAATAAAACCCCGAAAATGAGAAAACTAACAAACACACACATAAAACCCCCCAAAACCCCAACACCAAGTAAACAAAGCCCAGTTGCTCTCTGTATACGTATGCTATATAATTTTGGCAGGTGCTCAGCTACCAGTGATGGAGGCCCTACTGAAACCTATCCAGACAGTGACTGACCATTGCTAGGTGTAGCCCAGGCTAGGGCTCTTAAGGTTCCCTGAGATTTTTGTGACCAACTGAACAAAAAAACCACTCGACATTGTTGCATGGATCAGAGCCTCCCCTCTCAACACAGGAGCAGATCACATGAGACTGGTTGTAATTAATACAGCAGCCAAACACCATTTTCATGATTACTATGATTTTAAATTTTGAAATGCTCAATTTTTGACATTAATAAATGAAAAGAGGAAAAGGTTAATTAGATTAAATCTTGTGATGTATTTCTGGCAGGGTATTCCACTTGGAAAATAAAATTGTTTTAACATGAACCTATTATAGTGACTTAGTGAACACAATGGGTAATATTTCCCTCTTCAAACAAAGATACACATGACTGATGATGAAGATAATTCAAGAAGTGGAATATGATCTGATTTCCTTGTCTGACACAAAGTCATATACATTTAACAAAATACTGGATATCCTTTCTAGACCAGGGCCAGAACCTTCAGACATGGGGAGTACTGGATCACCAGGGGGCACCATACCCAAGGGCAGGTTGAAACATTAGTGAAATAAGTGGTGCCACCTTACGTAGAATATGACCTGCTTTGTGCTGATTACCCTGTGATGATAACTTGATCATCAAGATGTTTCCTGATTTTTCATGGTGCTGGCTGCTGGCAGGGGTACATTACAGTTCCCCACTTCCTCTTATTTCCTTCCTTCCCCAACAGCAAATGTCTATCTGGCCTTCTCCTGAGTCCCCTTGCAAAGACCTTGTCAGGGTTCCCGCTCTGCTCTGAACTCTAGGGTACAGATGTGGGGACCCCCCATGAAAGCCCTCCTAAGCTTACTTCTATCAGCTTAGGTTAAAACTCCCCCAAGGCACAAATTATTTGCCCTTGGACGGTACGCTGCCACCACCAAGTGATTTAACAAAGAATCAGGACCACTTGGAGTTCCTATTCCCCCAAAATATCACCCCAAGCCCTTACACCCCCCTTCCTGAGGAGGCTTGAGAATAATATCCTAACCCATTGTTTACAAAGTGATCACAGACCCAAACCCCTGGGTCTCAGGACAATAGAGAAATCAGTCAGGTTCTTAAAAGAAGGATTTTATTTTTAAAAAAGATAAAAATCACCTTTGTAAAATCAGGATGGAAAATAACTTTACAGGGTAACAAAAGATTCAAAAACACAACAGAACTTCCTCTAGGCTTAGTTTCAAAGTTACAAAAAACAGGAATAAACCTCCCTCCAGCAAAGTAAAAATTCACAAGCAGAACAAAAGATAATCGAACACGCCTTGCCTGGCTTTTACGTACAATTTTTGTAATATGAGAGACTTTTAGGATGGTTTATAGGAGAAGGAGTTTTCTGACCTGATGCTTCTCTGCTTCCCAAGAGAACACACAAAACAAAGCCTTCTCCACCCCCAAGATTGGAAAGTATCTTCTTTCCCCATTGGTCCTTTTGGTCAGGTGCCAACCAGGTTATTTGAGCTTCTTAACCCCTTACAGGTAAGGAGGAATTCTAAGCTACCTTAGCTGTATGGTGATGACAGACCTACACTAGCTCTGGATATTGTCCCTTTTCCCCCTGAAGAGCCCACCCCTCCAAGGGAGTGGCAGAGCAATTTGGGCAGGGGGAAACTTAGGTGGAGTAGTGGTTTGGAAGTATACATCCTGAATCTCTGGCTTTACTGCAAGGGAGACAGTCAACTAGTTTGTAAAGAGCATGACCTCTGCTTGAACTGGCCTCTCTCTAGGCAACCTGTTACATTTGTAGTGGGATGTTTGCATGTCCAGCAAAGAAGTTGGAAACAGAGTAAAAATTCCAGACAAGTTACATTTATAGATCTTTAAAGAATTTTGTAAATCCTTTAGGTGATGAGCACTGTCTTAATTTTATAGCATTAAGATGCTCATTTTAGAAGACCTGGTGAATTGACTGCCAAACTCTATAAAAGGCAAACATATCCTAGAGAATCTCCCTCTGGAATGCACAGGATTTGAGGAAGAAAATAATTCCTCTAGCCAAATGAAAGGGGCTCCCAGTGACAAAAATTTGTATATGGCAATGGGAAAGTTATCATCAAAAAGTATTCCTGTATACACTAGTTTTCCCCCCACCTAATCCTTAGAGGACTACACAGCCTCATTTACTATTGTACAGCAAGAGGCCATGTTCAAGTCTACCCTACCCTAGTAAAGAACTCTCCACACCTGTTTATTTTTAGAAACACCAAAACATTCTCTAGGGTTGGAATTCCTGAAACTGGGGATTTGACTGCGTAATAGAACAGACAGGGAGAGGGTTTGTAATATTTTCTCCTAAAAAAAAAAAAAAAAAAAAGTACGTGCCTTTTGAAGTCTTATTTTGGAAGAGGGATGGCTTCAAGGCTTTAAACAGGACATAGTCAGATTAGAAACGGGAAAATAATGGGGAAAACTAACCACTTCATGTATGATGAGGAAGACTACCTTTTCCTCCCCTTCTGAAAAGGTTCTCCTTGAATTAAGAACTGCTGCTATGCTAAGTAAAGGTCAGGATTGAAATCACCTCCTCACTAAAGAAAAAATTTGAGTGTTTCAGAGGAAGCTGAGTGACAAGGCTCAGTTGGCTGAAAGAATTAGCCCTCAAGGTCAAGGCAATGGTCTAGTTCTACAGAACCAAGTTATGGGGGTTTTTAACTGTAAGCTGGAGCAGTGGGAATATGGACTACTTGCAACTGGCAGTGGTGAACTTCCAGAAGGTGATTGATGGCCACGTGCTTTGCTATGCTGAGGGAAGCTCTCATGTAGGAGGTCTGCTGCTCCAGGGTGAGCTCTGCTCAGGTTTTTAGGAAAGTGGCATTTTCCTCCTTAAGTTCTGCTGCCACTACTGGTCATCCCAAGCCTGTAGCACTATCCTGTCCCATCGGTCCATGCCTGTTGGTCAAGCCCAGAAAAAGCAGCAGTCCACTGAATGAAGCATTCCATGTAAAGGTCTAGGAGAAGTGTCTGCTCAATGTGAGCCTCATCCCTTGGTGCCTTACTGCCTGGTTGTGAGGTCATTGCACAACTGTACACAGACCTGTAGTGGCCTGTTTATAGTCATCACCATGATTGCAGAGCTCACCAGTGCTTCATGCTGCCTCACAGAGCTTTAAAGAAGGCATTGGCTTGCAAAGCCCAATGTATGATGGGGTGAAAGGAGAGGAATCATGGCAAATACATAGTTTGAACCAAGCCTCAGAATTCTAGTGCCTTTCCGTAGGTATCCCCATGACGATCAGGGTACAGATACCCCCAGGGATATGACTCCAAAGAATAAATAACTGAATCAACTGGTTGTATATAATGTTATTATGTATAAAAATATGTTGAGTAAGGTCTTTTATGGAAGCTTGTAATGTTCTGAGCTTGATGGTCATCACAAGATATGTATAGACATAGTGGTTATGAATTTATGTATATAGAGAACTGGGTTCTTAAAGCTTTACCTCCATCTCACAGCAGGGCAGTGGTCAGCCAAGCAAGAAAGGGCTGCTTCCTGACCCAATGAGACTAGCCCCAAACACTTAGCATTGTTCAACCCAGAAAAAGACAAATGATGGGCCGCAAAGTTAATGGGAGAACACAGACACCCCGGCTAGAATTTCCCCACCCACATAACCATGGTCACCATGCCAGGAGGAAAAAAAGGAAAAAAGTCTTTTTGAAAAGGAGGCTTGAAACTGAGCTCTTGATCCAGAACTGGAGGAACAGTCTTGAAGGTTGGGAGGAGATGTGGCTTCCTGTCAATGCTGGATCCCCTGTATGGAGGTGGTCATGCTGGGAAATTGTTCAATGGCACTAGGTAACTTGTGTTAGAAAAGGAAATTTATATAATATAGAAGTGCAAAGCTTGAAGTTGTGTCTTTATGTTTATTTTCTCTGTAACTGGTGTTTGCTTTTCCTTATTATTTCATCTTTGAATCAGTGATTTTTCTATTAAATAAACTTCTTTATTTTTACCCCAAGGCAGTCTCTGGTGTACAAACTGTGTGGAGTGTGTGTGCCCAAATAAGCTGGTGTTGGGGGTCAGGTTTCATACCTTTGGAATGATGAACCAGAGGGGGAAGTCTGAGTGTCTGGTAGACAAGAACTCAGGGTGGACGGATTTGGGAACTCTTAGGTTTGGAAGGGCCATCAGGTGACAAGGGCCATCAGGTGACACCAGCCTGCAAGTGACAACGAGGCTGGTACAGGCCAGGTTGAGACCTTTATGCTTGGGGGTGGGCTACTGGTGCCAGGGTTCTGAGCCATAGCAGCACAGCATTATGGCACCCGAAGTTCCAAGATGGGCACTGACAGAGCACCTTACTGGCCTGAGCGATCCTCAAAATGTCACAGTCCCATAATGCAAACACTCCCAGAAAGCACTGAGCACAGAAGCAGAGCAATGCACCATGGGATGCCTGACCAGAATGCTGAATGCTTGTTTCAAAACATTGCTGTGCTCTATGGTAGAACTGATATAAGGCAAAACCTACCTTAATCATGAGGTAATAATGTCATGCGTCTGAACCGCTCATGCAACACTTGTTGCAGATCACCTAACACAGATACACAAAACCGGAAGCAAGTTTCAAATGCAGACATGCCCTTATTTACAGTGACATGAATCGGGAGTAGCTCTACAGAAGTCAGTGGAGTTCCACCACAGCAGCACTGGTGCATGAGGAGAATCAGGCCCTTGGATTTTAGTAAGGCTGTAGCACAGTTCAGTACCCAACCGCTCTTCAGTAGAGAACTGTTTTAGCCATTACAGGAGTCTAACTTGTAATCAGATCTCCCAGCACAGTAATTATTTCCATGTAGATGGCACTTAAGTGGACAAGCTTTGCAGCAGGTGATTTTGCAGATTAACAGTTTACACTTCTGCATTTACTTCTGTAGTGATTCAGGCAATACTAAGTCAATTGAAAAACAATACACTCTGCTGGCTGCTTTTTCTCAATTTATTTCATGCCTCATCTGGCAAGTGTTTATAGATTCCTGGGCTAACATTTTCAATGCTTAAATGACCCCAAAATTGGATTTGTTTGGAGGAAGGATTATCTTGCGGTTAAAAGCACAGACTGTCAGGCCTCCTGTGTGCACCTGGGCAAGTCATAGCCTCTTTGTGTCTCACATTCCACAATTGAGAAATAGGGCTGATTCCCACCTCCTTTGCGCAGGTGTTGTAAGACAAAACATTCATTAGTACTTCTAGAGCATGGTGAGATTTCTGGATGGAAGGCTCTGCAGAGGAGTAAAGCAGCAGTAGTAAAACCACTGTATCTTTATCTAAAGACCTTCCACCATCACCTTGCAAAACAATTCAAAATGATGAAGTTCAGTACCTGTCCTAGGGCCAATCCAACAGTTTAGTTGTAGAGATCTACATTTGACCATCTATCACCACTCCAGTTAGCAGTATCTGGGAGCACAGTGGGGCAACACAAATCAGTTCTGAAATGGGGAAAGGCCTTCACTGCTTAGCAGAAATTGCACTGTGTGCAAAGGACGAGGGCTCTAGTACTGGTGGATTATGATGGGAATCCCATCCAAAAAATCAGGCCTTGTTGGTGAGGGATGTGGAGAGCTTTGGTCCCACAAGCAAATCACATACCCCTTTGTAAAACAATTGGAAGTTTTGCAGCAGTTCACAACATCAAATGCAGACATACGTCCTCAGTTAGTGAGGCAGCAGCTACAAAGATTAGTTTCCTTAAAAATGTATGAGAATTAACACTACATTACACACCAATGTGCATTGCAAGTGCTTTTAGGATAATACTGTAGTAGAAACCACTTACTTTTGTGCATTATTGGGGGGGGGAAGGGGAAATAAAGTCCAGACATTAAAGAATAACTTATATAGTAAGAAAAAGGTCATCAATTTAATCCATCATTTACTTTAAGCAGGCAAGCAATTTGTAAACATTCAAAAGCGGCAGCATCCAAGTTACAAACAATTTAAAAGAAAAAGAATTGAGATTAAGGGTTTTTTCTTTCAAAAAAATTGGAAATGATCATTTAAAATGCTACAAACACTGAACACTCAGTTACATCACCTATCATCCTGCTAATAGTTCTTTCTTATAAAGATTCCAGTATTTCTAAAATTCATGATCTTGTAATAACTTGTACATTAGCATTTGCTGCTTGGAAGTCAGTTGCTTGAGGATTACACCTGTTTTTAAATTCCATTAGCAAAGGTGATGCTTGTGTCTTGATTCAATACTTCTTTAACTTCTGAAGGCAAAGTGTCAAAGAGGTGATCTTCCACAACAAGCCCGCTTTTCCTGAGAAGCCGACATTGTCCTAGCATAGCTGGTAGCCGATCTAAGCAGTTTCCCTTCAGTTCCAGGTGAGTTAGCTGCACAAGCTGACCAATTTTATCTGGGATCGAAGTAATACAGTTTTGCCCCAGACTCAAAGTCCTTAATTTCACACATTTAAACAACTGTTTTGGCAAAATATCCACTTTGTTTCCTGTGATATGCAAATGCTGCAGATTTTGAAGCAATCCAATTTCCATTGGAATTGCTGCAATTGAGTTGTAGCTTACATCTAAGCATCTGAGTTTCTGTAAACTGAACACTGCGACTGGCAAGGATTCGAGTTTGTTATTGGAGAGATAAAGTGACTCCAAGTTCTTTACATGGGTAATGGAGGAAGGAATGTTGACTATTTTATTGTGCCACAACTTTAAGCAAGTAAGTCTTTTTAAGTGCTGGAAGCTGATGACTTCTTCAATTGTGCGTATGCTATTTGATTTTAAATCCAGATCCTGTAAATTAGACAGACTGAAAATGGCATGTGGAATTCTCTCCAGTTCACAGTTCTGTAGCTCTAACTCAGCTACATTCATCATTTTCTTAAGGCTATTCAGTACCACAAGTTTGGTGCCATCATTGTGAATTACTAGTTTTGTTAGATGCGGTGCCACATCTGTGATATTGGTGGGGACTTTGGTCAAATTGCTCTTCACATGGAGAATTTTAAGGTGTCTTAACTCTCTGAGAGATTCAAGCCCTATCATCTTATTGTTTTCAGAATTCAAGTTGCCTATCAAGTATAACTCACGGAGATTTTTGAGCAAATACACCCAAGCAGGAATTTCTGCAACATCTGTGAATTTCACGTGAAGGCATCTCAAGTTGTCACGGAGGAAGCTGAAAGCAGTCTGCTCAACCTTTGCAGGGCAGTGACAGAGATGAAGCTCTTGAAGGTTGGTCATCTGGGAGATTTTAGCTGGGATTTTTGCTTCAGGAATCAGCTCAAGTTTCAGCACATCCAGGTCTGTCAGATCAAACACTGCATCAGGGACCCCGGATAGCATGAAGAGATGCAGCTCTTGCTTATCCTGTGCATTGCGGGAGACATGCTGCCGAAGTTTTTCAAATGTCCACTCGTGGTTTAAACTAATTTCACGCAGCTTGTTTTCACTTACCTCTGACAAGAAGACACCAAATCTCTTGGAGTACAACTGGTCATACTGATCTACCATGTGCAAAAGAAATGCAAAATCGTTTTTGACATCAGGAATATCACTGAAGCTGCTCTCTTCTCTGACCTTCTCAAAGGAATATTCTTTTAAGGGTATTCTAAACAACCAGAAGAGTGTGTACAGACAGACAAAACCATACACACAAATGAGAGAAATGTAGCTGATAAGCAGCTTTTTCAACATGTAAGCCATATTGTGTGTACACTCAAATTCCTTATAGCCAGTCAAATGCTCCACTTTTGGCTTGCAGTTGTGCTCAAAACTAATCTCGTTTACAAAGTTAGCTGTGTAGCAAAGAATAAATATGAACTTGACTGTCTTGATGACTGTCTGGACAACATAGAGTTTATAAATCAAGTCACTGTCCTCCACATGGGCCCGGAATTTTCGAACTTTTTCAAACAGGGCTTTGGCTTGTTCTCCATCTTTTTTATCTAAAATAGTCATGCTGGGAACCTCAATAACTGGCTTTTCAGCTGAAAACTTGAAGCCAGTCTTGGTTATCATGGGCGTACTAGCACTTGGACTTCCTTCATCACTGCTAGTGGAAACGTGCTTTGGCAGGGATTGGGCACCCGTTAGTCTCTGTTTGTTCTCCTCAGAGTCCTCACATGCTGTTTCAGATAATGCTTTTGTAGTCCAAGGGGATTCAAAACACTTTCCTAATATAGACACAAAATGTTCAATTTTTGAGCATGTTTTGGGATATTTAAACCAAAAATTGCTACTGACCATTAAAATAATAGTATGTATGAGAGCAAGATAGGGAAAATACTTTGAATACCAAGGAAGAGCCAAATGATAGCACATCTGGTTAATAAATATATATTGCTGATAATCCAAATTGGTTTTTCGGCCTGAAGAATCCTGTTTCTCATTCTTCGGCTCCTGATTTGATACAGTAGATTGCAACTGAGAATAGGTCATTCTGCTTAGTGGTATGTCTGGTGTTATGGTAGGTGCACTTTCAAAGGAAACTGTTCTCATTGCCATTCCTTTATCTTGATCAGTGGTTGTTTCAAATCCTGGTGTAACATCAGCATTCCCTGATATGCTGGGTTGTGCTTTTGAATTTACAGCAGACTGCAATACTGGCAAGCAGACCACCTGATCTTTGGTCAGCTGCATGGTTCCAGCAAAGATGGCAACCATTAGCATAACAACAGCAAGATAATCCATAAATACATCCCACCATGGTTTCAGGATGCGATAAGTTGGCTGAATGTCATTAAGTGATGCAACTTCTGCAAGGGTAAACATTCCTGAAACAAAACAAAACATACGTTACTATCATTTGTTGTTGACAGACTGGTATAATTTTTTTTCTGTTGAACAGCATAACATCACAAGATATGTAGAATCTGAAAAAGTTTTCCACTGCTCTTTGTATTTTGTTGAATTGTACGCTATTGTCCACCACTCCATAAAATGGAAGCAAGCCAGGCAGGATCCTTTCAAGGGTGTACGGTGTCTCTAGAATAATAAAAACAACAACAAAATCTCTCTCTTTACTTACTGTCAAATTATACTTAGAGAGAGCCACCACTTAATATTACAAGAGCGAAAGGTTTGCACTGTATGATATAACTATCTGGACTGTTAAGAGCTGTCGTTGATATATTTTAAAAACGTGACTAGCAAATAGAATATACCTTGTGAAAATCAGTTTCTGTAAAAGTGATTGGACTGTGTACTTTGAATATGCACTATATTAGTGTTAATTAAAAATATTTTAAATAATAAAAAATAGAAAACATTTTGCAAAACATTCTGCACTCTCTTATAACAATATGACAAAACCTCTCATTTCCAATTCATTCAAATAAGCTAAAAAAAAAAATCAATAAATTTCATTCCTTTGCTATCCGATCCTTTTCCTTAGGTACCACCACTCATGTCTTAGCAATGTTAATGTTTCAACTAGTATATAAAAATACTACACTAAAAGAGCTGCTTTCAATATTTTTATTTATTTTATAGCAAGATATTCAAACTATTTAAAATAGTCTGGAAAATGGATATTTCTCAGTTAATGAAAATTAAAAAAAAGACAATTATCTGGAAATCAGTTTAGATAGCAAACTAGTTGCAAGACTTATTTTTCCAATTAAATTTTATCCATTGCTACCTGGAACTGTAAATCTGATTTGGATTCCCACCCAGTCCTTGTTGTAGCATAGTTTACTGCCCATCAAATAGGCTGTTTCCTTTTATTATTATGCAGTCTGGAGGGTTGAACTTATCTGTGCAAAGAATAAACTTCCCTTGCAACCAGGATGTGGTTTAACTGTTTTATTCATGACTAAAATTTGTAATTTCTACTGTAATTGTGTAGTGCATGTGTCACATGCATCACATAGACCCACACAAGCGGCGGGGTGGGGGGGGGGAGAGGAGAGGAAGGGAAATCTGTATCACATAGTCAGTTTAACATAGTAGGAGTAGCTAATGGTGAGAATGGCCAGTCAGGATACTAGGAGAATCCAAAGCAGACAGGCCTAGGATGGACCAGCTGGGTTAATTATTTTAACAGTGTGGCAGTTCAGATCTATGCAGAAGTACACCTCAGTTTGCTGTTTGTTACTTAGGGGGTACAGTCACAAGTGTACATGCACAGCATGTGATCACTTGGTTATTTCTAATCCATATTTCTTCATACTTGTCAAGTAAGCTTGGACGGAGTTTATAGCAGGACTGTATTTTAAGACACTGAATATTTGTAAGCCAAATAGTGTAATTAATAGTTGCCTCTTGCTCACATCAGTGTGCAGAACTCAAACTGGCCACATTCCATTTGGCCAACTTCTTACAAAAAGAGTTCACCTTTAGGCTGAGAATGAGCAGGTGACATTTCAGCCAAAGTCAAATTTTAGTCAGAAAGTTATAGGCACCTGAAAATAGGGGCCCAGGATGGAAGAGTCAGAGGCATCATGCTGCTACAACTACCTACACTGTAGCCAGAACACGAAAGCCAGGGCCCACATCATCACCTCCTGTGGGGAAACTCTCAGGAAGCAGCTTTGTGGGAGGCAGTCTTCCATGAGGATCTGTACGAGGGGATGAGGACAGCATGTTCCTTTCTCCTTCCCTCTTTCTGTCAAAACAAGGTGTGGGGACCACCCACAAACTTGGTGGATCTAGTCATCTGCTTAGCGACCCAGTACCTCCAGACTGATGCTGGCCTTCACTGACACCATCCACTCAACGTGGCTCCACTGGAGCCATTTTACCAAGGATTCCTGCACCCATGAATGCTTTGGGGGAATCCCAAAGCAAACAGCCTCCACAGTAAAGAGAATACATCCCCAGGCTGGAAAGGCCCACTACTGCTCCAGCTGAAGTCAATGACAAAACTCCTACTGACTTCAATGGGACCAGAACCAGGCACTGTATGTTAGTCATTTGTAATTTATATAGATAGATAAACATATAATGATCCTCCCCATCCCTCACGGCTGAGGTCACAGGTGGCACAATGGCCATCCCACCCAGCACGGGAAAGGAAAAGAATATTAATAATGTTTTTTTCCTGTATAGATCTTTCAAAGGGGCTTTGAAATGAGGCTTCTGATGGTCTCAGATACTTTCTGCAAGGTCTGGTCTACACTAGAATTTTTGTAAAATTTCTCCACCATGAACGGTAGCAGTGGTGAGACAGCTAGCAAAGACAGGCCACCAACAGCTACTGATGCTTTGCCCATTGTCAGCTAGACCTACACTGAGCATGGTCAGCCGATGCAGAAGGCAGAGAACTAGCTGCCAGTCTATTCTACCATTCCCACCATTGTACTACTGCTACTGGGGGGTAGTACAATAGCAGCATTTTTCTCAAAACCTTCCTTTTGTAGACACAGGCTAACTATGCTGAAAATGGTTTCATTCAGTCTATACTAGCAGAAGCCATTTTCAGGTTAGGGGAACCTATTCCTAAAACCACTGCCACCAAGGGCTTAATTTCACAGTGTAGAAAGGATGCCACGAGAACATATGTATAACACGGAAAACTGGCCACCATCAGCAAGTTAAGAGTCATCCAGGGAGCTGGGGGAGAAATGAGTAAAACAGAGACAGAGCACAAGAGTTCAAGTTGTTGTTTTTTTTTTTAAATAATTATAGACTTTGTCCTATGCACAAAATTATTTCAAAAATTTCAGTAAACTTGATAGTTGCTTTAATCCTCTTACTGTAGGCTGCAGCCAGTGTGATGTAACAAGAGCTTTACACAAGAACAGCATTCAGCTCTCTGAACAGCTCTCTTTTCTTTCAAGTTACTGAAACCCACAGAAGAACTGCTAAAAGTGGCAATACTTCAACAACAAAACTTCAAAAACAGACTCCAAGGAGAGACTGCTGAATTGGAATTAATTTGCAAACTGGATACAATTAACTTAGGTTTGAATAGAGACTGGGAGTGGATGGGTCATTACACAAAGTAAAACTATTTCCCCATGTTTATCCCACCCCCCACTGTTCCTCAGACGTTCTTAACTGCTGGAAATGGCCCACCTTGATTATTACTACAAAAGGTCCTCCTCCCCCGGCTCTCATGCTGGTAATAGCTCACCTTAAGTGACGACTCTGGTTACAGTGTGTATGGTAACACCCATTGTTTCATGTTCTCTAGGTACATAAATCTCCCCACTGTATTTTCCACTGAATGCATCCGATGAAGTGAGCTGTAGCTCACGGAATCTTATGCTCAAATAAATTTGTTGGTCTCTAAGGTGCCACAAGTACTCCTTTTCTTCTTGCGAATACACACTAACACGGCTGCTAATCTGAAAGAAGAGCTGCTGTTTCAACAGAGATTAGCAGTTATGAAACATGGAAAATGATGTTATTTTACAATCTAAAATTCAGAATGTCATAAAAAGAGAGGCAGACAGTTTCTACCTAGTATCGTTGCGTCTATGAACTGAAAACCAGCTCTCCTTTCCCCACCTCTAAAATATACACCTGAAAGGCACCCTGAGTTAAAAACAAAAATATAATAAAAAACTCACACAGTTCATAAGTCACATTCTGACAAGCCGCAAGTGAAGTTGATATATTCCACAACAAGTCTTCACTCTCCTCTTTCAGTTTCACTGAACTAAAACCATAAAAGTTGAACTCATACTTCAATGCTAATTTTTTACATTCCATCTATTGCAGATTTGGAGGATTTGAGACTTAAATTGAAGTCAGGACAGTAAGTTTGCCAAATACAACCCACTGTTTTTATGATTGTTTTACTAAAAAGGCCAGCTTTAAGTACTTGCACAGTTTTAACATGTTTTTGTTCTATAGTTTGTGAATACCCTTTCATAAGCTGGAAAGCAATTTCTTTCACAACCATTTTTCATCTTCATTTTGGGGATAGGGATTAGGTTTGATGTTAATCTAAAGTAGGAATATCAGACTCACTCTGCATTGGGGGACAAACTATAGTATAAATTTGGATCTGAGGCCTGGAGTTAGAAAACCAGGGGCATAAACAACACTTTGGCTATAGTAGGCTTCCTGTTGAAGTCAATGAGTGTTCTGTGCAAAGATCCAGGGCAGCCTATTCTGTAGGTTGGCATCTTAGAACATTGGAGAACACATACCATTTCATTGGAAAGCTAAGAACCAGATTTCTTGTGGTTAAATAAACCATCTACTTCTAGCCCTTGTGGTTCATCAGACACTGAATGGTAAACAGGCCTCCGGTCTCCCAGTCGAAGCACTGCGTTTTTGACACCATAGTCCAGGACTGAACTAGAATGTCCTGGTTCCCGAAGATGTTTTTCAGTGATTTTCAATCCCTAGCACAGAGTTTAGAGGGCAGACACTTACTTTAAGCGTGTGTGGTTAAGTTCAGTTTTGATGTAAAACTAGTCATTTCAATTATTGCTATTACAACATGACAGCTTAATGCTACATACATAACTGGAATATACAAGAAAGCTATCTACAGGAAATCTTTGTATTTTGATGAATAACCTCCTCTCCTTACCTAAACCTTCCAACAAAATACTCATTGACTTGGCCAATCTAAATAGTCAAGATGATAGAATTTTATCTTAGCCCTCGCCTACACTATGAGTTTAGGTCGAATTAGCAGCATTAGATCGATTTAACCCTGCACCCGTCCACACAATGAAGCCATTTACTTCGACTTAAAGGGCTCTTAAAATCGATTTCTGTACTCCTCCCCCGATGAGGGGAGTAGCGCTGAAATTGACCTTGCCAGGCCAAATTTGGGGTAGCGTGGTTGCAATTTGACGGTATTGGCCTCTGGGAGTTAACCCAGAGTGCTCCATTGTGACCGCTCTGGCCATGCTCTCAACTCAGATGCACTGGCCAAGTAGACAGGAAAAGGCCCGCAAACTTTTGAATCTCATTTCCTGTTTGGCCAGCGTGGCAAGCTGCAGGTGAGTGCAGATCTCATCAGCAGAGGTGACCATGATGGAGTCCCAGAATTGCAAAAGAGCTCCAGCATGGACCAAACAGGAGGTACGGGATCTGATCGCTGTATGGGGAGATGCATATGTGCTATCAGAACTCCGTTCCAAAAGATGAAATGCCCAAACATTTGAAAAAAAATCTCCAAGGGCATGAAGGACAGAGGCTATAACAGGGACCCACAGCAGTGCTGCGTGAAACTTAAGGAGCTCAGGAAAGCCTACCAAAAAACCAGAGAGGCAAATGGCCGCTCGGGGTCAGAGCCCCAGACGTTGCCACTTCTATGATGAGCTGCATGCCATTCTAAGGGGTGCAGCCACCACTACCCTACCCCTGTGCTTTGACTCCATCAATGGATTGTGCATTTTGGGGATGAGGAAGAGGAGGTTGAAGATAGCGCACAGCAAGTAAGCGGAGAAACCATTTTCCCTGAGAGCCAGGAACTGTTTCTCAGCCTGGATCTGGAGCCAGTACCCCCCGAACCCACCCAAGGCGGGCTCCCAGACCCGCCAGGTGGAGAAGGGACCTCTGGTGAGTGTATCTTTGTAAATATAATACAAAAGCAGGCATGTTTAAAAGCAAGCATGTTTAATGATTGATTTGCGGCCAGTACAGCTACTGGAAAAGTCTGTTAACATGTCTGGGGATGGAGCGGAAATCCTCCAGGGACATCTCCATAAAGCTCTCCTGGATGTACTCCCAAAGCCTTTGCAAAAGGTTTCTGGAGAGGGCAGCCTTATTTCGTCCTCCATGGTAGGACACTTTACCATGCCAGGCCAGTAGCACGTAGTCTGGTAACATTGCATGACAAAGCATGGTAGCGCATGGTCCCAGTGTTTGCTGGCATTCAAGCAACATCCGTTCTTTATCTCTCTGTGTTATCCTCAGGACAGTGATATCATACATGGTCACCTGGTTGAAATAGGGTAATTTTATTAAGGGGACATTCAGAGGTGGCCGTTCCTGCTGGGCTGTTTGCCTGTGACTGAACAGAAATCTTCCCCGCTGTTAGCCACGCAGTGGGGGGAGGGGTGAAGCGATCATCCCAGAGAATTGGGTGGTGGGGTTTAGTTGGGTTTGTGCTGCATGTTAACCTGAAAACCACAGCCCCTCCTTTTAAATTGCCAACCCATTTTAAATGGCCAACCCAATGGCTGTTTGGTATGGGAAATGAGGGCGCTGCTGTTTGAAACCATTCCCACATGTTATGAAGGTTAAAGACGCCAAAAGATTGTGGCTTATCATGGCTGCCTGCAAGCTGAATTCTTTTGCCCGCCGGCCCTGCATGTGTGATCTCTCACACCAAACTGGCAGGCCCTCAATATAAGAGGCAAAATGCGACCTTGTACCGAATGCACATGTGCTATGTAATGTTAACAGCAAGGTTCACCCTGAAAGAGTCTACCCATTGTTCTCTAAAATGTGTCTTTTTAACTACTACTCTCCCTTTTTTTTTCCTCCCGCAGCTGCAAATGTTTCAATGCTCACACTATCATCTCCTTCCCAGAGGCTAGCGAAGATCAGAAGGCGAAAAAAAAGCAGTCGCGATGAAATGTTCTCTGAGCTCATGCAGCCCTCCCACACTGAAAGAGCCCAGCAGAATGCGTGGAGGCAGACAACGTTAGAGTCCAGGAAAGCACAATATGAACGCGAGGACAGGTGGCTGGTGGAAGATAATAAGTGGCTGGCTGAAGATGATAGGTGGCATCAGCTTGCTGACAGAAGACAGGAGTCAATGCTGAGGCTACTGGAGGATCAAACGGATATGCTCCGGCTATGGTTGAGATGCAGGAAAGGCAGCATGAGCACAGACCGCCGCTACAGCTCCTGTGTAACCAACCGCCCTCCTCCCCAAGTTCCATAGCCTCCTCACCCATACTCCCAAGAACGCAGTGGGGGGCCTCCGGGCACCCAACCACTCCACCCCAGAGGACTGCAGAAGCAACAGAAAGCTGGCATTCAATAAGTTTTAAAGTGCAGTGTGGCCTTGTCCTTCCCTCCTCCACCACCCCTCCCGGGCTACCTTGGCAGTTATCCCCCCTATTTGTGTGATGAATTAATAAAGAATGCATGAATTTGAAGCAACAATGACTTTATTGCCTCTGCAAGCAGTGATCAAAGGGGGAGGGGAGGGAAGGGTGGTTAGCTTACAGGGAAGTAGAGTGAACCAAGGAGTGGGGGTTTTCATCAAGGAGAAACAAACAGAACTTTCACATCATAGCCTGGCCAGTCATGAAACTGGTTTTCAAAGCTTCTCTGATGTGCACTGCGCCCTCCTCTACTCTTCTAACTGCCCTGGTTTCTGGCTGCACGTAATCAGCGGCCAGGCGATTTGCCTCAACCTCCCAGCCCACCATAAATATCTCCTCCTTACTCTCACAGATATTGTGGAGCACACAGCAAGCAGTAATAACAGTGGGAATATTGGTTTCGCTGAGGTCTAACCGAGTCAGTAAACTGTGCCAGCATGCTTTTAAAGGTCCAAATGCTCATTCTACCACCATTCTGCACTTGCTCAGCCTATAATTGAACAGCTCCTTACTACTGTCCAGGTTGCCTGTGTATGGCTTCATGAGCCATGGCATTAAGGGGTAGGCTGGGTCCCCAAGGATAACTATAGGCATTTCCATATCCCCAACCGTTATTTTCTGGTCTAGGAAGAAAGTCCCTTGCTGCAACTGTTGAAACAGACCAGAGTTCCTGAAGATGCGAGCGTCATGTACCTTTCCCTGCCATCCCACGTTGATGTTGATGAAACGTCCCTTGTGATCCACCAGTGCTTGCAACGCCATTGAAAAGTACCCCTTTTGGTTTATGTACTCAATGCCTTCGTGCTCCGGTGCCAAGATAGGGATATGGGTTCCGTCTATCACCCACCACAGTTAGGGAATCCCATTGCAGCAAAGCCATCCACTATGACCTGCACATTTCCCAGAGTCACTACCCTTGGTAGCAGTAGCTCAGTGATTGCACTGGATACTTGGATCACAGCAGCCCCCACAGTAGATTTGCCCACTCCGAATTGATTCCCGACTGACCAGTAGCTGTCTGGCATTGCAAGCTTCCACAGTGCTATTGCCACTCGCTTGTGAACTGTGAGGGCTGCTCTCATCTTGGTATTCTGGCACTTCAGAGCAGGGAAACCAAGTCACAAAGTTCCATGAAAGTGCCCTTATGCATGCGAAAGTTTCGCAGCCATTGGGAATCGTCCCAGACTTGCAGCACTATGCGGTCCCACCAGTCTGTGCTTGTTTCCCAGGCCAAGAATCAGCGTTCCACAGCATGAACCTGCCCCATTACCACCATGATGTCCACATTGCCAGGGCCCATACTTTGAGAGAAGTCTGTGTCCATGTCCTCATCACTCTCCTCATCACGCTGCTGTCACCTACTTGCCTGCTTTTGCAGGTTCTGGGTCTGGTTTTGCATATGCTGCTGGACAACGCGCATGGTATTTAGAACGGTCAGAACTGCTGCAGTGATCTGAGTGGGCTCCATGCTTGCCGTGGTATGGCGTCTGCAGGAGAGCAGAGTGGCAGCAGAAGCGGAGAGAGGATGCCGATGCTGACAGCAATATGGCGCCTGCACGGAAAAAGGCGCGAAACGATTGTCAGCTGTTGCTTTCACGGAGGGAGGAAGGGGTAGGCCGGCAGCAGACGGTGCAGTACGACTGTTAGCCGTTGTTGTCTCCTGGGTGCTCGCCAGCAGACAGTGCAGTACAACTGCTAGCTGTCATCGTCTCCTGGGTGCTCGCGATGCAACCCTGGGTTTAGCAGGCCAAGGCTCAAACCACTGAGCTATCCCTCTGCCAATATTCCAGGCAGGACTGAATCTCCATTAGACAAAACTTAAAGAAGAGAATGATCTTAGTCACTCCCATTTATGTCCAGGCGCCCCTGACAGACCTCATCGAGATCTGCCAGGAGCACCCATGTCTGCCCAGGAGCCCCTGACAGACTTCACTGAGGTCGGCCAAGAGCACCCAGGAGATGACAAGGACGGCTACCAGTCCTAATGCACCGTCTGCTGCCACAAGGCAATGAGCTGCTGCTGTGTAGCAATGCAGTCCCGCATCTGCCAGCACCCAGGAGACGTACGGTGATGGTGAACTGAGGGGGCTCCATGCTTGCCGTGGTACGGCATCTGCAGGGGTAACCCAGGAAAAAAGGAATGAAACGATTGTCTGCCGTTGCTTTCACCGGGGGGGAGGGGGGCAGGGGGGGCCTGATAACATGTACCCAGAACCACCCGTGACAATGTTTTTTGCTTCATCAGGCATTGGGATCTCAACCCAGAATTCCAATGGGTGGCGGAGACTGCGGGAAGTGTGGGATAGCTACCCACAGTGCAATGCTCCGGAAGTCGATGCTAGCCTTGTTACTGTGGACGCACTCTGCCGACTTAATGGTCTTAAGTGGGGACACACATAATCAACTGTATAAAATCAATTTCTAAAAAATCGACTTCTATAAATTCAACCTAATTTCGTAGTGTAGACAGAGCCTGAATCTCTCTTTGAATCATTATTTATCAGCAATGACACGTCCCAATTTAGAAAGCCATTTTCTGTGAGAATTCTCTCTTCTTCTGATAAATTATGGTTAGCTAGGTTAGGAACCTCAGTTTTGCTCTCATCTCCTCCTAAAATCTTAGGAAGAACCTTCAAAGTCCTGGCAGCATGAGTGCACCAACTCCCCTTTCATTGTGAAGGTGACTTGGGAGGTCTAGAATTGAAAATATTCTAATTTATTCTATTATATAGGTAGATATCAGGGCAATTTAATGATTCCTAAAAGCTCCAACCTAATCTGAGTATAATGTACCTGTACTTTTATTGAAAAAGAAAATATTCTCCATAAAGTCGTACTTTCTCTTAGATGTGATTGTAAAAAACCAAATAAATTACTTGCAGTTAAAACAATCAGAGCAGAATGAGAACTGCTGGCAATTACATATGCACAGATAGAAAGATAATACTACTACTGATCTAAATTACAGGCTTCAGATAAATCAACAACTGTAACCATTATTACATAAATTGTGTTGCCTATCCAATTAAATTCCCTTTAATTAGTTTTTGAAAAGTAAGTATTAGCACAGCCCCTAAGAGATGTGATTAACAGCTCAGGAGTTTTGTTGGCAGACCTCAGAAAGCAACTACTCAAACAAACAATGAGTGGACATGTTGGGATATTTCTTACTGGGGTCACAAATTAAATTATTCTACTTGTAAATAAGATCAGTTTAAAATCTAAAGGAATCATTGGAATAGAAAGCAGCATCTTGGTTTGCATTCTTTATGTTTATTTACATCTCACTGCTTCCTGTATTCATTGATCAAAAATTCATCTGGCTGTCTCTGTACAGGCCCTATTTGATAAATCATTTCATATTTTCAATAATTTCACAGGAGGCAGGGGGGAAAACAAACAAACAAAACAACCCCACCCATTTTACTTTCAGGTTCCCAACAACTAAAATGAGCCCACCTGTCTTTGTACCCCTCTGAAAATGGAAAGATGACTTAATCAATGTCGTTCACTGGAGTTGGTCAAATATTTCTGCCAAAACTTTTCCAACAAAAAAATCCTTGTTTGAACTAAATGAGTATTTTCCCCCAAGGCTCACTCACTCTCTCACTTATTCACACACACTTTATTCTCCCCTTGTCCCCCACACCTTTTTTGGACCAGCCCTACCCATTAGTCATCACCTTCAGAAAGGTAAGATAGTCCCAATATATTTATTCTTTGCTCATATGGAAGTCTTTCCATGCCTCTCTGATCATTGCCACTGCTGTTCTCTAGAGCTTTTCTGTTTGTGCTATACCCTACAGAAGATGGGGTGACTAGAAGTGAACTTAATATAGTGGATGATGAGATTGATACTTGCAGTGTCTTACTGGTGTACGAGGTATTACAGTTGTTCCACACTTCCGCAGAGAGATCTCAGAGAAGGGTATTGAGAGCACCTTCTCTTCTTCCCAAGGAACCTAATGCAAGGGGCCAGAGGATTTGATCTTTTCTTCCCTCTTGGATAATGTGTATACAGAGAACCTGGGAGAGATTATGAGGCAGTATGGGACCCAGTGGCACCATCATACAGATGACTTTTACCTCTATGCCTCATTTTCACCAAACTTGGATTACAGGGTTACCGAACCTAGTGGAAGTTCAAATCTGGATGGGAGCAAACTTCCTGAAGTTTAACCTAGACAAGGCATAATCAATGCCAGAAGACAGATTCATTTCAGAGGAGACTGCGCCTGGAACTTTACTTGGGTGTGTAGCATCACCCTTTCCTAGCATGGTTTAAAGTCTCCTGTCACATTGGATCACTCGCTGCTTCTAGTTTTTCACAGAAGCAGTGTCAACCTACCAATATCGTCTCCCATTGAAGAGAAATAGGATGGATAAATAGTTATAAGCACATGACAATTGTGCTTTGGTACCTATTCCATTCCAGTACAATTCGAAGTGCTGAAGACTATTATCTTTGTAAGTGACCTACAAATCAAAACTGATAATTCATCAAAGTGCAGATTTCTATGCTGAGTGCTCTTACTCATCAGGCCTGGGGGAGAATTCAGCACAGAAATATATATGTATATACACATTTTAAAGAACTATTTTAAATGTTTCTCAGTTCTGCTTTTTGATACTTTTTGGGTGACAGAATATATCATCATCTCACAGCAAAGCTGTGAGTGAAAGAGCTGCAACGAGATTTCTGCTACTTGTGATGTCACTCACAATTCCTGCCTTTGCAACTATCTTCCTTAAGAGCCATTAGAACTTAAATTTCACAAGGTTTTGGTTTGATTGTTTTTTAAATTTTTTTTAATTCAGTCTTTTAACTTAGCATATGTTATCATTTTCATTTATTAGATATTTTAGGCTAGGCAATCTTATGAAGGATGGAATTTTGTTCTTCATTTGATTTCAGTATATTTAAAGTAATTTATTCTACAGTACTAAAATTACTGTACAGCAGGGTAGGCACTTCTCTGAGACCTGCTATACTGTAAAGCATGAGATATTAATTCAGAAAAACAACTGGGGCCAAATGGACAAGGAAAATATTGGTTCAGGAAAGTTGAAGGAGAAATTCCAAACAAAGAGAAATAAAAAAATTAGGAATGAGAGTTTCACTCTAGCCTTAAAAAAGGAAAGAAATTACACTATTGCCCTATGCCATATTTACAACTTGTACCTGAAGATTAAAGAAGAGAAAAAGAATCATGTTAATTAATCATAACCCATTAAGTGAATCAAAAGATAACTGCACAGCTATAGGGCTGGATCTTCTCACAGCATATCACTGGGTCTGAAAAATATCCTCTGTCTGGATTAGACTATACATAAATGCCTCAAAGCCATTATCTTCCTCTTTCCATACAGCACTGAGCATGCTGATAGTGTGCAATAAATGACTACCAACTAACCCACCCTCGTCTACTATTCCTTATATATGTTGGGTATGTAAACTTTGTGCTTCATTAGCTTTGTGTCAAAAATGGGATTCCTGTTTTTATAAACAAACAATGTCAGACTATTGCTCAATATTTTTCTTAAAAAAATCCTATAAAACCCCTCTCTTCTCCCCCTCAAAAGTTTTTGGTACTTCACAACTAGACTTTTTCTGGTTATGTAACACTTTGTAACTTAACTTTCAATCCTGCTGTTTTACTGTTTACTTTCTATAATCCCTGCATACCACCCATTTACTTAATAATTGCTTTAATGTACTGAGATATAAATCGACCATACACAGATGTGTGGTCTAATCAGTGTTGCTTATGCTTCGAGCAGTAAAATTATCTCTCACACCAGAGGGGAATGTTACAGGGCCAAAAAAAAAAAAAAGTTTCCGAACATTTCTATTCATCCTGGTCCAAAACAGGCTTCAAGGGGAGCTGCAGGTGCTCAGCACCTCTCAGGTTTTGGCCCATTAGGGTTAAACTATTTAACAGTTTTCTTTTGATTTATGAACAACAATTCAGAGAACGCCTATGAGCCTGATTCTCAGTTACACTAAAGGTCCCTTTCTGCTGGTCTAACTGTCACTGTCTCTGCCTTCTCCCCAGTCGCAGCAGCAAATCAATGGAATGTCAGGCCAGATGGGCAGCATACATCTGAAAGAGTGACCCCTTCACATGGGGAGAGCTGTACAACCAGAGGTACATGAGGCAGGGTTTCAAATAGTATTCCAATTGCAATTGCCATGTGCACACATGCCTCTGTATCTTTGGCCCCCTCCCATCCCCAGTTGGGTCATAAAAGGTGCCAAGGCAGTGGTGGGTGGGGAATAGGAATCTCAGAGTAGGAAGAAAGCACAAGCTTTGAAGAACAGGAGTATAAGGGAGCGGAAAGCCTGAGCAGAGGTCACAACGGTAGAGCTGCAGGAAGCCAATAAATGAGGTCATGAAGAACAAAGGAAAAGGTAGAGATTCAGGTTCATTAACAGGACTCTCAATAGTAGTTTCATACTAGTCAGTGTTCACTGTTCCCATTCAAGCACAACACCAACAGCTAATCAAGAGAGGGTAATAAAGAATAGAGAGGGGAGGGAGCAGAAAGCATTTCCTGTTGCAGTTGTTGGTATATATAATGCCTGTGGTATATATCCACAGCATTAGCACTGTCTTTACTGCAGACTCCCATTGCTTTGCTAAATGTTATTAACTATGATAGCACCTAGAACTCCAGTCACAGGCCCCTATTGTGCTGTACAAGCATAGAACAAAAGCTGGTCCCTGCCCCCAAAAGCTTACAATCTAAGTAGGAGCTTAGAGTCAGTGTTTTAAAAGCCATATATGCCTCACCACCTAGGAAAGGAGGACACTCAAAATTAAGAGATATTGTTAATGGAACTAAGCCACACAATGATCTTGTGTACTGACCTTTCACCGCTGCATATCTGGAATTAAATGCTAGCTTCAGTCACCAGGAAACAAATTTGATGGATTGATTCTAATTCCTGCTCATGCACAACATGAAACATTCACAATGATCAAACTGGCACAGTTTTTCATGTCTACCAAATAAGTATACTAGAATAGTGTTTTCTCAACCTTTTTGATACCAGGGACTGGCTTGCTACCTTCCTAAACTGTGTCAGGGAGATCTCAGGGACTATCGCCCAACCTACACAAGAACAATACTTGGTGCTGCAGGTCAAGACTGACAGTGCACCAGAGCTATGCACAAACAGCTTCAGACTAGTGCTAAAATGTCCCTCATTTACATGAGTACCAGATTAACTCACATTTTACAAGAGAAAAAGATCTGAGCAGAGACAATAGAAGTAGCATTGATTTCAGGTAAAATGACAGCATCACAAGTGACCGTGTGTTTCTTATGCAGTAATTAGTATCTTGACATGATCTATAATTAGACTACATTGAGATTGTGGATAGACAGAGTATGTCTACACTGCACAGCACTGACAGTGGGATGTAGGGTATGTATAGCCACAGTGAAAAGCAGGCTGCATCCACACTACATTGTGTAGCTACACGCGGCAGTGAAAAGCCCTTGTGGGGGAACCAGTGGGACACCACATTGCTAAAAATAGCAGTGTAGATGGAGAAGACCTGCTTGGGTGTGTAGAGAGCTGTGAAGAGTCCATAAAGATTCAGGTGCATGTTTACCTCTGGTAAGACCATTTACATTACTATTTATGCCTGTGCTAGGGGGACGTGCAGGGTATGTATGCGACAGGCCACCATAAGGAGTGTGCAGTGTAGATATACCCAAAGTTCACATCCCATTCCAGAGAATTTTTAAGATATGCCAGCACAGGCGCCAACTCTTCCTGGCGCCGGTAGGTGCTCGACCCCCCGCAGCCCCGCCTCACCCCCACCCCTGCCCCGCCCCCATTCCAACCCCTTCCCCAAAGTCCCCACCCCAACTCCGCCCCCTCCCTTACCCTATTGGACTCCTTCCCCAAATCTCTGGCCCTGCCTCTTCCCTGAGCGCACCGCGTCCCTGTTTCTCCTCCTCCCTCCCCGCGCTTGCCGCCACAAAACAGCAGTTTTGCGGCGGCAAGCGCTGGGAGTGAGTAGGAGAAGCGGGGACGTGGCATGCTCAGGGGAGGAGGCAGAGGCGGAGGCAAGCTGGGGCGGGGAGCTGCCATTGAGTGCAGAGCACCCACCAATATTTCCCTGTGGGTGCTCCAGCCCCGGAGCACCCACGGAGTCGACACCTATGTATGCCACAACCAGCAATACTGATAAAGATACAGAATGGATTTGTGTACACAAGACCGACAGAAAATATGGCAAAACAACTTCTTGTTAATTACCCAAGTAAAGGCACCACTAAATACAACTGCTCTTCGTTTAACCTGGACTGACTGGGCATATTATATGATCACGTAAGGTTATGGCAGTCTATAATCCATGTATGTGGGTTGAGAGGCAGGCAATATTTAAATATTTCATCCATTTTCAAAATGCACTATTTCACTTTCTCTTTTTGACAGTGAAATTTCTGCAGGGTGCGTCCCCCCGTCTGTCCAGAGCAACAGATTGTAAACATCATACATACAGCCTGCTGCCTCGCCAAGAACCGCTATGTCTTTGGTTTCCAGTGAAGTGCCTGTGGTTCTACATACGCACCATTTTCCTTCATTTGTTTCTCCACCATTAAAACAGAGGTTCATTTAAAGAAACTGTAGGATAAAGAAACTCCTCCCCCCCTTGTAATCACTTTAGACATCTAAAAAACACGGAAGCCCCTAGGATATTTAGGACCTTACTCCCTGATGTGTTTGCTGAATTTACGTTTATTTTCAGCCCATGTGGTCATGACAGCCCAACAGCTGGAAGTCTTTGTGACCTCTCCCCTCTATTCAAAACGTGTGTGTGTGTGAATGCAGAGACTGGAAGATCCAGTCAGTAGCAGATACCTCTGCTCTCATCCGTGCCTGCCCTTATCATACAAGCAAGCTATCCAGATCATGGCCTATGTCAAATAGTGGGTGCAGATCACTGTTGCCCCTCCCCACACACTCTGCTGAACACCACTGGTTTTATTGCCAGAGGACCCTCTGAATCCGGACTTCTTTGGGGGGGGGGGGGGGGAAGAAGGGGGAAGCTGTTTTTGTATTTAAACTTAGTAGATTTATCCTCTTACAAATATAACATGTTCTTTCTATCAGACATTGACCCAGCACAATAACTGTTGGGTGCACTAGGTGTGCTTTATTCTCAGTACTCATGAATAAATAAAATACACTCACACTATACATATGCCTAGAGACTGTATTTTTATCTTGGGATTCTGCTGACATGCACAGACCGTTAACTGTATTTTATGATATACTTCTTCAAAAACCTGCACAAAATGATGAAGTAAAACAACACGAAGAAAACTGCTCTGACAGACTTGTTCTCTTCTAGGTCTGCAGCCTCCTTGCTCACTAAACCCTGCTTTAAAAAGCAACATCCTTATCCCCGCCAATAAGTTTCACAAGGGCCCATGACACCACAACTGGTGCTGGCAAATGAACCAATCAGAACACAGGTAATGGTGATCTTATGCTACAGAAGTAACATTAGCATTCAGAGTATTTTCCTCAGTGATTTTCCAACTTTCTGATTCAGTGGGATCCCAAGTTAAAGTCAGTAGTGGCAGCAGTAAATCTTTATATTATGGTTTTGCTCAAAGGCCCTAATTGGGATTATGGCTTTATTGTGATGGGTGCGGCACAAACCAGACAATTCCTGCTCTAGAGCTCTAACAATCTAAAAATGATCATTTATTAGGCACTGCTGCTGTTGGCTGCTGTTCAAGACAAAAAGACAGACAGGATTTATCACAGACTACAACAGAAAAAAAGCTCTGGGATAACATATTGTATGCTTAATCACTCTAATTCATCCTTCCTCTAGGCAGTCATCTTTGAAAAGGGTTAGCAAAGTGTCTTTGTAAATCCCTTTACAGTACAACATTCCTATATGCTTAGCCACATTCTTTCCACTGCTTTTAGAATGATACTATCTCAAAAATAAGGCACATGGAAACAAACAAGCTCTACCTTCTTTAAAACTACCTTTTCTAGTCAAGTTTGTTTTAACAGAGTTAATGAAGCATTCTAAATATTTGCGTTAGTTCAGACCATGAAGAAATAAGACACATGGATGCAGGGAGAAAAAGTCTTATTTAATCTCACTTCCAGACAGACTCTCATTCCCCCTAGCATTAAACCCAGTTTGATGCTCTACTCAGCAGTGACTGAAAAATAGGAAACTCATGCCTGTAGAATTTCCCCATTGGCACTGCTAGACTTGTTCCAGATTTTTATTGCTAGAGTCATGATTATCAGAGCCCTAACCTGATGCACTAAAAAAACCTTTCCAACAGGCATTGTCAGAGGTACCCACTATTGCTCCATTTCATTGTCTGGATTTTACAACCAATATGGAGACTATTTAGTTAGCCAGGCAAAGAATCAACTCAGAGACAGAACATTTACTTTTTCCCCAGGCACTTCCACGCCCCACTCATCCAATAACATGTTTTCCATTTGAATTTGTTCCTGCAAGTCCTTTCCACACCATTTAAGACAGCAGAATAATAGTTTCCTAACTTCTCCAGCAACATAAAGAAGATCTGTCCCTCTCTTTGGAGGAAAACAAATTATATCAGTTTTTTGTTTCAACATGTAACCAAAAGAAATTTAATCTTCATACATAAAAACAAGCTAAAGTAAGACTACCAAAAATGTTTCTACTTTCTTTATAATCTCCAAGTTAAAAAAAAAATAATAGACATGAGATGATAATTCAGCAATATCTGAACAACTGGGACAAGAAAGATCACTTTCTTTACAACCTATTTTCTAGCTTTGTCTCCCATGGAGCATCATTTTGCCAACATGCTCAAATTTTTAAAGGGAAATAAGATACATAAACATATAAGTCTTGACAAAGTACATTGATAAAATGCCACAAATTTCACTACCACAGCTCTTATTCTGCCCTCAACTATAGGTATTGAGAAGGGCTTCAGAAAGAGATGAGATCTTATGCTCAAATGTATTTGTGGGCTAACACACCAGGACAATGCTAAGATCTGAGACTTAGCCTTCAACTGAATTTTCCTTTTTTTCTTTAATGTTATTTTAGTTATGTTTCTGTATCTGAATTTATTTTGGGCCAAATTATTGCCTGTCTCAGACATGAATGCAGGTGAATAAGTGGCATAAAGTTCATAGATTATAAGGCCAGATCATCTAGGCTAATCTTCTGCATAACACAGGCTATAGGACTTCACTGAATTAGCTCCTCTTTGAACAAGAGTATCTCTTTTAGAAAAAAGAAAAGGAGTACTTACGGCACCTTAGAGACTAACCAATTTATTTGAGCATAAGCTTTCGTGAGCTACAGCTCACTTCGTCGGATGCATACTTTGGAAAGTGTAGAAGATCTTTTTATACACACAAAGCATGAAAAAATACCTGCCCCCACCCCACTCTCCTGCTGGTAATAGCTTATCTAAAGTGATCTCACTTTAGATAAGCTATTACCAGCAGGAGAGTGGGGTGGGAGGAGGTATTTTTTCATGCTTCGTGTGTATAAAAAGATCTTCTACACTTTCCAAAGTATGCATCCGACGAAGTGAGCTGTAGCTCACGAAAGCTTATGCTCAAATAAATTGGTTAGTCTCTCAGGTGCCACAAGTACTCCTTTTCTTTTTGCGAATACAGACTAACACGGCTGTTACTCTGAAACCTGTCTTTTAGAAAAACATCCCATCTTTCCTTTAAAATTTCTAGTGATGGAGAATCCACTACAACACTTGGTAAATTGTTCCAATTGTTAATTGCCCTCACTGTTAAAGACTTGCACCTTATTTCTGGTCAGAATTAGTTTAGCTTCAATTTCCAGCTGGATCTTTTTATACCTTTGTAAGACTGAAGAGTCCCTATTATCAAACTCTTGCTCCCCAAGTAGGTATCATTACAGACAGTGATCAAGTCATACCTTCACTTTTTCTTTGTTAAACTAAACAGATTTTGCTCCTGGAGATTATCATTATACGGCATGTTTTCCCAAATCTTAAATCATTCTTGTGGCTTTTCTCTGACCCCTTAACTTGCTTGCACCAGCTACCTACATCCTAGGTAACAATGTAGGGAAGAGAGAAACCTCTTCTGGGCTGCTATGTTCCCCCCCCTACAAGTGGGAAGAGCCTTACTCCAACCCCCCAATGCACTGGCTAGTGTAGCTGTACCAGGTATAGTCCTGACAGGGGTACTCTTCCTCCCTTCCCACCCTCACCCCCCTTGGAACAAGATGGACTATCAAAGGCACGCTGTGATTCTAAGAGTAGCAACCCTGGAAGCTATTGCAAAATTAATTTGAAAGTTATGCCAAGCTCTTGACACCTCCCCCTCCCTCTGTGCCAAAAAAAATAAAGGGGGGATGGATACAAAGTATCAACCTATGTCACAATATAACATCCTATTTCAATCTAGGATACATCGATTTACTTATAAATTAGACTGTCACCTTTTTCGTATGGAGCTAATCTAGAATTCATATTAAGACAGCTAACCAATACATCAATTGCTTTCTTATATTACTGTTAGTACAGATGCATAATTTGAACTAGTGCTTGCAAATGTGGGTACACAAAGCTTTTATACATGATTAAATTCCTATAGACCTTCATTTTAAAAGTTTGTCATGATCTAGCAAGACAAACCAAAACAATGACAAAATAGTCTGATTAACTAAAATTTTGCAACAGCTCCTCTCTCTGTGGCTGAGAACTTGCACACCAAATTATGACTCAAGCAAATTTTTATAGCAGCAGATTTATTTAACCCCAGAAAGCAATACCTGGTATAATCTCTAGACTGAGGAGAGCAAGACAGCAACACTGATCTAATTCTACACTACCCAATGCCTAGTTACATCACCACTGTCTTATTTACTTGAAAATAAAGTCACCAAACTGTTTTGTATGATCAAGATCTGGTGAGATTATTTATCCAAGTCTTTATCTGGGTAATGATTTAAGTGGTGTTTCTTACTGTGAAGTTCTACTCACAACATAACTTGGTAAAAGTAACAGTGGAATTTCCCATTTTATTGTGTTTCATTATTTCCATATACATGCATAGTTTATAAGTAAAAAATTTTTTTCTAACTGCCAGCCCTTTAAACTCTCCCTGGGATCTGAAAGTCAAGCTGGGTGCTTTCCTTATGCATCTTCACCAATAATAAAGGGTCATTGGCTAAATCAGACCCTCAACTGACACCAGTGCAATTTCATCTTGATTGAAACTTAACAAACAGATTTGCTGGCAATGCAAGAAAACTAACGGAATCCAGCTCTTAACTGTGTTGGCTCTGCAGAGGCAACAGTAAAGACTCATTTTGATCACTAAAGTGAGAAGATGGGAATGTTTACATACAAAGAGCAAATATGAGTAATCGAGTGGCTTTAAAAAAATCACAACACTTTAATGAAGGTAAAGTCCACATTCATACAAATAAAAGCAAATAATGCAATTTTTGTTTAACTAATAAAAACTCTTTACTGCCTACAGTGAATAAACTAACTCACTTGATGATCAGGCTCTCATGATGAAAGCCAGTTTCCAGTCACACAAAACTAAGTCTTCCTAATGATTCGCTGGTTACACCTGATTGTGATTTGAAAAGAGAACCAGGATTAATATTTTTTCAATATAATTTATTATAAATCAAAATTAAAGCGATGTAGTGTTCCAAAAGCTTATCAGGGACAGGTAAACAAACTGATATGGATAATGGAAGAAGCTTCAACTGTAACAATCAGATTAAGAAAAAAATGTCTGTTTATTTTTTTATTTTTTAATTCTAGGAAGGGATATAACCTCTTCCCACACACTTCAGGACATATGACAACCACTAATTGACAGCAGTGAATTAGGAATTTCCCCTTCTGGCCAGGTTATTCTGTAACTGTCCACTGCAGGGTTTCTTTAACCTTCCTCTGAAATAGGACAATGGCCAAGGTGGATCACTGGTCTGATCCAGTTCAGCAACAGCAATGTTGAGTTCCCACCCTGCTCCAAACACTCTAGATACCTTCCAAATTACTCCCGTTCTTTGGTTTGAGTTTACTGTTAAGCTACACAACAACAGGACATAAACCCAAGTCTAAGCCTTCTCTCAAACTTGGCAGTGCTTAAGGTTGTTTCTACAGTGCCCCTCTGTTCCGGACCCTATTTCCTCTTCTTCACAGGAGGTAGGATTCTCTTACTGCCCCATCCCTGCCAGCAAGTGTTGGAATGCTGCAGATTAATTACTGCTTATTCACTAGGGCAGGCATGACTCCTTAAACTCCACCCTGCATAGAAAAGAGGTGGGAATACCCTTCAGAAAGGGAACGTGATTCTGGGACAAGCTGGTCCGCAGAGTAGGAACCCTAGGCAGAGCTAAGCCTGGGGAAAAGGCTTTAGGCTGCAGTTATCCAATATTACCTTTAGAATTACCTTTGTTAATAAAATCAGGCCACAAGAAGGGTGACTTTTGGACTCTACAACTAGTATGTATTTTGTGTCTGTGACCTGGCGGGAGTCCCTGTCCAGCTCCAGAGACATTTAAACACTTTTATGCTCCTAGGTTCAAGCTGGACTGGCTTCCAGGAGGAGTCAGCAGGAAAAAACAAAGCAAAAATCTGACACTTTATATAGGGTCTCAGCATCTGATCCCCCTTCAAAAAAGGTTCAGCCATAAGAACCTGAACACCCTTTTACTCTGGCATAGACCTCTGTGATGGGGTTTGGGGTGCAATCCACACCAGGAGGGGTTGAGTCACCATATGCCCTGTAACCTTGGGTCCCTCACACTTTTTTGCCACTCTACTTCCCAACCTGGGATGCTCACAACCAGGGTACAAGCATGCAAGTCATTCACTCTATATACACTTTTATAATACAGTACTATTGTATTCAATCAGTTGATTCAGTTGTGTATCACTTGATGTTCAGTCACTTGTCTTTACAGACCAGTAAACCCTTGATATACGTTCTTCTGAGGGTTACCCCTCAAATTAAAGTTTATTCAAGCAGTGAGAAAGGGCACACAGAGTCTGGTGGTGATGGAAGCTTCATGCTCTTTCCTCCCCCAAGTTAGCTTACATACAGATTGTTGTTTCCTGCCCTCTCCTCCCACTGCTGTCTTGATGGTCTTGCTGTTTGCTGCTTATATGTAAATAGGGACCGATAGGTGTTGGAACTAGCAGTGCTGGGGGTGCAGCCGCACCTCCTGGCTTGAAATGGTTTCCATCATATACAGCAGGGGCAGGCAAACTTTTTGGCCTGAGGCCACATCGGGTTTCAGAAATTGTATGGAGGGCCAGTTAGGGGAGGCTGTGCTAGGCTGTGCCCCTGCCCCCATCCGCCCCCCCTTTGCTTCTCACCCCCTGACGGCCACTCCCCAGGACTCCTGCCCCACTCAACCCCCCCTGTTCCCTGATGGCCCCCCCAGGACCCCATCCCATCCACCGCCCCCCCCCCCGGCTCCCTGTCCCCTGACTGCCCCCGGAACCCTTGCCCCTGACTGCCCCCCACTGCCCTATCCAACCTCCCCTCCTTCCTGAATGCCCCCCCGGGAACCCCTGCCCCATTCAACCCCTCCCCCCCGTTCCCCACCCTCTGATAGCCCCAACCCCATCCACACCCCTGCCCCCTGCCCACCACCCTGAACTCCCCTGCCCTCTGTCCAACCTCCCCTGCTCCCTGCCCCCTTACCGCGCAGCACAGAGCACCGGTGGCTGGTGGCATTACAGCCACACCGTCCAGAGCATTGCCCAGCCACCCAGAGCATTGTGTCAGTGTAGTGTAGTAAATTGCTCTCCAGAACTGCTACCAGTGGCACATTCCAACGCGGAGCAGTTTAATACATGACACTGGCAGCATGGCGCG
Source organism: Caretta caretta (assembly GCF_965140235.1). Classification (NCBI taxonomy): domain Eukaryota; kingdom Metazoa; phylum Chordata; order Testudines; family Cheloniidae; genus Caretta; species Caretta caretta. The sequence continues at coordinate 77,148,357 of NC_134213.1, forward strand.
CTGAGGCTGCAGGGGAGGGGGAACAGTGGAGGAGGGGTCGGGGGTGAGCCTCACAGGCCAGGAGTTCAGGGGCCAGGCAGGAGAGGCCTGCGGGCCGGATGTGGCCCGCGGGCTGTAGTTTGCCCACCTCTGATATACAGGGTTTACAGTTTGGTTCAATGGCTCTCAGCACCCCCACTATACAAATTGTTCCAGCACTCCTGTATGGACTTTCATTGACTTTGCCTGAAGATCAGGCTGGTCAGAGAATCAAATCCACATTCCTTTGTCAAAGGCAGTTATGTTTACTAACTTCCCCTGACATGCCTGGTTTAAACATACTTTAGTCAGAATTCTAGCATATATGCATAACTCTTAATACCTAGAGCCCTGCAAATCTGTAGATATCCCTGCTTTATATCCACGGACCATGTTTGAGGACTACAGAGGGATGCGGATCCAAAATTTATATCTAGAGCCCTGCAAATCTGCAGATATCCGCTTTATATCTGTGGACCATGTTTGCGGATCACAGATCAGATGAGGATACAAATGTTGTATCCACGCAGGGCTCTAGAAATACCCATTACATACATACATCACACAAGAATATTAATGATCAGTGAGCTATTAGTTTTCATATGCCATCCCAGAAGATACATTTTGTACAAAAATGATTACAACAGTCTGAAGGGTGTGAATACAGGGGTGTTTAGTGTCACAGTGATACATCACTATTGCCCAGACACTATTGAAATTAGTCCCACAGTTCGAACACCTTTTCCAAGAGCAGTAAAACAGGGCTTTACATACACTCTGCTTTGCCATTCCACAGGAATCAGGACAGGTAATAAACCCTTTGGAACAAGGCACTCAGCATTTTTAAATACTGACACAATAGAGCAGTAACTGTCAACATTGTTAAAAAAAAATAATTGAAACATTCAATTTAACTGAGAGACAAAGCTCAAGCAAGAGCTACCTGGGGGCTAACATTTCCATAATCTGTAACTATAGCTCACAATATGCTACAAGTGAAATTAACATAGGAGTTTAGTATATTAAGATTTTACAGAATTATAGGATAGAAAATTATGAAATTATTGCACTATCACAACCATATAATGCCAATTTAAGGTAACAAACTGACTTTAATCATTTGTATAGAAAAAAACTGCAATGGGTCTATGCTTTTCTTTTTTGGTTAGTTTTTATTGCATGGATTGCTTTAAAGCACAAATTCAAAATCCCAGCAATGTGCTCCTTGGTAGAAGCACACAGATCACTTCTACATCTCAGCAGTCATGCTGTCTTCTAATGCATGCGTGTCATTACTTAGTTCATTGTACTTTCCCCAAATGAAGAATGAAAGCAGCAACACTTTCCCCTGTATGACCTCTTTCAGTTCCTGGGACTCCTGTGGGCAGACAAGAATACCAAGAACTATGAATGCAGTTTATATTTGGGATTGGTCAATTAACTAAATGTCCTTAACGTGTGACTTACTCTTTAATTATTTTTTCTTTTAAAAGCCTCTACTAAACAAAACATATTACCACTGTTTAACAAGTGAACTAATTAATTAAGTACACATGCACTCTCACAGTCCAGGTCACATGCACTGCAAACCATCATGCAAGCAGCAGTATATTTGGATGTATCGATGAACTGAGAAACTCATTTAACAAATACAATTTCTCTTGCACCTAGTGTTGTAGGAACCTTTTTGCCTCATATATTCTTCATGTCTCAAAATCAACACTCCTCCCTTTTCAGAACTGCGACTTGCGCCACTGTGACTGAACACACTGCAAATTACAAAGGTGCAGCATACATACTATACACTAGCTAACCTATTCCAGGTGCTCTGCCTCCACACACAACAATTCTGGCAAATGTTACTAGGCCAGTGTGTTGTTGCACCTCTCCCACAATCCCTAGCACAGCTCCTTGGAGCAGATGCATAGGGTCTATGGCATTGGTCCCCAAACTGGGGTGAGGGGGGCACTGCCTGGCCCTTGAGCTCCCAGCCGGGGAGGGTAGCCCCCACCCCGCCCCTCCCCTCCTGTCCACCCTCCCCTGAAGCCACGCCGCCGTGCTGGCCGCGTGGCTTGCACCTGCCCACCCCTCAGGCTTTCCAATAAGCCAGTCCTGCCGTGGTAAGGGGGTGGCGAGCAGGGGGGCGGGGTTGGATAAGGGCAGGAGGTCCCGGGGGGGCAGTCAGGAGACAGGGAGCGGTTGGATGGGGCACAGGTTCTTTGGGGGGAGCGGTCAGGAAACAGGGAGGATTGGATAGGCATGGGAGTCCCGGGGGGCCTGTCAGGGGGCAGAGGTGTGGATAGGGGTCAGGGCTGTCAGGAGACAGGAAGCAGGGGGGGTTGGATAGGGGGTGGGGTCCCGGGAGGGGGTAGTCAGGGGACAAGGATCAGGGGGGGTTGAATAGGGAGTGGGGTCCCAGGGGGGGGCATTAGGGGTGGGGGTGACGGGAGGGGGGGTCAGGGGACAAGTATCAGGGGGCGTGATGCCGACAAGTTTGGGAACCACTGGTCTATGGTTTTAGTGTGACATTTGCACCTGTTCAGAGTTTTCGGCATGTCCTGTTGGATTCTTTGGCTGGTTCTGTGAGGCATGTAGATAGGCACCTGAGTCACGAAAGGGTAGGTACTATGCCCTGCTACAGCTACACTCTCAGACTTGCAGATGTCAGGGCAGAGAGCCACCAGTCTCTCCTCAAACTCTGCTGAATCCATTGTGGGCCTGGAGTCACAGACTCTGATAACCCTGACACCTATGGGTGGTGGGCCTGAGAAACTAAGGAGCTTGAGTTTATGCTTAGTTTTCATTAATTCAATACTTATGAATTTAGTTTTGTTGCATTATTTTATGTTCTTGTTTGGGTAAAATTTGGGGTGTCAAGGAAGATTGGGGTGTCAAGGAAGAGTTGGAGAAGTAGGGGACCAACCAGCATGTACATCTACCAAGAACCAGGCCAGCTGCTCTCACGCCACCATACCGTAGGCTTGACAGGTGTTGCAACTTTGAAATACTACTGAAGGGCAAGCAGAAGGACTGTAGAGTTGCAATGCTGCAATGAGTCCCAGCGCTACCAGAGAGCTTGCATTTCATGTCCATACAGGCAAATCAAATGTGCAGGAAGCCCCAGGGCGGGATGCAATAGGGCTTAGCTTTGCTTATTGCAATGGCAGCATGATTGCTTTTACACCACTGCAAGTAAATGTTATGCAATGTTGCTATGGTAACGCCAAATGCTCTAGGGTAGACAGGGCCTTTCAGGGTGCATCTACAAAGGAAAATTAGGGTTTCTGCACCAGTGTTACCAATGTTGTAAACTGTAGGAAAACATGGTGCAGGTACTGTTACCACCATGTTCTCTAATCCAGTTCAGAGAGCCATAAAGCCCCTATCATGTATACATTAAGATTCTATCCCTCACTCTACAGCTGTCTGTTGTGGAGTAGAGAAGACACACTCACACACAACACCTGGGTTATTTAGCGAAATGCAGCACACATAGCAATGCCTATTAATAAGGTTACCTAACAACTTCCATAGCAACCTTCTGTTTTTAGTAGGTTCTAATGTTGTCAAACAGTAACTTTTGGATCTGAAATTTTCCTTCCTCATCTGTGCCTCAGGTTGAATTTTTTGAAAGTTTGATTAAATATAGTTTAGCAATTTTGCAGAACTGAGTCAGAAAAGGAAAACAAAGCCAGTCTTGTTAGTGTTCCAAGGGGATGGGGAACAGGGGGCTGTTGGATAGGGCAGAGGTTCGGGGGGGGCAGTTAGGGGGTGGGAGGGTGTTAGATAGGGAGTGGGGTCCCGGGTGGTGGTTAGGGGTGGGGGTCCCAGGAAGGGGCGGTCAGGGGATAGGGAGCAGGGGAGGTTGGATGGGTCGGAGGTTCTGAGGGGGACAGTCAGGGGGCGGGAAGTGGGAAGGAGCGGATAGGGGGTAGGGGCAAGGCTGTTTGGGGAGGCACAGCCTTCCTTACCCGCCCTCCATACAGTTTTGCATCCTGAAGTGGCCCTCGGGCCAAAAAGTTTGCCAACCCTTGCTCTAACAAATCAAGCTAGCCAAGAAGAAAAAGAAAACTTCTACAAACGACTCCAGAACACAGTAAACAAGGTCCTGAATAAGGATGTCCCCCTAGCAACTGGACACATGAATACTGAAGTGGGGAGCAATAATATTGACAGGGAAGTAATTAGGGGGAAGGCCTCAGTGAAATAAAAGGAAATGGTGAAATCTTTGCTGATTTTTGTAGAATGAATGATCCGGTCATTAGAGGTACTATTTTCCATCACCGGACTATTCACAAGGCAACTTGGAGGTCACCAAATGAATCATATTACAATTTGGCACGAATGGAGAACAGTTTTAGAGGATGCACTGTTGTGATAATTGGGCCTACAAATTTACCACACTTGTGAGCTGGACTGTAAGAAGTAAGTGTAAGTTTGTAAAATGTCACAATAACTTATAACAATAAATGCTGACAGGAAAAGGTGCAAAAAGAGACAAAAACTGAATTAGTCCAAACAAAAATGCCTACTGATACAACTCAATACAACTGTGTTAATAGAGCCCTGTGTGGATACAAAATTTGTATCCGTATCCGATCTGCAAAAATGGTTTGTGGATATCTGCGGATTTGCAGGACTTTATGTCTTAAGATCATGCTTGGTAAATAAGAGAATTGTGGAACTGGAAGTCAATGAAGCAAAATTGGTGTGATGAAAATTTGGCCTCATTGGTGGACAAAATGATGAAGGGATGCACTGTTCCACCCACCACTCTTTAAAAAAAAAAAAAAAAAAGATTTTGGAGGGGAAAGCTGGCTATGCTACATTGACTGAATGAAAGGGGAAGGAGCAAGCTTCACTCTCAGGGCTTCCACCCCCACCATGTCCTGGAACCCCAGACCTTCTTCATCCTAATCTTGAAAGACATCCTGACCAGACTAGGCCAGAGAGATGGAGCCAGATGACATCACCACCTCCAGCGGCTTCGACTAAATCCCAAACACTACCTAGGATGTGAGACTTCATCCCACTCCCCCCACCTTGTGTCCTTTCCCTTCCCCACCCTATTTCTTTTCTTTCCTATCTCTCTCCTTTAGCCTTCTGTTTAATAAGAGTCTGGCTTAGCCATCCAAGTGTTACACATTTTGTAACGCTGCTGTGAACCTGTGACCAGAGAGGAAACTAAAAGCAATGACCTAAACAGCTGGTTGCTACTACAAGTTTGACAGGTCTCAAGAGTGACTGATAAGACCATGCACCATACTTGTTCTTTTCTATCAGTGAGATTGCAGAGACAGAAGCTGCATTTTCTATCTTTACTATTCTTTTCTCTCCTCTTTTGTGTTTGTCTTGTTTTGTCTTCTTCGGAAATGGGATAAGACATTCACAACCGCAACAATAACAATTCCAGCCCATCTCAACTAACTTCTTCTCTTTTCCCCAAAAAGGACAGTTATTGCCATCTCTGATATGGTCTAAAAGACTGTCAAACAAGGGAGTTTTTTTCCTTCTAAAAACTCTCCTGCTAAAAGGAACAAGGGATGTTGCTAAAATGAAAGTCTTACTTAATATTTTACATTTCAAATGTTCTGTTTTTTCTTCTTTTGTGTATCTTTACTAAAAGGTGAAATGTTTAATGATTTGTTTGCCATGGTACTAAGCAGGCTGAGGAACCTGTATACCAAACCCTGAACCTTGTTTAAAACTGATGGACAGATAGTGACTGGGTCATGTTAACACCTTAGACTCGTTAGGCCCATATAGTCTATCTATATTAATACAACAGTACGTAGCAGGAATTGGGTTGACGTGGGAATGGACCATACATTAGTGGTAGCTGAATTGAGAATAAAAATAAGAACAAAGTAAAGAGAGAACTTGTCAGAGACATCTGCACATTATAACATTGCCAGGCTAGAACAGACACCACGAGTGTTTAGAATTGCACTAGAAAATAGATACCAGGCACTTGAAATGAAGACAACAGAACAGCAGAAGGCAAATGGAAACATGTAAAGGAAACTTTCACCAAAACCTGCAAAGAAGTGCGGCGCTTCATGAAGAAACACCATAATGAATGGTTGTCTGAGGATACATGGCAGAAGATAGAAGATGTAAAATTAAACTGAAATTAATTCAAGCAAGAACAAGAACACAAACAGTGACTCCAGGAGGAATATGCCACAAAGAACAAAGAGATCAAAAAGAATGCCAGGAAACAGAAATAAATTTTATAGGCAAAATGGCAACAGATGCACAGGTTGCCACAGCATAAATGATATGAAGACCCTGTATAACATCACTAGACAGCTGTCAGGGAGAACAAACACCAAGCATCCAAGGCAGTGAAGGTAATGTAACAATGAAAATAACAAAAACTTAAATATATGGAGGCAGGACTTTAGTCAACCCCCTAGACACAGAGGATGGAGAAGCTCTAGATGCCGAACTAGTACTGACCACTAGAAGTGGACGTAGAAGTAGAGAGGGAAGTTAATTGGTTAAAAAATGGAAAGGCACCAGATTTGGACAACATCCCAATGGAGATCCTTAATGACTTGAAGAACAAAGTAGACATTTTGACAGGCCTCTCACAAAAGATATGGGAAGAAGAAAAAATACTGAATGAGTAGAAAAAGGTCATATAATAAAGGCACCAAAGAAAGGAGAACTCAGACAGTGCAAAAAACTGGAGAGGCATCCAACTTTAATATATTCACATGCATTATCTTAGGCAGACTAAGGAACACAGTAGATTCAAGGCTATGGCAAAACAGGCAGGGTTCAGGCAGGAGAAATCATGCACAGATCAAATTATAACCCTGTGTATCATCACAGTACCATCAATCCAATGGCAGTCCCTGATATACATGAATTTCATAGATTTCCAAAAGCCTTTGACACAGCCGATAGAATAGCCTTTATGAAATGCTGCAGAAATTTGTGAATATTATCCAGAACTTCTATGAAAATATGACATGTCAACTAATACATAGCAACAAATTGACCAAGCCATTCGACATAATTACCTGTATCAGACAAGGATGCATGTCGCCCATGACTTTCCTGTTGACTGAGTATTTAGAAAGACCACAGAACAACGAAGGGGTATAACTAAGGCTGCAAGTCTGTCACGGAGGTCACAGATTCCATGACTTTCCGTGACCTCCATGACTTCTGCAGTGGCTGGTGCTGGCACAGGGGCTGCCCAAGCTGGGCAGCCCATGGGCCAGCAGCAGCAGTTTGGGTGTGTGGGAGGGGGCTCAGGGTGAGGGAGTTGCGGGGGGGGGGCACTTACCTTGGGGTGGGGAGCTCCCCAGTTCCCATCAGCATGGCCCTGCACCTCCTGGCCAATGGGAGCCGCGCAACCGGGGCTTGTGGTGGGAGCAGCGCACTGAGCCCCGACCCTCCGCCGCCTAGGAGTTGCAGGGACACATGGAACCAGGTAGGGAGCCCCTGCCAGCCCCGCCAATGCCTCCCCCGCTCAGCACCAGCGGGGTTCCGAGCCACCTCCCGCAGCATCTGCAACAGTCCCAGACCACACCCGCCCCGAGCACCCAGGTCACCCCACCCAAGTTTTAGTTAGGGTAAGGCAGTAAACAAAAATTCATGGCTTGTGACCTGTCCATGACTTTTACTAAAAATACCCATGACTAAAACATAGCCTTAGGAATAACTTTTACACAGAAGCTACAAGACCTCAACTTTGCAGATGGCATCAACCTGCTGTCCTATACCCACAGAGATATGCAAGCTAAAACAAATCATCTCCAGATGTATGCACAGTTAGTAGGGCTGAAAGTCAACACCAAGAAAACTAAACCCATACAACAAGAAAGCCAATCACACTTTCTGGGATTGACATTAAAGAGGTCCTACACTTCACATCTTGACAGCATCATAAGCAAAATAGGTGGAAGAGATGAAGGCATTAAAGCCAGAACAACAAAAACCAGACATGCCTTTGCAACCCTAACCCAATATAGAGAAACAGAAACCTTGTCCTCTGAACTAAACTTCAAATATTTAATGCCTTGTAAAGTTTACCTTATTATATGGCACGGAAACATGGAGACTTATCAAGACCTTACCATTTAAGCTCCAAGTTTTATAAACAGCTGCTTTAGACAAATCCTCAATGTCAGATGGACAGAAAAAAATCCAGAGATGAAGAACTCTGCAAGAGGATGAAACAGAAACTGACAGTACAGGACATTATGGAACAAATAAAATAACATAAGACAGGTGTTGGACTGGAATCCCTAGGGCAAGAGGCAATGGGGTAGACCAAGGACAATTTGGAAACTGCAGCAAGAGACCACCAAAGATGGAAGGCAGTAGTGAAGGCCATACGTTCTACATGGAATAGAGGCATAAGACCAGTAAGTTGTCCTTGGATGAATGGAGGTCAAGTGTGAGATTTCCTCAGCCTTCAGTTTAAGGGAGGGTGCAGTTTAATCTTAACAAAAGGACCTTTTCTCCCAAATGTTTCTGAGAAGTTAAGTAAAACAGGTGGGCATGAGAGGACTAGTTGAACCATTTCAGTTTGTTTGCAGCCACACTGGTCCGAAGCCAACTCAGAAGGAACCAGTCATTTAACCAGTTATTACTCTCGCTGACAAAAGAGCTGTTCTGATGATTAAAACATTGCATAGGCTGTTTGAAGTGTTTGTGCTGATGCAAAGTGTTCTATAAATGTACAGACGGCTTTAACTGGTATAATATCTCTAGTATTAACCAAGTTGTAATGGTATAAGCTCACTAGTTCTCCAGTCCTCCAAGGATTCCTACAGCAAGAAGGAAGATAAGAACATCTACATTAGATAAAACAAGTAGAACCTTTCCCCGCCTCACATCTCCCTCCTCCTGCCACCCCTCCCACCCAAAAGACCCTTTTTTATATATCATGAAGCCACCAAATAAAACCACAGGTTTTTCCCTTTGCAAGTGTGATGGGGTTCCCGGGGTACAACCTGGAACTGGGATACCTCTGTGCCCCCTTAACTCTCCAGCCTGGGCTGTCTCTCACAATGTTTTACAAGTGACAAGCAGCAAACTCCTTCAGGTGCTGTTATCACTAAGTACAACAGCATGTGGAGCCCCACACCCAGTTAGGTTGCATAAATGCTCCCAGAGCCAAATCACAAAGAGTAAGGCACCAGCAAATCTCCCAAGCCCACAGCCTTGACCCCAGAACTCTACCATCTTGCCCTGGTCAGAAGCCTGACGAGTGTAAGCTTATTACCCAGTCCGCCCCCCCTCAATGTAGAGAGGAGCCACCCTAGCCTTTGTAAAGTGAGCTGAGATACTTCAAGCAAAACACACTATTTTAAGTAAAATATAAAGCAGATGTATTAACTAAAAAAGATAGATTTTGAGTGATTATAAGTGATTGGTAACTATCTCTGACCTTTTATGCCTAAGAAAAGGTTAGTGCACAGGCTAAATCTGAAACCATATTAGATTAGGCAGTATTTGGATCAAGCAGTTTTTCTCACCCCACTGGATGTTGCAGGTAAGTTACAGTTCTTAACACACAGGCTTCCCGTTTAAGCCTGGGACCAATTTCCTCAGTTCAAGTCTTTGTCTTCCCTGCATTCCTGGTGCTTCCAGCATAGGTGGGGGAGGAGAAAGGCCAAAACATAATACCACTGTCCCCTATTTTATATCCTCAGTCCATGTGCCTGGAAGACACTAGCCCAGATATATCCTGGTGGGCTTTGCCGAGTCACAGAGTTGGGCAATCCCAGATGTGTGATGCTTGCCCAGCGTGTGATTTTGCCCAGCTCTCTTACAGCATTGTAAATCCCCTATATACAACTCCCCTGCCAATTAATGGTCATTTACAACCCTCGTGGGTGTGGATCACCTCCTTTGTTGTTACTTTGTTGAGAAAATTGAGTAATTTTATTATGACAAACTTACAACATATTTCAGCAACAACCATATAGCTAAATATCATAATTTGATGCACACTAACGATATACATATTTTGACAGAACAATGGGTTTCAACAGATCATGACCTTTCATATGATATCTTACATGGCATGCTTTGTATGAAATATATCCTAATTATATGATGGGTGAATACGGGAGTTCCAGCATGCTGTTTTGAGGTACAGAGTGCCACAGCAAGTTACTCTTGGTGTAAAACTTTCCCTATTACTTTTATTCAGGGTCTTTCAAACTGTTGTCCTACACCAAACACATCACATTGTCATCTGAGGTAAATGATCTTGCAACTGGAGGGAGAGGACAAATAATCTTAGCTATCACCAAATTTTTATTATTCATTTCCATATTGTTAAAATGATGCAAAAGGTTACTATGACTTGCACAGACAAAACTAAAAAGTAATAAGTAGTAGATATTCTCCGTGACGTTACTACAGAGATGCTAAAAGTTAATTTACACTATATAAAAGTATAGACTCTCCCTGCAGCAGAAGGTTGATATATGCAAAGCAACATATAGTTATTCTTCAGTTACTGCCCCAACTGACTGACCCTCCATCCCCTTCTCCTCTGGGCTTTGTCCCTTTCCCGGGCCAGGAGGTCACCTGATTCCTTTGTTCTCCAACCCTTTAGCTATCACCTTGCAGGGGGGAAGGGCCCAGGCCATTAGCTGCCAGGAGACAAGAGTGTCAGCCATTTATGTACACTGGCCCTTTGCTCTGCAACAATTACACCCCTTATCCCACCGCTACCACCATGTCAAGCTTCTGAACTCTGAACTCTAGGGTACAGATGTGGGGACCTGCATGAAAGACCCCCTAAGCTTATTTTTATCAGCTTAGGTTAAAAACTTCCCCAAGGTACAAACTTTGCCTTGTCTTGAACAGTATGCTGCCACCACCAAGCGATTTAAACAAAGAACAGGGAAAGAGACCACTTGGAGACATCTTCCCCCGAAATATCCCCCCAAGCCCTACACCCCCTTTACTGGGGAAGGCTTGATAATAATATCCTCACCAATTGGTACAGGTGAACACAGACCCAAACCCTTGGATCTTAAGAACAATGAAAAAGCAATCAGGTTCTTAAAAGAATTTTATTTCAAGAAAAGGTAAAAGAATCACCTCTATTAAATCAGAATGGTAAATACCTTACAGGGTAACCAGATTCAAAACATAGAGAATCCCTCTAGGCAAAACCTTAAGTTACAAAAAGACACAAAAACAGGAATACACATTCCCTCCAGCACAGCGAATTTTACAAGCCAAAAAACAAAAGAAAATCTAAAGCATTTTCTAGCTAGATTACTTACTAACTTTACAGGAGTTGGAAGGTTTGCATCCTTGATCTGTTCCCGGCAAAGGTATCACACAGACAGCCAAAACCCTTTGTCCCCCCTTCCAGATTTGAAAGAATCTTGTCCCCTCATTGGCCATTTTGGGTAAGGTGCCAGAGGGGTTACCTTAGCTTCTTAACAGGTGAAAGGATTTTGCCTCTGGTCAGGAGGGATTTCATAGCACTGTATACAGAAAGGTGGTTACCCACATTAAAGCGCTGCTGTGGCAGTGCTTCAACATCGGCTGTGTAGACGTACCCTAAGAATGAAATACATTATATTGAAGATCTTGTTTGTTTTGTCATAGTGTTCAAATTAAGAGAAAAATTACAAGGAGAAAATTGAGTAGTTTTATTATGACAAGTAAATACCAAGAACAGAGCTTCCACAGTATTACATTTCTAAAGTTAGTTTATACTGGCTCAGACCCATAAACCATCTGTTCCTATATCCTCTCTTTAACATTAGCCTGTACCAGATGTTTCAGAGGAATGTGCAAGAAGTTCTGTAATAGACAATTATGGAAAAACCTTCCCAACAGGGTCAGTTTCTTCCTGACCCTAAAAGTGATTTTAAACCCTGAAGCACAAAGGTTAAATATCCTTTTTATTGCTATCTAACAGAACTGTAGAATTTCTCATCCATTCAAATGTCTAATCCTTTTCTGAATCCTACTAAGCTCTTGACCTCATTGTTAATCTTGTGGTAGTGAACTCCCAAGGTTAATTTTGCATTATGTAGAAAAAAAATATATATATATTTTCAATTTTACGTTGGTTGCTTTCCAGGGTATGTCTATACTGCATAGCAAACCCAGGCTCAGACTCAGGTTTAAGCCAAAGTACCTCTACATCAACACACACATCTAATTTGGGCCCACAGACCCGCCCAGGGGTATGGGTCCAAGTCCTGCTAAGCTGCAGGTTCAAGCCCAGGCATTTGCAGTGTGGATGAAGCTCAAGCCTGGGTTACCAGACTCATGTCCAAACAGTCCATTAATGCAAACCAACAATCCTTTGAGCCTGTGTTTCCCAGCCCATCCATCCCAAAGCTTCATACTCAATTCCCAGCAACCTCAAGCAACTTTCTGTTTCATACACAGCTGCTCAGCATTTAACCCTTCATTTCCACAGACTGATCAACACAGTTAATCCTCATGTGTGTTAGCTATGGCCAGCACTAATAAGAAATCCTGCATCAAAAGTGCTACTGGCTGGCCACAGGAACAGATTCTGGTTAATCTCTGGTGCATGCCAAGCAAGACATTTGACTTCAACAGGAGCACAAGAAATGATCATGTCTACAAATCTATATCGAGCAGCTGGTGGCATCAGGAATCAACCACACTGGAGTTCAATGCAAAGAGTGAATTAAACGGCTCAAGACAGACTACAACAAAGTCAAAGATGCTAACAGCACCTCTGAAAGCTCCCCATCTGTTTATCTCTTTTGCAAGAAATTCAACTGGGTGCTAAGGACTTCAGCAAGCACTGAGCCCACCATGGCACAGGACAATATGCAGATCAGGGATGGTACCCTGATAACCCCACAGTCACAGGCTCCACTGGAGAAGAGCCAGCAATTGCTGGATGAAGTTAATGAAGTGACTCTGGTGCTAATGCCAGTCCCTGAAAGGGCTATCCTGCCAGAGAAGCAAAAACACATCCCGGGTCCATATTCGAAGGAGGACCTGTTTGGAAATAGCCCTGGAGAGCAGCCCACCGCACAACCCAGAGCAGAAGAAATCTGGAGCCGTAGCCTGGCATGTTTCTGCCATCATGTTTGTTATTAATACATGAATGGGAGGGGTTTCTAGCTTCTGGCCCTCAGAAATGGTTAATACAAGCCAGGAGTTGTAGCGTACTTCCATTCAGGGCAGAACCCATGCCAGTTCCCTAGCACCTCCCCTCCCTTCCCCCGACACCACGTGGGATACAAAATGAACACTGGGAGCCGAGGGGAAAAAGTTAAACAAGCAATTATGAAATTTTTACTAGATACTCACTGATTGTTAGAAAGGTGGGTTGGGGCACTAAAATTATGAGCCTCACATACCCAACCTTGCTAATACAGTGTACCTGATAAGTCAGACACACTGCTCTGTCCCAGTGTTGGTGTATTTGGTCCGCAGCTTATTGCACCACTCCCGAGGGGCCGGATCGATTCCCGGCCCTGGGACCAGCCCTGGCTGCACTGGCGGCTCAGCCTGGCAGACACAGTTGACTCCCAGCAGGGCCGGGAGGCAGGGGGTGGGGGAGTGGGTCTGTGGGGAGTATGGGGGGGAGGTGCTGGGCTGTGAAGGGGTGGGGAGGATGTGTGTGTGTTGGGGCTCTAGGGAGTGGGGGTTCTGTGGGGGGTGCTGGGCAGCTGTGGTGGGGCTGTGGGCAGGGGTGGTGTTGTGCAAGGTGCTGTGCATTTGTGGATGGGTCTGGGGGGGCACTGGGCAGAGTAGGTGCTGGGGGGCTCTGGCCATAGGGAGTCGGGGGGTGTTGGGCAGGGGGGCTATGTGGCTTGGCTTGGGCTTGCCCCTGAGGGACCACTGTGCGTCTGGCAACTGCTGGTTTGTAAATAGTGCCCTCACATTGGGCAGAGTGGGGCTTCCCCTGCCATGCCCCATTGCCTCTGGCTGGCCCCTCAGACTGAATTCCCCGCACCATGCTCCATTGCCTCCATGGGGGCGCACAAAAGGTTAATCTGGCCCTGGAAAGGACTGTAAAACCATAGCTAGTAACAGACCCCCTCATATGAACCCCCTTCCCTCTCCACTCTGGGAAAAATGGTGGGGGAATATAGATAACTTTAATTGAATTTGTATATGTATCTTCCTATGATGTGTGATGGTTCTCAGTACTACTCCAAAGGATGTCTGAACTGGCCAGTGGTTTTTGTATGAATATAATAAGACCCAGTGATTAGAAATATCATCTTTTGACCTTGAATTGATGCAGGCCCTTTGAAAGAGCAGAAATGTAATTTTTTATCATGGCCAGATAATAACGTGCTCTTTCATGTTCCTTTCCAAGCTCTTCCACTTCTGCATGGCACACACAAGGGTCCAGAAGCCTGGGGGAAGGAGACTCTTCAATTACAGGCAAGGAGGGGGGAAAAAAGTTAGAGATAAGTCCATGGGGGATACTTGTGAGAAAGCCAATGAGCAGATGAAGTACCAGAGTGATCAGGATGCAAGAAAGGTGGAAAGAGAAAAAGTGCTCAGAGATTGGCAGCCCAGTTCTTGCAAAGCATGACCGCAGGTCAAGGGAGAAAGACAGAGTGCTACAGAAGCAACTGTTTGAGCGGTTGCTTTTGCTTATGGTCACCAGACTGCAGGCTCCAGCACCACTTCCACAGACACCTTCAGCTCCTGCTCCGGCCCCAATCCCTAAGGCCCCTCCCCACCCACCACCCTATTATGTACTGCATACTACACAGCCTTTGGACAATTCAGGGGTAAGCTGGATCATATCACAGGCAATGAACACTAGTACATGGTCAAATGTACCATGTGCATTTCTCTACTCCAGTCTAGCTGCAAAATGCACCAGACAGGCCATTACAAACAAAAGGGAATAGATAAACTGCTTCAGTGGCTATATACATAGTTGGAGTGATTTGCACTGTTGTCCGTTTCATATTTTAACATGCACTGTTCACTGATTTTGCACTGATTTTGATTATTGTGTAGTACATGGTTTTTACATTGTCACTTTGTATTTAAATAAATGTTTAAAATAAAAATGATGAATCTGCACAAGAGGCTTCATTAAAAAATTTTATTACATTTAATGAAGTCGGAACTTCATCACAGCAATCTGTAAACTCTGGGTTGAAGTACATGGCCAGTCTCAGTACAAATAATAAAAAATTTCAAAACATTTCATCATAATAATCCATTCGCTGTGGGTTGAAGTACATGGCCAGTTTTTATAAAATGCATAAAAAGTTCCATACATTTCAGCATAGTCAGCATGGAGGAACATTAGCATTGTCCACAAAATTCAAAATACAAATTCATAAAAATGATCTCCCAGAGCTGCCTCATAGCTGGAAACAGCACAATTACAAATTCTATTTAATTCCCTCCATGCCTGGGACTGTGCAAACCTATTATGTAGGCAAACAAAAGCATCCCTGTTTTCCGTTGCACATGTGGATCCAGCCCCAGACTTGCTAACTCCAAACTGGCTAGCTGTGGACCTGTAGCAATCCAGGGTAGCTTCCAGCTGGTTATAAGCAACCAGTTTCTGGGCCAGCACAACTGCCCTCAGGCATGTGTCCGAATGCTGGAGCATCAGAACAAGCTGATCACAAGCGTCTGGGAACATCTGTTTCTTCTTGCAAAAGTTCTGGAACCATTGCTGGTCATCCCAAGGTCCACATGAATATGTGGTCCCACCAGCTTGTGATTGTGGCCCTGCTGCAGAAGTGCTGCTGTACATATGGGGAATGTGCGATTTTGGCAACAGCCATAAGCCGCATTAGCTGGGTTGCAGCTACTATGTCAGTAACACCCTCCAAGAGGCGCTTTTGGTAGGACAAATACCACCACCAAAATGTCCACCAGGCTCCCACGGATGCTCTGCCTGATTCTCAAAATAGGAGCAAAAGAGTGAGCTGGAGAAGTTCTTCCTGGGTTGGGATCCATATTGATAACTCTGGTGCTGGGGACATGCAGACTCAAAAACGGCTCGGCTGAATGCACTGGCAGGCTCAAACCACTTCTGGTCAAGTCCCACAGGATGGATGGACGGACAGACAAGTTACCCACAATACACAATGAATCAAGTCCTAGAGTGGCCACAATACCAAAGATATTAAGAATCCTGGGACATGCCCCAGAAACAATGAAGTCTGACTCAGATGTGCATAGAGTAGAGTGGATGTGCTGGCATGGGTGAGAGACTCAAATAACAATGTAGTGTGGATGCTCAAGCATGAGCTTCAGAAGAACAGGTCTGAAGGTGCAGTTCACATAGACTTGGGTTTACTATGCAGTGTAGACATATGCTCAGTTTCATCAACATATCTTTATTCCTGTTTTTAAAAAAAGTGATAAATGGGAACACCCGATTCACCGTCTCTTTACCACAGTTCAGAGCAGGGCTTCCAGCTCCCCAGCAGTCACCTCTCTCGGGCAGAGACCTGCATCTCTCTCCCTTCTGACCAGGGTATTTCCAGACTGCACAGCTCCCTGCCTTCTCTGTGTATTTCTCAGCACTGACAGGTTGCCCCAGGACACCTGGTGCTTTCTCTTCAGAGACAGTTAACAGGTGTAATTGCTACAACTATAAGGTACCACACAGTACTTCCTAGGCAAGCCTGCTTTATTCTTAAGGTACAAAAGCATTACAGAGAAAACTTACTCAAAGCAATAGAAGAACCTAACATACACACACTAATAAACTTTCCAAAATTAATCCCAACCCTAACATGGACTCTGGCAGGAGCAGTCCTTTAAACCCCCACCCAAGGGGATTCTTGTGGTTACCAGTTCGTCACAGCTTCAGCTCAGAACAAGCACTCACAGTCCTTCGATCCCTACCCTAAGGATTGGGGCCCTCCATGGACCAGGGGTCTGGTCCGTTTGCTGAATCAGGAAAAAGACCCTGAGCCAGTTTAAAACCTAAAACCCTTTCTTTTTCTGTTGATCCTTGGAGAATCCAATCTGAACTAGTATATGTGTACCTGTCCAGCAGAGTGAATTCAAAGGGTGGTAACAGAAGAAATACATTCGCATCCCCGCTCCCTACTAGAGAAGGTACATTCAATGCCACAGTAACACATACACAATTGCATGTTTAATACAATGAACTGCAAAGATATTAACCCTAATTCAATAAGGTTTTAACTTAGTTCAATGAAGTTTATCTTAATCCCATGAGGTTTGTTCAGGATATTTTCAGTCTGTCACACATGCCTCTATCATATCCACTCTTAGCTGTCCTGGTTTACACTCAGGCCCGGTGTAACCACCAGGCCAACTAGGTGGCCACCTAGGGCGCCAAGATTTGAGGGCGCCAAAAAGCGTTGTCCAAAATGTCTGGGGTGCTCGTCTGGCGCCGGCTAACGTGTAACCCTCTTCCCGCTGCTGTGTGAGGTGTTGCTGTGGCTTTGATGGACTTTGATGGGAAGTGATGTCATTCCTCCTCCGGCCACCGGGGGCGCTGTACTGCGGGAGCCATGTGGGCCACCGCCTGGCCCGGGGCATGGGCCCTCTTGTGCTCGTCCCCCTGGCCTTGGGGCTCCTGCTGCTGCTGCTGCCCCCCGGTGGGTCCCCAGCTGCTCTGCTGGGCCTTGGCTGAGTCCTGCTGCTCAGGCTGCTCCATGTGCTGCTGCCCCGAGATGCTCTCCCCATGAGTAGCCGCCACCCTGCCCACAGCCAGCCCTTGCCGCACCCCCTGCCCTGCCCGCACCCAACCCCTGCCGCACCCCCTGCCCAAAGCCAGCCTGTCTCCATCCAGCCCCTTCTTCACCCCCCTGCCCTGCCCGCACCCAACCCCTGCCGCACCCCCTGCCCAAAGCCAGCCTGTCTCCATCCAGCCCCTTCTGCACCCCCTGCCCTGTCTGCACCCAACCCCTGC
Source organism: Caretta caretta (assembly GCF_965140235.1). Lineage (NCBI taxonomy): Eukaryota > Metazoa > Chordata > Testudines > Cheloniidae > Caretta > Caretta caretta. The sequence goes on from NC_134213.1 coordinate 77,166,247, forward strand.
CGCACCCCATGCCCAAAGCCAGCCTGTCTCCATCCAGCCCTTTCTGCACCCCTCTGCCCTGCCTGCACCAGCCCCGCACCTCCTGCCCTGCCCGAAGCCAGCCCCTGTCTCCAGCCAGCCCCTGCCACACCCCCCTGCCCAAAGCCAGACAGCCCCACACCCCCCGTCTCCAGCCAACCTCGCACCCCCTGCCCTGCCCGAAGCCAGCCAGCCCCACACCCTGTCAGGTTATTCATTTATTTTCATTAAATATGTAGACTAAATAATGAAATTAATAAATTTTCAAGCCGAATGTGTATTAATTCTAATGAACAATGCCACAGTATGCAGTATTCATTTTTGAAAGTTTATAATAAGCGATGCTCCGGGGGAGGGGAGGCACAAGGTGGAAGTTTCGCCTAGGGTGCAAAATATCCTTGCACCAGCCCTGTTTACACTAAACCATCCCAGTCTTTAAAGTTGATCAGATGAGATGTATTGTACCTGTGCTGTAACTGTTCTGTACATAAAAATGGAGTTAGCAGCCTTCAGTGTCTATGAGTGTATCTTTCAAAGAGCAATAAACTCACTACACATAATTCTACACAGCAATTAAGAAAAATGTAACAGCCTTGCAGAAGTGGGGGGCCCTGTCAGTAATTTAATGTCAAGTGTAAGCGAACAAGGTAGCTATAATGTGTAAGAGCTATTAACAGTGTTCTATATGAACTCAGAGATACAAACTTGTACACACAAACACACACACAGACACACACACCCCCTACTACTGAATCTACACAGGTTGGCCCTTCCACCTATGCACAGCCCTAAGTCAGTGGCACCTCAGAAGGCACCCAGTTGCAGGATCAAGACCAGAAGTATGTTGTACAAGTTAGTCCCTTTTGGTGAACTTCAGTGAACTAAAAAAAACGCATTGGCTCAACACAGTCTGGTACTTGCTGTTCATCAGGAACTCTGCAACTTTTGTGGGGCGGGGAGGGGAGCACAGTCTTAGAGGATTAAGGGAAATGAACAAAGAAATCAATATACAATATTTTAGCCATTCAGTTCTTACTTTTAAAAACATTTGTTGGGGATGGGGAGGACAGGCTAGGTTTTTTTGTTAATAGATTAAGAGTGAATTTACAGTCATATCCCTGTGTCTCATACGGCACATTACACCTAAATTATGAGACAGGGATCCAGAATTACTAATCTGTTTGCCTACATCTAGTCCAAGGTATACAGTGCTCCTTGCCTAATTTTACACTGTCCCTGCTTTTCAGGTTTTAAAGTGCCACAGATTGTGTTATGTGCTTGAAAAAAAAAAAATTGTAGAAGTTGTCAGGGGAAAGCTGGGTAGCTAAGGCCCTTAGGACCTAGGAACCATGGGAGGTGTTGTTTGACTCGTTAATTTTTTTCAACATATCCAGAAGGCTGTCGGTCCTATAGGGGACGATCCACTGAGCCCTAATTACGGGGGACAACAGAAAAAAACAAGGACAGGACAGGTGTGAAAGCCAAAGGCTCAAAAATACAGGATGGGAAGAATCTGCTTTAGGAGAAGAGATTATGAAGGGTCTGAATTCCTTGTTCGTAGCCCAGCAAACCTTGAAAGCAATGGATTGCTTGCTCTGCTGCACTCCATCCTAATATTTGCCCTATATCCAACTATGAAATATTAAGCATATTAACCTGATGTTTGTGCTACAATGATCAATAGTGACATAGTTAATGTTGACATTTATAGTTCAGAGTCAACTCACTGGGACAAACAGATCAGTTCACACCCTTCTCAGTGCTATCCTTTCAAGGCAGTTTGATGCTGTAGGCAGATATCAACACATAGGTCCATCAACACAGACTATTCCAAAAGGTTTTCTTCACAACCATAACAGGTTAGAAATTAAAAAAATAAAATAAAAAATAAACTAAGTGAAAGCCTAAATTCTGGTGAGTACTTGGGAAACTTAATAATGTACAATTTATGTGATCACAAGTTCACATTGTACACTGATCCCAGTTTACAGCTGCAGCAAAAAAACAATTTGAACAGTTGAGATGTTTTAGCAACACCAGGAATGATACAAGAGAGGAGATGGAAACAAGAATTTTATATTGGATTCCACAAAGCAATTGGACTTAATTAAATATTTAATGTCTCCTTGAAATCTAAAGTAGTGATCAACAGAACACGTCCCGGAGGGCAGAAGTGAGCAGGCTACTTATATGGTGCGGGCTCCTCCATGTTGTTTCATTGCAAAAGAAAGCCTGGAGGCTTGTAAAAGCAGCTGGAACCAAGGAGCAGCAGCCTGTGTCTCTGTCTCTGCTACAGACCACTGCCACACAAGAGACACTGTGGTTAACGTTTTTCCAGAGAGAATCACAGACTTCTGGCTTTAAAGTCCTTTGGGAAATGCATGACTCTCCTCTTACTTTTCCATGTATGCAACTGCTGTAGCATCCACAGGAACACAGACTGACAGAGAATGGGGACCAGGGTGGGGGGCGAGGGTGTGTGAAAAGAATTCCATGAGACAATTAAAATGTGGTCTATATTATGAAGAAGTTCACTACAGCAACTAGCTGCCCCAAATTGAAGATGCTCTTTCACTTTCCCTTGCCTCAAGCATATTCTGAACACGTAAACAACTCCAGTGTATGCACAAATCAAGTCTAGGCTAATCAGTGAAAACTGCATCACAAAGGGAACTATAGAAACTAATACACCTGTTATCTTAATAATTCCTCTGAGAGGGATATTAACTAATCAACTGCAAGTCAACTGATATTAACAGAGAAGCAAGCAGTTTTTACAAAAAGTGAACTCAAAAATGCTGAAGGGAAATAGTTATAAAAATAACATTCTGAACTAATTTTCCATTTGGCTTTACCACCATGATAATGGAAACACTGTGCAACTGCGTTAGTTTTTACAGGAGTGGGAGGGAAGAAAGTAAGTATTTGAAAATTAGGTCAGGCTCAACGGAATCTCAGCACTTCTTGGTTCTTGGAGCCACCACCATGGGAGCAACATGCTCATGCCAACATCGGGAGGCCCATGTGAACAGTTTTCAGTTCCAATTACATTTTTAACAAGTGAGACCTAAGCAGTTGTCACCTATTCAGAGATGTGAATGGTGGTCCAGACTCCACAGAAAGCTTCCCCTTTACTTCCTTCCAAACAGACCAGGGGCCAAGTAAATTATCCCACTGACATCTGCTCACAGAAGAGATATTCTACGTGCAGATCTACTCATTTTATCATGGAAGGGGGAATCCAGCCACCTCCACAGCACCATTGTGGGATCCACAAAGAGCTCTCCACAGGACCAGGAATCTATGCATAGGGAGAATAAAGGGCTGGTGGGAAGGCAGGGACAGGAGAAGACATAAATCATCCCTCTCTGTACCCACCAGGAATCCAACGATGATCCCATAGGACAAAAGATAAATACAGCCTTGAGATGCATTTACTTTTGCTCAGAGCCCTCTGCACAATGGATCCCCTTTTTAGGGCAGTTCCAGGGGCACAAGGAGGCAAAAGGGAAACCCTGAAATAGCGACTACAGTCGAGGCGCACTGTCAGGCATGAGTAGCCAAGAGCTAGCATGACTCAGGGCTTCCTAGTGGCATTTCCACCTGCACAGCACACCCACACAGATTTTCACAACTGGGGTGCAATGCAAGGGCGTCTGAGCCTTCCCAAAAGTAGGAGACATGGGGCCAGAAGCCCCCACCCGAGGCCCCTCCTCATCCCCCGAAGGCCCCGCCCCGACCAAGCCCTGTTCCCCCACTCAGGGTGGGAGTGAGCCCGAAATCAGCCCCCTGCCTGTGTCCCCGCCCCAGGGCTCACCACCCAGGGCAGGTGGAGGGACCCAGGCTCCCCACAGCTGCCCATGCAGCTCCAGCCAGGGGACAGGGCCTCAGAGCCACAGCCTGGCCATGATAAGGGCCACGGTGGACCTGCCACCTGCCTGCAGTTCGGGGGGCCCGCCGAGAGAAGTCCCTGGCCCACGTCCCCACCCCGAGTCCCCGACCCAGGGCAGGTGGCGGGTACGCGGCCCCCCACAACTGCCCATGCCTGATTCTTACCATGGCCGGCCTGCGGCTCCTGGTACAGCCAGGTTGGGGAGAGCCGCGTGGGCAGCTGTGGCGAGCTGCCACAGAGTCATGGACCCTCCACCTGACCTGGGCCGGGCAGGGAGCCCAGGGAGCGGGTACACAGGCCGTGTCTGCTCTCAGCTCCCCAGCAGAGCAGGCAGGTGGAGGGTCTGCACAGCTCCCACGACTACCTGGGCTCCCCGTCCGGGTTCCCCACTGGCCTGGCCGGGGGGTGGGACCTCATGGGGAAGAGGAGGGGAAGGGGGCAGGGTCCACCCTGACGAAAAGTGGATGGACCAAGCCCATCCACTTTCAAGAAGTGGGAAGGCCCTGGCCCCCTCCTGATCTGGCACCACTGGTGCAATTCAGTGGGAAAGACGTTTGCTGTCCTCAGTTTCATTTCATACAAGTGCCAAAAAAAAAAGGGCACAAAATTAAAAAGGAACAGCCAAGATTAATTTATATTTTATTAAAGGAGCGATATTATAGCTTTTACACAGCCATCCTGATTTTGACTGTTTTTAGGTTTACAATGATCCTGCATGCTCTCCCCCCTTCTGTTAACACTATCCATAACTGTAGTTCAGCACTACAGCTAAAGAATTCATGCTACACAGCAGCTAAATCTAAAATTGTGATCTAAGATAAATTAAAGGTTAAAGTATGCCAAAATGCACCTCTGTCCCTGAACCAGAAGATTTAGATAACTTCTTACAAGTTTTGGCCTCAAGGAGTACAAGGCTCTGCTGATGCCCCCCTGCACAGACAGCAAAATGGGATGCCATAAATACAAACATCACAAGGCCATAACTACATCACAGTGCCAAATACCTGAGAGCCACCTCCTCTTATCATGAAACTAGCCCAGCCATAATTTAATTTGTGAGTTTGTGTCTCAGGAGCAATTTAAGTAGAAAATATAAACTTCATGTTTAATTACAGAATTTCCCTTTACAATGTCAGGATGACAAGCAACCCCATATTAAAACAGTTACAAATGTTCACTCCCCTTTTACCTCCAGGCTTAAAAACGCAAGAAATGCAAAACATTGGCGTTTTCCAGATTGTCAGCCAAATGAACGTTTGAGAGAAAAAGTGCTTGAGTGTATGTGCGTGATATACCCTACCCACCCCACCCACCCACAGAGTTAATGGTTTAAACAGCTTGTCCATATTCCAGCTACAGCCAGAAAGTAATGAGGGGTTAAAGACTGAAGTATAATGAACCATCTAAAACAGTGCTTCTCAAGTTATCTGATGTCGGGGACCAGCAATTTTTTTTTCCAATGTGTGTGCAGACCAGCAGCTGATGGCTTGCGGACCACCACCACTTTGAGTAGCACTGATCTAAATCACATGAAAACAACAGTCTCAGACTTTAAGGCCAGAAGGGACCATCGTGATCATCTAGTCTGACCTCCTGCACATTGCAGGCCACAGAACCTCACCCACTCCTGTAATAGCTCCCTAACCTTTGATTGAGTTACTGAAGTCCTCAAATCATGATTTAAAATTTCCACGTTACAGAGAATCCACCTTTTACTCTAACCAGCAAGTCATCCGTGCTCCAAGCTGCAGAGGATGGTGAAAACCTCTCAGGGTCTCTGCCAATCTGATCTGGGGAAAATTCCTTCCCAACCACAAATATGGTGATTAGTTAGACCCTGAGCATGTCAGCGAGACCCATCAGCCAGACACTTGAGAAAGAATTCATTGTAGTAACTCAGAGCCCTCCCTATCTATTGTCCCATCTTCGGCCACACTGGAGATATTTGCTACTAGCAGTCGCAGGTGGGCCACATGTCCTTGTAGAGCAATCTCATCATACCATCTCCTCCATAAACTTATCAAGCTCAGTGTTGAAACAAGTTAGATTTTTTGCCCCCACTGATCTCCTTGGAAGGCTGTTCTAGAACTTCACTCCTCTGATGGTTAGAAACCTTAATCTAATTTCAAGCCTAAAATAAAATGAAAATAATGGCAATACTCAGCTATTTAAGAGTGCTGTAATGTCTTCAAAGCACTGTAAACATTGTGCCCAACATTTATGTCCCTATAAATAACACTTAAACAAATGCAGAGAGGAAGCAGTGTTTGCGGTTTAGGAAGAGACATCAAAATAAACATGTCAGTGCAACTCAAAGAGTAAACTATATGTGAGGACCTGAGGATAATTTGAATGCTTAAATTTGGGACACATCATAAGGGAAGGATTTTTTTTTTTTACACATTAATTATTAATTAATCTTTTCATCCATCTTACCTCCTGTGATGAGTCACTCACTCTCATTGCTAAAGTTAAAGTTGTATAAAAGGGTTATAGTTCAACTAGCATACGACCATGTAATCTGTAATATTTAACCCAGGATGACAAAGGCATCTTAAATGTTTTTCTTAATAAAATTCTGTTTTACCAGTGAACTCTAAGAGAAATTATAATTAGCTATATATCAAAGCAACACTTGGGATCTATATATTTTTAATAGCAGCAAGAGGAGATAAAACTTTCATCTCTAACAGTCATTCATAATAAAACCACCCATAAGGTAGACAGTTCTGATGATGCTACGGGCCTTGAACAAACAATATTTTTTGTTCATGTCACCAGATCTTCTTAATTACAGCCTCCGTTTACATGCAATGAAAAGGTCTGATCCTGTTATCCTCACACAGACAATTCCTATTAACGTCAAAGGATTTAACTTTAAGCATGCACTCCTTGTAGGTGTTGATTTATAGAGACTGAAAAACTAACAGTCTGATCCTGCAGCCCATACGTACGTGAACGGGGCTTTCAGAGTCTACAGGACTATTTGCAAGAATTAAGCTGCAGAATTGGAGCCTAATTTTGGATTCCTACGAAAGCAGTTTGCTCCTTTCCTGCACTAAAATTATTTCAGAATGATGGAACACATTTGCATATCTCCCACCCACACTCTTTTCTTATTTTGTCAACAGTGACAGAAAACCATACAAGACACCTACAAGCCAGGAGTAGACACAAAAGAGGAGGATGGAGGGCTTCACCAACAAGCTCCAGAGGAAACACCCAGATTGAAGTCCACCTACTGCTGCCAACAGCTGCTAGCAGGGATCTGCAATTTCTACCTGGACACAGTCATCCTTCCTAGCCTCCAGCTTTTAAGTGTCAAATATGAAATTCATCAGAGAGCTATCACTGCATTATCTTTCACGTCGGTGGACATTTGGAAAGTTACATTCACAACCACACATGCGAGGATCTTTATTTAAATGAAAGCTTAACTTCTGCCAGAAGTGACTGTAGGTCCCCTCCCTCACTTGCCATGACAAACTTCCCACTTGGCCCAAGAGAAAGAGACAGGAAATGGAGTGGTCAAGCTTTGTATTGAAGTTTAAAGACTAAAATTATAGGTTTTGATATCAGAAGGTTACTGCCAATCACAGGTATTTACATTTCACTCAGGGGATCAGGTGTTATCAAACTGTAATTGTTTGATAACATCTGATTAGGTGTTATCAAACCGTGAAAGTACATTTAAGTGATTTTAAAACCCAGTATTGGAATACTAGTTAAATAATTTAAGATGTGCTATATTAAGAATGGACACATAGGCACAAGGGGGGTAAAAAAAGGATCAAAGCCATACAAAGTTGAAGCCCTGCTCTTATTTTTCTTTCCCAGCCCTCCTCTTGAAGCTCTCTCCCAACAGTCCAAGCTTCACCACCACGCTACAGCCTCCCCTAAATCACTGCAGCTCAGACATACAGATGCAACTTGATATGGTCAATTAACCAGTGACTCAAGTGATTATCAAATATTTTGCAAATTTGTGCAAGACAATGCACCGGAGAGGCTGAAAACAAGCCCAGAAGAGTCAAACTTTCAAAAAATAAATAAATATGAAAACCATCAATACCAACAAAATAAAACCCCAACACGATATACTTTTCAGAATAAATAGCTGTACAAAAGTGTCCATGCACCATGGTTCACGTTATAAACAGTGGCACAATTAGAAAGGAACAAAGCAACCAAAAATTAACACGCTTGAGAATATATCAAATGAATCTGAGTATAAAAAAAGATTAGATACTACCCAAACAAGCCTGTTTTGACACCAAAGCACTATACAACACAAAGAAAATCTAAGTTAACACGGCCAAAGAAAGGAAAAACAGAACCACATGAAAGAAAAGGCAAGTCTTACAAAACAGCAGTGAGTCAGCTACTGCAGACTGTTTGACTGCTCTGAAAACAAGATGTGCACTTCTTATGTGCCTTACACAATGCTAAAAAATGAAGTAAGACCCTCTGCATATGTTCTGATACAGTAGATAAACAGATCAAAAGAGACACAAACAATGGTAACAAATGTTATTAAGTCATTCCAATTTTGAGCAACATTTTCAACCAGAATATATGCGCACACAATATTTTAACCCTAGGTACATCAATCCAGCTACATTCCTCCCATCTAATAATCGGTCTTTTTGGCAGCAGATCACTCGGAATGGCTTATCTGAAGGACACCTCCAACTGAAAAGGGTCATCTAGATTATATCTAATAGTTTCCTTTTTTAAAATGCCATGACCTCATACCCTACCTCAGTTCCATCAATGTATTAGAATACTCAAAAAGCCAAGAATAAGCCCCAAGGCATCTTCCTGTGAAGAATCATGTTAAATTCAACTATTCAAAGAAAAGATGGGAGATGTTTTGCTACACAGCACCATCCACATTTATAATATCAGTCTAAAGATTAAAGTTACTGTCAAATTAGTTTTCATAACCTTTCTTCCCTCAGACCATTTATAACAAGTCCTTGGTTACTAGCAACTCTCTCTCCTTGACCACACTATAGCCTGGGGATTTGTGGTTTTGTTTTCAGTCATTGCTCTAAGTTTGCTAAAAGCAGTGTGGCTGATTTTTGTAATAGAACATTGACATAATATATGAAAAACAGACAAAACGATTACTGCAAGATTGTTACTATAGAGAAAAAAGTAGGTCAGATGAGACAAACCAACCCTAATATGCTTCTTTTCTTTCCACTGAATAATTAATAGCAGCTGTGGGGTCTTTAGCAACACATATATTACCATAAAATGGTATTTTGCTGACAAGCACATTTTGAATAGGGAACCTCTTGTCTCAAATTCAAAGGGACCCTATCACCTTGAAATCTAATCAATTTCAAAAGTGAATGAAGTTGTTCAAGCGGCACACTTGCCCACTGAGTCCCTCAGCCAGTTATAGTGGTTTATTATTATTATTAAACATTCATACTGCAGGAGTACCGAGAGGCTTCAACTAGGTCAGGACTCCATTGTGCCAGGCACTGAATAAACACATCATAAATGACAGTCCATGCCTTATCATATTTCCCTATTTGAATGGGTTCTTTCTCCTCTTACCCATGCTGCTGAGTGTAAAAGCTACGTAAGAAGAGAAACTAAACAACCATGCAGAGACAATTCAACCATACTCAAAGTGTTGCCAAATGCATCAGGGAAACAGGAGTATTCTTTCTCCCATCTCATTCAGCCCTGGTCTACACTAGGACTTTAGGTCGAATTTAGCAGCGTTAAATCGATTTAAACCTGCACCCGTCCACACAATGAAGCCCTTTATTTCGACTTAAAGGGCTCTTAAAATCGATTTCCTTACTCCACCCCTGACAAGTGGATTAGCGCTTAAATCGACGTTGCCGGCTCGAATTTGGGGTACTGTGGACACAATTCGATGGTATTGGCCTCCGGGAGCTATCCCAGAGTGCTCCATTCTGACCGCTCTGGACAGCGCTCTCAACTCAGATGCACTGGCCAGGTAGACAGGAAAAGAACCGCGAACTTTTGAATCTCATTTCCTGTTTGGCCAGCGTGGCAAGCTGCAGGTGACCATGCAGAGCTCATCAGCACAGGTGACCATGATGGAGTCCCAGAATCGCAAAAGAGCTCCAGCATGGACCGAACGGGAGGTACGGGATCTGATCGCTGTTTGGGGAGAGGAATCCGTGCTATCAGAACTCCGTTCCAGTTTTCGAAATGCCAAAACCTTTGTGAAAATCTCCCAGGGCATGAAGGACAGAGGCCATAACAGGGACCCGAAGCAGTGCCGCGTGAAACTGAAGGAGCTGAGGCAAGCCTACCAGAAAACCAGAGAGGCGAACAGCCGCTCTGGGTCAGAGCCCCAAACATGCCGCTTCTATGATGAGCTGCATGCCATTTTAGGGGGTTCAGCCACCACTACCCCAGCCGTGTTGTTTGACTCCTTCAATGGAGATGGAGGCAATATGGAAGTAGGTTTTGGGGACGAAGAAGATGATGAGGAGGAGGAGGTTGTAGATAGCTCACAGCAAGCAAGTGGAGAAACCGGTTTTCCCGACAGCCAGGAACTGTTTCTCACCCTAGACCTGGAGCCAGTACCCCCCGAACCCACCCAAGGCTGCCTCCTGGACCCAGCAGGCGGAGAAGGGACCTCTGGTGAGTGTACCTTTTAAAATGCTATACATGGTTTAAAAGCAAGCATGTGAAAGGATTACTTTGCCCTGGCATTTGCGGTTCTCCTAGATGTAGTCCTAAAGCCTTTGCAAAAGGTTTCTGGGGAGGGCAGCCTTATTGCGTCCTTCATGGTAGGACACTTTACCACTCCAGGCCAGTAACACGTACTCGGGAATCACTGTAGAACAAAGCATTGCAGTGTATGTTTGCTGGCATTCAACCAAAATCCGTTCTTTATCTCTCTGTGTTATCCTCAGGAGAGTGAGATATAATTCATGGTCACCTGGTTGAAATAGAGTGCTTTTCTTCAGGGGACACTCAGAGGAGCCCATTCCTGCTGGGCTATTTGCCTGTGGCTAAACAGAAATGTTCCCCGCTGTTAGCCACAGGGAGGGGAGAAGGTTGAGGGGGTAGTCACGCGGTGGGAGGAGGCAAAATGCGACCTTGTAACGAAAGCACATGTGCTATGTATGTAATGTTAACAGCAAGGTTTACCCTGAAAGAGTGTAGCGACTGTTTTATAAAATGTGTCTTTTTAAATACCGCTGTCCCTTTTTTTTTCTCCACCAGCTGCATGTGTTTCAATGATCACAGGATCTTCTCCTTCCCAGAGGCTAGTGAAGCTTAGAAAGAAAAAAAAACGCACTCGCGATGAAATGTTCTCCGAGCTCATGCTGTCCTCCCACACTGACAGAGCACAGACGAATGCGTGGAGGCAAATAATGTCAGAGTGCAGGAAAGCACAAAATGACCGGGAGGAGAGGTGGAGGGCTGAAGAGAGTAAGTGGCGAGCTGAAGAGAGTAAGTGGCGAGCTGAAGAGAGGGCTGAAGCTCAAATGTGGCGGCAGCGTGATGAGAGGAGGCAGGATTCAATGCTGAGGCTGCTGCAGGACCAAACCAGTATGCTCCAGTGTATGGTTGAGCTGCAGCAAAGGCAGCTGGAGCACAGACTGCCACTGCTGCCCCTCTGTAACCAACCGCCCTCCTCCCCAAGTTCCATAGTCTCCACACCCAGACGCCCAAGAACGCGGTGGGGGGGCCTCCGGCCAACCAGCCACTCCACCACAGAGGACTGCCCAAAAAAAAGAAGGCTGTCATTCAATAAATTTTAAAGTTGTAAACTTTTAAAGTGCTGTGCTTAAAGTGCTGTGTGGCATTTTCCTTCCCTCCTCCACCACCCCTCCTGGGATACCTTGGTAGTCATCCCCCTATTTGTGTGATGAATGAATAACGAATGCATGACTGTGAAGCAGCAATGACTTTATTGCCTCTGCAAGCAATGATTAAAGGGAGGAGGGGAGGGTGGTTAGCTTACAGGGAAGTAGAGTGAACCAAGGGGCGGGGGGGTTCATCAAGGAGAAACAAACAGAACTTTCACATCATAGCCTGGCCAGTCATGAAACTGGTTTTCAAAGCTTCTCTGATGCGTACCGCGCCCTCCTGTGCTCTTCTAACCGCCCTGGTGTCTGGCTGCGCGTAACCAGCAGCTAGGCGATTTGCCTCAACCTCCCACCCCGCCATAAACGTCTCCCCCTTACTCTCACAGATATTGTGGAGCACACAGCAAGCAGTAATAACAGTGGGAATATTGGTTTCGCTGAGGTCTAAGCGAGTCAGTAAACTGCGCCAGCGCGCCTTTAAACGTCCAAATGCACATTCTACCACCATTCTGCACTTGCTCAGCCTGTAGTTGAACAGCTCCTGACTACTGTCCAGGCTGCCTGTGTACGGCTTCATGAGCCATGGCATTAAGGGGTAGGCTGGGTCCCCAAGGATACATATAGGCATTTCAACATCCCCAACAGTTATTTTCTGGTCTGGGAATAAAGTCCCTTCCTGCAGCTTTTGAAACAGACCAGAGTTCCTGAAGATGCGAGCATCATGCACCTTTCCCGGCCATCCCACGTTGATGTTGGTGAAACGTCCCTTGTGATCCACCAGAGCTTGCAGCACTATCGAAAAGTACCCCTTGCGGTTTATGTACTCGGCGGCTTGGTGCTCCGGTGCCAAGATAGGGATATGGGTTCCGTCTATAGCCCCACCACAGTTAGGGAATCCCATTGCAGCAAAGCCATCCACTATGACCTGCACATTTCCCAGGGTCACTACCCTTGATATCAGCAGATCTTTGATTGCGTGGGCTACTTGCATCACAGCAGCCCCCACAGTAGATTTGCCCACTCCAAATTGATTCCCAACTGACCGGTAGCTGTCTGGCGTTGCAAGCTTCCACAGGGCTATCGCCACTCGCTTCTCAACTGTGAGGGCTGCTCTCATCTTGGTATTCATGCGCTTCAGGGCAGGGGAAAGCAAGTCACAAAGTTCCATGAAAGTGCCCTTATGCATGCGAAAGTTTCGCAGCCACTGGGAATCGTCCCAGACCTGCAACACTATGCGGTCCCACCAGTCTGTGCTTGTTTCCCGAGCCCAGAATCGGCGTTCCACAGCATGAACCTGCCCCATTAGCACCATGATGCATGCATTGTCAGGGCCCATGCTTTCAGAGAAATCTGTGTCCATGTCCTGATCACTCACGGGACCGCGCTGACGTCGCCTCCTCGCCCGGTATCGCGTTGCCATGTTCTGGTGCTGCATATACTGCTGGATAATGCGTGTGGTGGTTAATGTGCTCCTAATTGCCAAAGTGAGCTGAGCGGCCTCCATGCTTGCCTTGGTATGGCGTCCGCACAGAAAAAAGGCGCGGAACGATTGTCTGCCGTTGCTCTGACGGAGGGAGGGGCGACTGACGACACGGCTTACAGGGTTGGCTTCAGGGAGCTAAAATCAACAAAGGGGGTGCCTGTACATCAAGGAGTATTTCAGGCAGGACTGCACGGAGGGTTCCAATAAGAAATGGTGCACCTAAGTTATCGTTGTTATTGGAACAAGGAGGTTAGCCTGGCCTCTGATTGATACATGGCTAGATTTACCTCGCTGCACCTTCTCTGTGAGTGACTGCAGTGTGATCTAGACAGGGGAGGAGGCAAATGAGTACAAAACAAATCTGGTCTATTTCTTGTTCTGACCCACTCCATCTATCTTTTACATCTTTGGCTGGCAGCAGACGGTGCAGAAGGACTGCATGCCATCCACATCTCATGGCTGCTCGGCAGAAGATGGTACAGTACGACTGCTAGCCATCTTCATCTCTTGCCTGCCTGGCATAAGATGGTACAATACGACTGCTAGCAATCCTCATCTCTTGCCTGCCTGGCAGAAGATGGTACAGTACGACTGCTAGCAGTCCGTATCGCCTGCCCGCTCACCATAAGACGGTTCAATAGGACTGACTGCAGGACTAAAGAGAATGACCTGGTCAAGTCACTCCAAATTTAGTCCCTGGCCCATGTCTGCCCAGGTGCTCCCAGCCGACGTGGCCAGGAGCACCTCGGACACGACGAGGACGACTACCAGTCGTATTGCACCGTCTGCTGCCAGAAGGCAATGGGTTGCTGCTACTGTGCAGCAAAGCCGTACCGTGTCTGCCAACACCCAGGAGACATAGGGTGACGGTTACCTGAGCGGGCTCCATGCTTGCCGTGGTATGGCGTCTGCACAGGTAACTCAGGAAAAAAGGCGCGAAATGATTGTCTGCCCTTGCTTTCACGGAGGGAGGGAGGGAACGGGGGCCTGACGACACGTACCCAGAACCACCCGCGACAATGTTTTAGCCCCATCAGAGTGCTCCATTGTGACTGCTCTGGACAGCACTCTCAGATGCCCGATTGTTTGCCATTGCTCTGACGCTGGGAGGGGCGCTTACAGGGTTGGCTTCAGGGAGCTAAAATCAACAAAGGGGGTGGCTTTACATCAAGGAGTATTTCAGGCAGGACTTCACGGAGGGTTCCAATAAGAAATGGTGCACCTAAGTTATTGTCCTTATTGGAACAAGAAGGTTAGCCTGGCCTCTGATTGATACATGGCTAGATTTACCTCGCTGCACCTTCTCTGTAAGTGACTGCAGTGTGATCTAGAAGAATTAATCCCCTAGACAGGGGAGGGGGGGAAGCAAATGAGTACAAAACAAATCTGGTCTATTTCTTGTTTTGATCCACTCCATCTATCTTTTACATCTTTGGCTGGCAGCAGACGGTGCAGAAGGACTGCATGCCATCCACATCTCATGGCTGCTCGGCAGAAGATGGTACAGTACGACTGCTAGCAGTCTGTATCGCCTGCCCGCTCACCATAAGACGGTTCAATAGGACTGACTGCAGGACTAAAGAGAATGACCTGGTCAAGTCACTCCAAATTTAGTCCCTGCGCCCATGTCTGCCCAGGCGCTCCTGATCGACCTCACAGAGGCGACCAGGAGCACCTGAGACATGACGATGACGGCTACCAGTCGTACTGTACCGTCTGCTGCCACAAGGCAAGGGGTTGCTGCTACTGTGTAGCAATGCCGTACCGCGTCTGCCAGCACCCAGGAGACATAGGGTGACGGTTACCTGAGCGGGCTCCATGCTTGCCATGGTATGGCGTCTGCACAGGTAACTCAGGAAAAAAGGCGCGAAATGATTGTCTGCCCTTGCTTTCACGGGGGGAGGGAGGGAACGGGGGGCTGACGATATGTACCCAGAACCACCCGCGACAATGTTTTAGCCCCATCAGGCATTGGGATCTCAACCCAGAATTCCAATGGGCAGCGGAGACTGCGGGAACTGTGGGATAGCTACCCACAGTGCAACGCTCCGGAAGTCGACGCTTGCCTCGGTACTGTGGAAGCGCTCCGCCGAGTTAATGCACTTAATGCACTTAGAGCATTTTCTGTGGGGACACACACACTCGAATATATAAAACCGATTTCTAAAAAACCGACTTCTATAAATTTGACCTAATTTCGTAGTGTAGACACATTAGTTGTATAAGATTTAGGTGTTACTTGTAACAAGATTAGGTAAAAAAATTTAGGCAGAAGGACGATATTTTTTAAGATGACAGTGTCCCTTTGATAGAAAACAGCAGAAATAGCAGCTGAAGTCAGCTTTGAAATGTTTAATAATAAGAGCTCTCCTTTCCCTGCCTTTCCACCTATATATATTATGCCTGTTTTAACAAAGTTCCCTTCAGTTTGAGCTACAGGAGACATACTGAAACAAAGTACTCATCAGAGCTGTAGGCAGGGAGCACACAGAAAGAAAGAGTGTGAAAGGCGATGACTGCACAGAGGACAGAATGCTACATAAATAATGAAGGATGCCCATCAAAAAAAGCAGTTCTCAGCTAAGCATTTCAATTATTGCTGCGAGATGCAGAATCATTCCAAAGCTATAGTGGATTCTCCCTCTTTAAACATGTAGATGATTTCTAGGAGTCTAAAAAAGCCTTACATTAGCAAAATAAGTGTTTCAGAAAGCAAACTTTTGTTATAAAATTCTCAACAACATGGGAGCAGGGGGAGGAGTCAGTAAAGAGGTACTGAGCCTCCAGGTCTGCAATGAGCACCATGTGGGCAGATCCCAGGGCTCATACAGAGCCCCACAGACCTCTACGTGACTGCAGGAAACAGGTTGCATAGAAATCGTTGAAGAGTATTAGCCTTAGGTTGCAGTGCAACAAGCAATACTTTAAAATAGTATTTACATGCTTTTATAAAAAAAAAATATTTCCCGTTCATGTTTAGTATTACATTTAATTTGAAAAAATCTTCTCTTCCCTATTTATTCCTACACACACACACAGCGCCAGGGATCTGATCCTCCTTATCATTATAGCTATCATTTACATTGCAGTATAAATACAAAACAAAATATTATGATCCTGTCCTGGAAAGAAGGACAACAAAAGTTCTGAGTTTTCCTCACTAACTAGTATTTCTGTTTTAAAATAAAATGTATCATACTATTATCTTTAGGCAAGGGCACTGGAAATCCATTTCAGCATTCACCACCAATTGCTGAAGGGGACCCTGACTCTAGTTATTCTTTCCATCACCGCCCTATTCTCTGCATAATTCAGATTCTGCACAAAATCTGGAGGCGAAATCCTGGCCCCACTGAAGTCAACTGCAAAACTCCCAATGAGGTCATTAGAGTTTTGCCATTGACTTCAATGGGGCCAGGATTTCAGCCTACATCTTTTAGAGGTTGCCTAATTCACGTAAAACAAGCTGAATTAATCCCTCACTGCAGCTCAGAGCTGGTCTACGCTACAAAGTTAGGTCACCTTAACTATGAAAAATTTCACACACTGTGAGATGTAGTTAAGCTGACCGAATGCCCAGTGTAGACACTGTTAGGTCAACAGTAGAATTCTTCCATTGAGCTAGCCACCATCTCTCAGGGAGGTGGATTACCTATGCCAAACAGGAGAAGCGCCTCCTAGCCAGCATACTTAGTGTCTACACTGAAGCACGACAGCAGCACAGCTGTGTCACTGTAGCGTTTTAAGGGCATGGCTACACTTGCAGATGTAGAGCACTGTGAGTTAAACCAGCCCTCGGAGACCGGAGCAGGGAAAGCACTGCCGTGTGTTTGTTAGGGAAAAAGGGTTCCCCTCCCGTCTAGGGTTAGGAGGGTAGCCTTCCCTGGACTTCTGTATTAGCCAAACAAAACACAGAGTCTTGGCTCTTTGATAAAGTGAGGCACTTTATTGCTAGCAAATACGACAGCTGAAGGGCTCACCAATTCCTTTTCAGAGGAAAATGGTGAAGCCCCGAACAAAGAACAGGGATGAGCTTTTATAGCTTGGTTCAACATACATTGTGATATCTCTTCCAGTTCGAACCGGTTAACCCAGTCTGTTTGAAGTTCTGGGGTAGGTACGAGCATGGAGGCTTATCTGTATAAGGAATTCTCTTCCCAAAAGAAGGGAGTGCAGGTTACACACAGTTCACATTCTTTCTATCCATAAACAAAGTAGAAAGGACAGATAAGCATAGAAAAAAGACAGCAGCGTAGCTTTACATGATTATAGGGTCGTTTTCTGGGTTTTTTTTCCTATCATGTTCACACTGTCACCTGCAAGCACAGTGGCGTGGCCACATTTGCTGCACTTGCAGCAGCATTGGGAGCGGTGACTTATGGGCAGCTATCCCACAGAGCACCTCTTCCCATTCTGGTGCTGTGGCTGGTGGGAAGGGAGAAGGGGGGCACGGGACATCCTGGGTCCTGTCCCAATATCCCATGATGCATCGCGTCGCATCCCAGCACTTCCTGTGCTTCTGTCCACATTTGGCACCATCTTCCAATGGTTTTTGTACTGCACGCTCTGTCTTCCCTTTCAGTCTGCAGTAATGGATCCCAAACTTGTGAAGAATATGCTGATGAGTCTCGCCAGCACGTCACGAATTGCAGTCGAGTTACTCCTTAAGCTACAAAGTGACAGTGAGGAGTCCGACGATGATGTCGACACGCATAACGCATATGACATAAGTTTGCTTGTGGCATTCACGGACATGCTCACCACAATGGAACGCTGCTTTTGGGCTTGGGAAACAAGCACTGAGTGGTGGGATCACATCGTCATGCAAGTCTGAGATGACTAGCAGTGGCTGCAGAACTTTCAGATGAGGAAAGCCACTTTCATGGGATTTAGAGGAACAGCCATGTTAGTCTGTATTCGCAAAAAGAAAAGGAGTACTTGTGGCACCTTAGAGACTAACCAATTTATTTGAGCATGAGCTTTCGTGAGCTACAGCTCACGAAAGCTCATGCTCAAATAAATTGGTTAGTCTCTAAGGTGCCACAAGTACTCCTTTTCTTTTTTCATGGGATTGTGTGCTGAGCTTGCCCCCACCCTGCGGAGCAAGGACACAAGACTGAGAGCCGCCCTCATGGTGCAGAAGCGTGTGGCTATTGCCATGTGGAAGCTGGCAACTCCAGACAGCTACCAATTGGTCGCTAACCAGTTCAGAGTGGGAAAGTAGACCGCTGGAATCGTGTTGATGCAAGTGTACAGGGCCATTAATCGCATCCTGCTCAGAAGAATTGTGACTCTGGGCAATGTGCATGACATTGCGGCTGGCTTTGCACAAATGGGTTTCCCTAACTGCAGAGGGGCGATAGATGGCACACATATTCCAATTCTGGCACCAGACCACCTACCCACCGAGTACATAAATCAGAAGAGGTATTTCTTAATGGTTCTCCAGGCACTTGTGGATCACCATGGGCATTTCATGAACATTAACGCAGGCTGGTCAGGAAAGGTGCATGATGCACGCATCCTTCAGAACACAAGCCTGTTTAGGAAGCTGCAAGCTGAGACTTTCTTCCCAGTCCAGAAGATCACCGTAGGGGAAGTGGAAATGCCCATTCTGATCCTTGGAGACCCCGCTTACCCTTTAATGCCATGGCTCATGAAACCATATACAGGGAGCCTTGTCAGCAGCAAGGAGTGGTTCAACAACAGTGCAGAATGACTGTGGAGTGTGCTTTTGGCCATTTAAAGGGCCGCTGGCATTGTCTGTATGGGAAGCTGGACCTGGCCAATGACAACATCCCCACGGTTATAGCCGCGTGCTGTACCCTCCATAACATTTGTGAAGGGAAGGGTAAAAGCTTCACTCAGGCATGGACCATGGAGGTTCAACACCTGGAGGCTGAATTTGAAGAGCCAGAGAGCAGGGCTATTAGAGGGGCGCAGCATGGCGCTGTGGATTAGGGATGCCTTGAGGGAGAAATCTGATGCTGAAAGCCACCAGTAATGTTTGGTGCCCTGCACAGGAGTGAAGAGCAGTGGTTCCCATACTAGTAGGCATCTGTGTTTGCTACGTATGATGCACTGACTTGCAGTGCCTGTTGCTTTCCTGGGCTACGCTATCTTTTACTTAATGCAATAAAGAATGTTTGCAAAGCCAAAAAATTCATTTACTGAAAAGAAACAGAACTGCTGGGGAAACACACATGGCTTGACACATCTGTGCTGTGTGGGAGGAGGGGGTGGGGCCGGGACAATCACAGATTTATGTATGTCCTGTTATCATATTCAGCCTTCCTGTCTGGAGTGCCGTGCAATGAGTGCTGCCTAAAATTCAGGCTGCCTAAAATTCATGGTGATGGGGAGTTGAGTTCCGTGGGTAAGTGTCGTAATTTGCAGAGCTGGGTGCTGAAGCTACAGGTGTTGGAGGCAGCTGGTGGCAATAAGAAACTGGATGTTGGGAAAAGTGAGTTGACGGTGACATGGGGGCACAAGGGAAAGAGTTTGGGACAAGGGCTGCGGGGGGAAGAGGGCGCGCGGATCTGCTCCATCTGCAGTGCTATGAGTGCCTGCATCGCATCAGCTTAGCACTCCATAATGTTTAGGAGTCACGCCGTGTTTTGTTGCTGGTGATCTGCACTCTCCTAGCGGAGCCTCCTTTCCGTCTCCCGCCACTCCTGTACTTTTTGATTTTCAATAAGGGACTGCTGCATGACTTCATGCAGAAAGTCCTCCTTGCTTCTTCGCAGACACTTCCTGATTCTTTGCAGCCTTTCGGACATGGATAACAAGGATGGCTGGGATCTCAAGGTTGCATCTGTAAAGCCAATATGCAACGCTTAACAGAGGCAGCACTGCTCACACGAGACAGAGCAATGATTCAGCCAAACTTAAAGACAAGCACAATGCACACAATAGCAGAAAGTGCCCATCCCAAAGCGAATGCACATAACCCACAAGAGCCCCAAAATGGTGAGTAACCACAGGGGCAAGGGGCATTGATTGTTTCAGGGTGGTACTGTCCTCTGGGGTGCTGTGCCTTGGGGAGAGCCAACAGATGCAGGGGGCCCTTATACTGAACACTCTTCCCACATTTTCCACAGGATGAGTTCGTCCTGGAAGATATCTCGCTGCTGAGGGTGACCTGGGAAGCAAGGGAGGGTCTTCTACTGCAATGCAGTTTCCACCCTGGCCGTTATGCGGCTTTCCTGTGTGCAGCAATGGTCCCCCCTGCCCCACACGGCACACTGGCGCGGACATGTTAGCCTTACTGGGACATTTTTTCATGGTTTATGTGTATAAAAAGATCTTCTGTACTTTCCACAGTATGCAT
Source organism: Caretta caretta (assembly GCF_965140235.1). Taxonomy (NCBI): domain Eukaryota; kingdom Metazoa; phylum Chordata; order Testudines; family Cheloniidae; genus Caretta; species Caretta caretta. Next base: position 77,186,787 of record NC_134213.1, read on the forward strand.
CCGATGAAGTGAGCTGTAGCTCACGAAAGCTTATGTGCAAATAAATTGGTTAGTCTCTAAGGTGCCACAAGTACTCCTTTTCTTTTTGTTGGGACAAGGATCACAGTAGCTCTGCCAAGGAACCTGCGCAAGCGGATTGCCCAGCTTCTGCATGAGACCTTTGATGAAATCACTGAGGCTGATTACCGCAATGTGAGAGAGCACATCAACACCCTATTCCACATCTAGGCATGCACGCGGCCCTAACCCTTCTCTCTGCAGTCCTCCTTGCCCCAACAGCCCGCACCGAACAACTTCCTTCCCAAAATAAAAGCCGCTTACCGGGCACCTCCTCTGCTGTTTGTTCTTCCACAAGCACTGTCCGCTGCAACTAGCTACCTTCCTCCTGGCTTGAAAACAGCTCCTGGCTGCATGCATCAAGGGATGCCAAGCCGTCCTCTGGCTCTGGGCCCCCCTCCTCCTCAGCACCCTCGCTCCCACTTTCCTCCTCCTGCCTTGTTGCACCCTGGGCTGCCACAGCCTCTGAAGTGTCCATGGTGCTCTTCGGAGTGGAGGTGGGGTTGCCCCCAAGTCTCGTCCAGCTCTTTGTAGAAACGGCAGGTCGCAGGGACAGTACCGGAGTGGCGGTTTGCCTCTCACACTTTGTGGTAGGCATTCCGCAGTTCTTTCACTTTAACCCTGCGCTGCACTGCATCCCGGTTATGGCCCCTTTCTATCATGGCCCTTGATATCTGCCCGAAGGTATCATAATTCCTATGGCTGGAGCACAGCTGGGACTGGACAGCTTCCTCCCCCCAAACACTGATGAGGTTCAGCACCTCGCCACTGCTCCATACTGGGGATCGCCTGGCGATTGGAGGCATGGTCACCTGGAAAGATGCTCTGAGAGCACTCTACGCCGGCCTGAGCAAACAGGAAGGGGAATTTCAAAATTCCCAGAGAATTTAAAGGGTAGGTCTGACGGTTGGTCACTTGAGGGCAGGGCAGTAGAGTTCAAAGTGATGACCAGAGTGGCTAGAACAGGCATTGTGAGACACTTCATGAAGGCTGATCAGAGCGCATTAACAGACCAGGGCGTCCACACTGGCATCACAGCGCAGCAAGCCTTATACCTCTCACGGAGGTGGATTACCAAGGGCGCTTCAGTGACGGAGTCTGGGTGCTCTACGTGCCTTGCCAGTGTGGACACTTCAGGAGTTAGGGCGCCCGGGGCTGATTTAATGTGCTCCAACTCGCAAGTGTAGCCAAGCCCTTTGTGAAGACAGGCCCCTAGCTAACATCTCTCAGAGTGGTGGATTTACTACAGCAAAGGAAGAAACCCTTCCGCCACTAGAGTAAGTGCCTACACTGCAGCAGTGCAGCTGCAGCACTTCTAGTGTAGACATACCCTCAGGAATCACACATGACCTTTAGTTACTGATCATGTGATGGAGAAAAAACACACCAGCCTCTTGTCTTGTTTGCTGATGAAAAGGTATCCGACTAGATGACCTGTGCACGTATGCATCTGAGCTAGTTTTAAGCTCACTGTGTTCAAACCTGCATTGCTGTTTGTTGACTATTTGATAATATTTAAATGCAACCATAAAGATAACCATTGGCATTGGGCATTCTCCTTTGCTACCTAAATGGCCAATTTATTTTTACATTTCACACACTGGCCTAGTGATTTAATATATATTCTGCCTAAAAGGCCAATTTATTTATCTTCATATATAGGCACTTAAAAACCTAAACTCCTTCTGTAAAATGAGATTTAGGTTCCTAAATCAATTAGGTGTTGCAATGCTGGGTGCAGTAATGCCTAAATACCTTTGAAATCTGGGCTCAGGTGACTTAACAGATCATTAATATTGCTACAATACCCCAGCAGTATTAAAATGATCCTTCAAAAAGAACTCTGCCAGCCTGCCACTGCCACAAAATCTCTTTTCTACCCCTTCACTGTTTGGGGTTCAGTATTACTGTAGTGTCAATATGTAACCTTTTTGTTAGGAGTATGTGCAAACTTAGCATTCCTAAAGAGCACATATACGGGATGCGCATAAATACATAAGAGTACTGAAGCCTTGGTGAGGCCCCTGTCCTTATTTTGCCCTCAGTTTCAGCAAGGGTTTCACTTTCCCAAGTACACTGAATCTGACCCTAAGGAAGACACAAAAGCAGCTGTGGCAGCCCATCAAAACATGCCTCATCCTCCAGTTTTCACTTCTGGCAGGACATTTTTTGATGGGTGGCCCATACTTGATAAAGTGTGCCCTCCTTAGGACCAGGGTGAAAACTGGTGTAAGACCCTATTTTGACAGTCTCCCCACACCCATAAAAATCTGTCCCCTCCGGGCAAAGGATGAAAATGGAGCAGGTGTAGCCCAATTTTGATGGGCTTCCCATACATTACACAGTTAGGAATTAAGATGGTGAACTGCAACATTTTGATGCAAGGCACATTTTGAGAGGACATCATCAATTTGCTAATGACACTTAGTTTTGCACCAGTCTCATCTCACCCAGATGTTGTACCAAACACTTCCCAGTGACTAACCCAAAACTTGACTTGAAGAGCTAACTGGCTGGCTGAAGCTCAACCCA